>NC_089264.1:45377669-45686169 GCF_963930625.1 Muntiacus reevesi
CATTAGTTAAATAAAACTAGATATTTCTATGTATGGGAAGATGCAAACCTCTGGGCTCTTTGAAGCCATTCCTTTGATACGCATCTTAACTATTTAGGACCAGTGCAAATCCTGCATTTGTCCATCCTGAACCCCCTCAGGGTGCAAAATGGGGGTGCACAATGGGGAGAGACTGCAGTGGTTGATTATTTGGCAGCAGGACAGTCCATCTGTCTCTATCCTGATTTCCCTTGGGACTCACCCACTGGGGTAGCTGCTGTGGCTTGATGGATGAAATATCCTTACTCTACTGATATGGCAGGCAATGTTCTTCATTTCATAGTACCAGTATTTTACACCTCTATGAATTGCTTTAATGGAACCTCAATTAAATCTCAAGAATCTATTTTATGGGTTCAGCTCAGTTCAATTCAGTCAGTGAGGCATTACCGACTCTTTGCAACCCCATGGACTGCAACACGCAAGGCCACCCTGTCCATCACCAACTCCCCCAGAGTTTATTCAAACTCATGTCTGTTGAGTCGGTGATACCATCCAACCATCTCATCATCTGTCATCCCTTTCTCCTCCCACCTTCATTCTTTCCCAGCATCAGGGTCTTTTCAAATGGTCAATTCTTTGAATCAACTAGCCAAATATTGGATTTGCAGCTTCAGCATCAGTCTTTCCAATGAATATTCAGGACTGATTTCCTTTAGGATGAACTGGTTGGATCTCCTTGCTGTCCAAGGGATTCTCAAGAGTCTTCTCCAACACCACAATTCAAAAGCATCAATTATTAGGCTCTCAGCTTTCTTTATAATCCAACTCTCACATCCATACATGACTACTGGAAAAACCAAAGTTTGACTAGATGGACTTTGTTGGCAAAGTAATGTCTCTGCTTTTTAATATGCTATTTAGGTTGGTCATAACTTTTCTTCCAAGGAGCAAGCCTCTTTTAATTTCATGGCTGCAGTCATGATCTGCAGTGATTTTAGAGCCCAAAAAATAAATGAAAAAAAAAAAAGAAAGTGAGAAAAAATAAAGTCTGCCACTATTCCCATTGTTTCCCCATCTATTTGCCATGAAGTGATGGGACCGGATGCCATGATCTTAGTATTCTGAATGCTAAGCTTTAAGCCAACTTTTTCAGTCTCCTCTTTCACTTTCACCAAGAGGCTCTTTAGTTCTTCTTCACTTTCTGCCGTAAGGGTGGAGTCATCTGCATATCTGAGGTTATTGGTATTTCTCCCAGCACTCTTTATTCCAGCTTGTGCTTCCTCCAGCCCAGCGTTTCTCATGATGTGCTCTGCATATAAGTTAAATAAGCAGGATGACAATGTACAACCTTGATGTACTCTTTTCCCAATTTGGAGCCAGTTTGTTGTTCGATGTCCAGTTCTAACTGCTGCTTCCTGACCTGCACACAGATTTCTCAAAAGGCAGGTCAGGTGATCTGGTAGTCCCAACTCTTTTAAAATTTTTATTTGTTATGATTCACACAGACAAAGGCTATGGCATAGTAAATAAAGCAGAAGTAGATGTTTTTCTGGAATTCTCTTGCTTTTTTGATGATCCAATGAATTTTGGCAATTTGACCTATCTCTGATTCCTCTGCCTTTTCTAAACCCAGTTTGAACATCTGGAAGTTCATGGTTCACTTACTGTTGAAACCAGGCTTGGAGAATTTTGAACATCCCTTGTGGCTCAGCTTCCAGATGTTTAAGCTGGTTTTAGAAAAGGCAGAGGACCCAGAGATCAAACTGTCAACATCCGCTGGATCACCAAAAAAGCAAGAGAGTTCCAGACAAACATCTATTTCTGCTTTATTGACTATGCCAAAGACTTTGTGTGGATCACGATAAACTGTGAAAATTTCTGAAAGAGATGGGAATACCAGACCACCTGACTTGCCTCTTGAGAAACCTGTATGCAGGTCAGGAAGTAACAGTTAGAACTGGACATGGAACAACAGACTGATTCCAAATAGGAAAAGGAGTACATCAAAGCTGTATATTGTCCCCCTGCTTATTTAACTTATATGCAGAGTACATCATGAGAAACACTGGGCTGGAAGAAGCACAAGCTGGAATCAAGATTGTCGGGAGAAATATCAGTAACCTCAGATATGCAGATGGCACCACCCTTATGACAGAAAGTGAAGAAGAACTAAAGAGCCTCTTGAGGAAAGTGAAAGAGGAGAGTGAAAGAGTTGGCTTAAAGCTTAACATTCAGAAAACTAAGATCATGGCATCTGGTCCCATCACTTCATGGCAAATAGATGGGGAACAGTGGCTGACTTTATTTTTCTGGGCTCCAAAATCACTGTAGATGGTGATTGCAGCCGTGAAATTAAAAGTCTCCTGGAAGAAAAATTATGACCAAATTATACAGCATATTAAAAAGCAGAGACATTACTTTGCCAACAAAGGTCTGTCTAGTCAAGGCTATGGTTTTTCCAGTGGTCATGTACGGATGTGAGAGTTGGACTATAAACAGCTGAGACCTGAAGAATTGATGCTTTTGCACTGTGGTGTTGGAGAAGACTCTTGAGAGTCCCTTGGACTGCAAGAAGACCCAACCAGTCAATCCTAAAGGAGATCAGTCCTGGGTGTTCATTGGAAGGACTGATGCTGAAGCTGAAACTCCAATACTTTGGCCACCTGATGTGAAGAACTGACTCATTTGAAAAGACCCTGATGCTGGGAAAGATTGAGTGTGTGAGGAGAAGAGGATGACAGAGGATGAGATGGTTGGATGGCATCACCATCTCATGGGTTTGGGTGGACTCCGGGAATGGTGATGGACAGGGAGGCCGGGCGTGCTAGGGTTCATTGGGTCACAAAGAGTCAGACACACCTGGGAGACTGAGCTGAAGTGTGGCTCAGCTGGTAAAGAGTCTGCCTGCAATGTGGGAGACCTGGGCTCAACCCCTGGGTTTGGAAGATCCCCTGGAGAAGGGAAAGGCTACCCACTCCAGTATTCTGGCCTAGAGAATTCCGTGGACTCTATAGTCCACGGGGTCGCAAAGAGTTGGACATGACTGAGCAACTTTCACTTTCACTTGCTAACATGTGAAATGAGTACAGTTGTGCTGTAATTTGTGCATTCTTTGGCATTGCCTTTCTTTGGGATTGGAATGAAAAACTGACCTTTTCCAGCCCTGTGGCTGGAAATTCTTTCGGTATCTGTAGACAATAATAGCCTAGTAGCAGAGACCACGTTTAGTGCACAAATCTAGATTTCTAACACAATTTTCCAATGAAAAGACCCAGATGTACTTGAAAATATTTGTTGCGTTCAGTCATTTAGTGGCTCAGTTGTGTCTGACTCTTCATGACTCCATGCACTGTAGCACTCCAGGCTTCCCTGTCTATCACCAAGTCCTAGAGCTTGCTCAGACTCATGTCCATTGAGTTGGTGATGCCATCCAACCATCTCGCCATCTGTCGTCCCTTCTCCTCCTGCCTTCAATCTTTCCCAGCATCAGAGTCTTTTCTAAAGAGTTGTCTCTTCGCATCAGGTTGTCATAGTATTGGAACTTCACCTTCAGCATCAGGCCTTCCAATGAGTATTCAAGATTGATTTCCTTCAGGAAGGATGGTTTGACCTCCTTGCAGTCCAAGAGACTTTCAAGTGTTTTCTCCAACACCACAGTTCAAAAGCATCAATTCTTCGGTGCTCAGCCTTCTTTATGGTCCAACTCTCACAGCCATACATGACTACTGGGAAATCCATAGCTTTGACTATATGGACTTTTGCCGTAAAAATATTATCTCTGCTTTTTAATATGCAGTCCTGGTTGGTCATAACTTTTCTTTTAAGGAGCAAACATCTTTTAATTTCATGGCTGTACCATGCTTTCACCGTCTGCAGTGATTTTGTAGCCAAAGAAAATAAAATCTGTTATTGTTTCCATTGTTTCCCCTTCTATTTGCCATGAAGTGATGGGACCAGATGCCATGATGTGAGTTTTCTGAATGTTGAGTTTTTTGTGTGGTTTTTTTTGGGAGTTTTTTAAATTTTTTATTTTTATTAGTTGGAGGCTAATTACTTCACAACATTGCAGTGGGTTTGTCATACATTGACATGAATCAGCCATGGATTTACATGTATTCCCCATCCCATTCCCCCCTCCCACATCCCTCTCCACCCGATTCCTCTGGGTCTTCCCAGTGCACCAAAAGTCTGTTCTGTACATCTGTGTCTCTTTTTCTGTTTTGCATATAGGGTTATCATTACTGTTTATAATAGCCAGGACATGGAAGCAACCTAGATACCCATCAGTAGACGAAGAGATAAGGAAGCTGTGGTACATATACACCATGGAATATTACTCAGCCATTAAAAAGAATTCATTTGAATCAGTTCTAATGAGATGGATGAAACTGGAGCCCATTATACAGAGTGAAGTAAGCCAGAAAGATAAAGAACATTACAGCATACTAACACATATATATGAAATTTAGAAAGATGGAACATGTTGAGTTTTAAGCCAGCTTCTTCACTCTCCTCTTTCACCTTCAACAAGAGACTCTTTAGTTCTTCTTCACTTTCTGTTATAAGGGTGGTCTCATCCTTGAAAAAATGGCTTATTCTAAGACTAGGGCAGGGAAGTTTTATGGAGATCTTGGAGCCAGTAGAGTGCCAGAAAGTACCGAAGCATTCCTAAGTTTAACAAATCAAAACAAACAACAACAAAATGCCCACCTTGTTGAAAGTGAAAGTCACTCAGTCATGTCCGACTCTTTGCAACCCCATGGACTATACAATCCATGGAATTCTCCAGACCACAATACTGGAGTGGGTAGCCTTTCACTTCTCCAGGGGATCTTCCCAACCCAGGGATCGAACCCAGGTCTCCCGAATTGCAGGCAGATTCTCCACCAGCTGAGCCACAAGGGAAGCACACCCACATTGTTGAGAGTATGCCAAAAGGGCATGTGAATCAACTGAAAGAAGACCCAGTGGCTGCAGTTGGAATTTGAATCCCACAATAAATGAAGTACTATTAAATTACATCACAAAGTATAAAATAAATGTCCATGGGTCACTCTGATATACTTAAATATTTTACAAAGTAAATACATGAGAAAAAAGTGGAAAAAAAAATAAATAAATAAAAAAAAGTGAAATACCTGTGAACAAAAATTCTAATAGTTTATGTAGCTCTATCTCCCTCAAGAGATAGAGCATAACTGCCTACATCTTAAGTGTGAACTCTACTTAGTAACTTTCTTCCAAAGAGGACAGTAGGGAATGGGGGAGGGGGAGAAACTTTCAGTGAAGAAACCCGACAAACATGCAACCAAATGGTTCAGGTTAGCATCAGGTTGATAGTTTATATCCTTGATATGATGTAGTGAAAATGGCACTTTATTTCTGTAACGGTCCTCTCCCAAACCATAGCCCAGTTTAATCATAAGAAAAACACATATATATTGTGCAATATATCTAACCAGTACTATTCACCACAGTCAAAGTCATCAAAAACAAGGGAAAAAAAATCTGTGAAACTGGTAAAACCTTGAGGAGTCAATGACAACCTACAACCAACTGTGACGTAGCCTTCCTGTTGGAATTCTGGACTAGAGAAAGGATGTTAGGCTCTCATAATGTATGAATACAGGTTTATTAATTGATGTTAATACAACATGCTAGTGTAAGTTGTTAACAATAGGGGAAAGTTAATGGAGAGTGTATGGGAATTTTGCATACTATTATAATAGGGAAGAACAAATCTGACTCCATGTTGGATCTTTTTTCTTTTTTTTCTTCTTTCACCTTTGTATATTATTGCTTTTGTTACAAATTAATCACTAAAGGGATATTACCTGTATTAAAGTATAAATAATGGCATATCTCCTGGAACATTGCCTCCTTTCCCATGTTTAAATGTTAGAATACAATTTCTTTGTTTAAACTCACAAGAAATATTCTGACCAGGCCCATGTGTGAATGGCTGCAGCAAAGAAGAAATTAATATATACCCTTCAGAGTCTGGCTGGAACCAGGAGATATTTGTAACAACTTATCTGGAGCTTTACTGGTGGCTCAGATGGTAAAGAATCTGTCTGTAATGCAGAAGACCTGTGTTTGATCCCTGGGTTGGAAAGACTCCCTGGAGAAAGGAATAGCTACCCACTCCAATATTCTTGCCTGGAGAATTCCATGGGCATAGGAGCCTGGCAGGCTACAGTCCATGGGGTTGCAAAGAGTCAGACACAACTGAGCCACTAACACTCACTTTTACCCCCTTCTTGACTTTACTTCCTCACCTCCCACTCTACACTCTATAGAAGAAACTAGCTTCTAAACCCAAGCAAAATGTTTGTTGGGACCCTAGTTCACCATCTTAGTCTGCTGACTTTCCAAACAAAGTCACTATTTCTGGTTCCAACAACTCATTTCTCAATCTAATGGCCTGTCATCTGGTGAACAATAAGAGCTTGGGCCCAGTAACACCATATCTCAAATTTTTCTGTAAAATTAAAAGTGTTACAAAAATATTGCTTTATAAATATTATTAAAAAAAAATCCAAGTAAGTAGAGAAGAAAGATCTTCAAATGTTTGACTCTCAGGAGCCGGATTCAAGTATTGGAAATGGCAAGATGGAATATGATAGTTTTCCTTTTTAAATTAGTTTTTTCAATAAAATTAACTGTGCATAGAATTTGTCTAGAAAAAATAAGAGAGAGGAAGAGAGAGAAGGGGAAAAGAGGAAGGAATGAAGGAAAAAATGAAGAAAGGAAGAAAAATAAAAGTCTTAGATTTTCCAGATCCAAATTACCTAGGTAGTAGTAGGTAAACCAGAACTTAAACTCAATTCTTTCTGATGCTAAAGCCTATAGGATTAGTCACATAGTTTTTTGGCCTTTCACAAAAGGAGGACAAAATAGCTAGAAGAGCAAAATACTTTCTTAATTACTTAACTGTAGTTAAAAGGTAAAACAATTTCATTTCTCATCCTTCAGCAAATTCACTGAAAATGTATTCAGTGCCAGATGTTAAGGAGCTGAATAGCTAGCTTGCTGTACTCTAAGAGAGAAACTCGGTCATCTTGCATCAACAATTGCAAGCAGTTAATTAAATTCTACCTGCTTTGCCTTTTAATGGTTTTTAAGAGCTGATCTTCATAACCTCTATTGTCATATCTTCTGTTTTATCACTGGAATTTGATTTGCTAGGTCAGATTCTGGGGTGCACACTTAGTCTAGGTTGATGGGAGAAGAGATTCAGCATTTTTATACAAAGTGAAAACTTGTTTGCGGAGCTTAGGAAGAAAATAACCTCTTTTGGATTGGAGTAAGAAAGTTCTACTGCAACTTGTAAAAGCTGCTTTGTACGTCACTGTATTTGTTGCAGGAAGGGGGATCCCTTCCAGGGCCCGAAACTGGGCTCTTGTCTAACACTCGGAAATGAATTGTCCGAGGAGACACATGTTGACAAAGCAAGAGATTTTATTGGGAAAGGGCACCCGGGTGGAGAGCAGGAGGGTAAGGGAACCCAGGAGAACTGCTCTGCCGCGTGGCTCGCAGTCTTGGGTTTTATGGTGATGGGATTCATTTCCGGGTAGTCTTTGGCCAATCATTTTAATTCAGAGTCTTTCCTGGTGGCGCACGCATCGCTCAGCCAAGGTGGATGCTAGCGAGAGGGATTCTGGGAAGTGGACGGGCAGGTAGTGTCTCCTTTCAATCTTTCCTGAACTCTTCCGGCTGGTGGTGGCTTATTAGTTCCGTATTCCTTATCAGGATCTCCTGTCATAAAACAACTCATGCAAATGGTTACTATGGTGCCTGGCCAGGGTGGGCGGTTTCAATCAGTGTGCTTCCCCTAACATATTCACTTCTTAATCAGAGAATAATATATGATTTTTTAGGTCAGGGAGTAGTGTTTCTCTATTTCGATGCTTTATATTACCCACATAGCCAATAGAAGAATAGGTGGGGGTCATTTCCCCCACTTCCCCCCCTTTTTTTTAAATAATAGTAGCCCAGAGGAATGAGGTCAATTTTATGTGTGATTATTTTAAGACTGAGTTAGATAATTCTCTTTTTCTTGATTCTTTTCTCCTGTTGTGTTTTCTATCAAGAAGAAACACAACGTTTTTAATGAATTGTGACTATCTGGACTGGAAACAGCTCTAAAGATTTAGAACTAACTCCTGGGTTTAGTTTGACTGTGTTTTTTAGAGCCCAGGCTGGGTTTTCATGAGGCCATGTGCGTTTCTTCTGCATCTGATGGGAAAGGGAAAAATGTCTTTAATATGAAGATTCAAAAACATGACTGGGAGAACAAAACAACAATTACTTATGTACAATAATTATTGTCTACTATATTATCTAGTTATTACAGACAATAATTAGAAAAATAGTTACTCAAATTTATCCCTCTAACAACTAATGTAAGAAAACTACACAAAAACTTTCTCCTTTTAAAATAGTTAATATTTGCCTTTCTTTATTGTTTCAATTGATTTGATATAAAATGACATAAAGCCCACTCTTCCTTTTTAAATCACATTTCAAATATTAAAGCAATACCCAGATTGTAAGCAAAGCAAAGCTTGCAATTAAACTACACATGGATTGCCTTTTTAATTTTAATTGACACTTTAAATATATATCATTATTTATTCTTTTAAAATAAATTAATACTCTGTGAACATGAGGGATTCTTTATATTGGGCCATAGTAACGAATATTGTATTTACTGCACAGTATCACATTATTTCACTTGGTTCTTTAAAGTCATAGAGAAAGCATCAGAATGAGAGTCAGATAATTGCTGGTTTCCCTAACATTAGTCAACTGACCTTGTATAACCTGCATGATAAAACCTTTTAGAGTTTCAATGTTTTTGAGTTTAATACAGGAATAATAGATGTTCATTGCATTTTCTAGGATCACTATCAGTGAAAACATGTGAACTTTTTTTTACAAATTTGAGGAAAGCAATAATATTTTTATCAAAGATTATAATAAAATATTTGAAATATAGGTCATCATTTCATTGTAAAAGATTAACTCTTTGCAAGCATACTTAAATGTATTCCTTTAAAGATATATGAAGTTTTATAGGTCAATGCATTCATATTTTATATATTAAGGGAAATGATGAGGCCCTCAAATTAAAGACAAATATTTTTTTCTTAATTGAGAAGAAAACCAACATCTTGACTCAGTATACCAAGTCCTGTAAACAGAACATGATTTATAAATGTATTATTTAGAAAAGTTTTAACTTGAGAATCATTTAATAAATAAGGATATATTATTGACATATATCAATTACGAATATTTTTTTAAAGCTCTTAAACACACTTGAGAACAAGTTGCTATTCCTGTATATTAAATAGCTTATATTTTTGCTTATATGAATTTTCCTTATTTCTACTTTGTATATTTTAAAATTTAACCAATGTTTAACCTTTTTAATTACCATAAATGACAATTAATACATAATAAGTATTTCAGTATGGAGAAGATTCATTACATAGGTTCTGAAAAAGTATTTCTAAGCATTATATATGAATGCATATTTCTAATACATTTTATGTAAGTGTATTTCTAAAATAGTATTCTTTCAATAGTTCTGCAGCAACATTATTAGCTATTAACTTCTTTCTCTGGGATTACTATACTATAGTTTTTTCACTTGTGATGCTACAGTTTAATTTGATTCACTTCAGATTACACAGTCTAAATTTATGTAAATTTACATAAAATGCTTCTTAGAAACTTATCCTTATTTATAAAACCACTTACAAATAAAGCAAGGAAGTTTCAGAGTTTCAATGTTTTTGAAATCTAGGATGATTATTTAAAGTATTTAGCAAAATTAATTGTTTTAATTGGCATAAATGTAATTTGGAGGCAACTATGTACATGCTATAATATTGATATGCTAACTATGAATGTTGTTTATCAAAATAAATTCCACAAAGATGCACCACTGCTAAGTAACATGTAACTTATCAGTAGTTACAAGTCAGACCAAATAGTCAAATTTAGGAAGAGTCCCTTCAAATAGTCAAATTCAAGAAGAGTTAGTAGTGTATCTTCCATCTGCATTGTTAGATTATAAAACTGTCAAAATATTAAATGTGCTTCTTACATCTTATTTTTATTTCTATAATTTGCTTGGTATAAAAGTAAGAGGTAATACTTGAAATGTAGTAATAGCATATAATTTAATACATATCCCTAGTTCATCCCCTAACTATGGCAGAAGTGAAATTCTTTGCTAATAGTCCTGGAATCAACCTCATTTTTTTCCTAAATATTATAACACATTTTGTCATCCTTGCTTTATAACTTAACCCAATATATTTTACTTACATTCTCTCACTGGACTCTTCATTAAACTCATGCTCATGAGAAAACAAGCTTAAGATTTTGGAGTCTTCGGAAGATCACCATGTTTTTTCAGATGGATCCCTAAATAGAAGCCATGTTTTACTGCTGTCAGATTATTCCAAGTTGTGTTCCCAGTTTGTAAATTTAGAAATGTTATTGTATATCCTGAAGCTATATAGTCTAGAGTTGTTGACTCCTTCTATTGAAATACATGGAAAACTAATATATAAATCAGAAGATCTGTGCATTCATTTCAGTGAAAATGATAACCAGTAATTAGATCAGATATTTATTTGAGCCTAGAGAGATCATTGTTTTATTTTCCTCTCTGTGATCAGTCCTGGGTGTTCATTGGAGGGACTGATGTTGAAGCTGAAACTCCAATACTTTGGCCACCTGATGCAAAGAGCTGACTCATTTGAAAGGACTCTGATGATGGGAAAGATTGGGGGCAGGAGGAGAAGGGAACGACAGAGGATGAGATGGTTGGATGGCACCACCGACTCAATGGACTTGGGTTTGGGTGGACTCTGGGAGTTGGTGATGGACAGGGAGGCTTGCCTGCTGCAGTTCATGGGGTCGCAAAGAGTCAGACACGACTGAGCGACTGAACTGAACTGAACTGATGCAAGCCGGTGGGAGCCAGATGACAGATGACTGCTTGGGGATAATGAAATCAGAAGGAGGAGGTTTATATATAGTATTCAGATGTCTAACAAAAGCAAAATTATATACCTTGATGTAGCCCATCAGTATAGAGATCTAGCTGCCCATATAATGGCCTACCAGGTATTCTTGACCCCATTGATGATACTGGCCTTGGTCATTTTTTTCCTCCTCCTTCATTCATTCTCAGTTCATCAAATAAGTTCTTAATTAATCATTTTAATTGAAATAAAACAACTATTATTAGTTAACATTTATTTTAAATGTTTATAATGTGTTAGAAGCCATTCTGAGCACTTTAAACATGAGTTATTTCAGTTATTCTTCTTGGTATTCCTTGTGTTCTGTACAGAAGTGGTTCTAGTGTATTACATATCATTCCACAGATAATTGAGTATGTGGGCTCTCTTCTGTCTTGATAATCCTGTTTGTTACCAGTTAAGACATCCTGCAAGTCTTAGAGATGAATTCTGCATTCTGCTTTTGAGTCTTGTTCAGTTATAGGTGTATAGAATTTTAAAACACATGATTTATAATCAAGCACAGTTTTAAACACTTTTTTATTTTTTTACACATAGGACCTCATAAATCTACACAGTAACTTAGAAATAAGTTTATTTTCACTTTGTAGATGAGGATAAAGATAGAGTATGGGCTTCCCAGATGGCACTATTGGTAATGAATCTGCCTACCAATGCAGGAGGACCAATGCAGATTCGATTCCCAGGTTGGGAAGATCCTCTGAAGTAGGAAATGGCAACCTGCTCCAGTATTCCTCCCTGGAAAATTCCATGGACAGAAGATCATGGTGAGCTACAGTCCATGGGGCCACAGAGAGTCAGATATGACTAAGTAACTGAACACACTAGCACACATAGAGCATGATTGATCAATAAATCATTCAGTTCAGTTCAGTTGCTCAGTCATGTCTGACTCTTTGCAACCCCATGGACTGCAGTACACCAGGCTTCCCTGTCCATCACCAACTTCTGGAGCTTACTCAAACTCATGTCCATTAAGTCGGTGGTGCCATCCAACCATCTCATCCTCTGATGTCCCCTTCTCTTCCTGCCTTCAATCATTCCCAGCACCAGGGTCTTTTCAAATGTGTCCATTCTTTGCATTAGGTGGCCAAAGTATCGGAGTTTCAGCCTCAGCATCAGTCTAAATCATTAATAAATGGATAAAGCAAGTTCAAAAAAGTAAGCTGCTTTTCTAAGGTCACATAGAAGATGAATGATTATTTCCATGTTCTAGCTTGGGAACTGGCCCATCCTACTGTTTGTGATCTACCCATGGACTACTGGAAATCCTGCACTGGGCATAAGATATCGGGCTTTTAAAAGGAGCATTCTCAAATTTCATTTGTAAGTCAGCAAATTTGCATAAGGGTTTGGGCATCTTTCATCTCACCCACAAATTAATAAATGATTCTTATTTACCTCAGTTCAGTTCAGTTCAGTCACTCAATCATGTGCAGCATGCCAGACTCCTTTTCCATCACCAGCTCATGGAGCTTGCTCAAATTCATGTCCATAGAGTCGGTGATGCCATCCAACCATCACATCGCTTCTCTTCCTGCCTTCAATCTCTCCCAGCATTAGGGTCTTTCCCAGTGAGTCAGTTCTAAACATTAGGTGGCCATAGTATTGGAGCTTCACCTTCAGCATCAGTCCTTCCAATGAATATTCAGGACTGACTTCCTTTAGGATTGACTGGTTTGATCTCCTTGCAGTACAAGGGATTCTCAAGAGGCTTCTCTAACACCACAGTTCAAAAGCATTAATTCTTCAGCACTCAGCTTATTTACCTAGATTGTTGATTGATTGCATCTCATCTTTTTTCTTTTTATATTGTACTAAGTACCTGTAGATTTTTTGTATGTCTCTTCAATAAAACAGAATAGAATAGGCCAGTAGAATTTCTGAACCACCTTAGTCTGACCTATTCTTTTAGAATAAGGGTCCCACATGTTGGGGTCTCAATTTTAGCCTATCAATTCTGCCATATTCTATTGCTCAGTTAGAGAGCCCACCTAGATTCAAGGGCAACTTCATTGTCAACTTATTTGTGGCCATCCTTAATATTACACAACGAATAAAAAAGTCTGTAATACTGAGGGATACTGGTAGCTATCTTGCAATCAAGAAAGAAATGAGCTTTTAGATGAATCTAACCTAGTGGACTTCAGTGGTAAAAAGGAAAATGACTTGTGTTCCTGAATGCAATGAACTACTCCAACCAACTTATCCTAGAAACCCTGGACTTCCATTTATGTGAGAAAATAAATGTACTCATTTTAAAAGCAAATATAAATTGGGGTATTTTTAGGTGCTACTTCTATGATTCTAAGCCATACAGGGTCATAGCAGGAGTTAGAAGATAATCTAAAAAACTTTGATTTGGTTTACAATCTAAATATTGCTAGCTGGAAAAGAGTGAGAATCGATAAAAAGAGTATGAAAACTATTTAACTTCTGTTTATTGAATGTAATATGGTTCATAGTAAACTAATTATTCAACAACAAAAGAACAACTGAATTAGTACTAATTACTAATATGTCAATTCACGTGAACCAAATAAAAATTCCTTTATTATCACAGATAGATAATCATGAATCTCTTGATTTGTTTGTTCTATAATCTGTGGCAAATGTTAACTACATCCTAATTAATTTACCAATGCAATTTGAACATTAATTGATATCTAATGAAGTCTTTAGAATTATAAAAATAAATGATGCTATACAAGTCTTGTTAGAAATAATTGATTTATCTGTCATTCTATCAATCAAAAATTATTTTATCAAGAATGTCTAGGGAATTCCCTGGTGGTCCAGTTATTAGAACTCTGGGCTTTCACTGCAGAGGGCCTGGGTTCAATCCCCTGATCCAAACATGCCAAACATGTAAGTGATAATAATTTGAACCTAGCTTGTAGGTAAATTACCCTAAATTTCACAAAATGAAAATTTATGTCTGTGGGGTTTTTTTGTTGGCTTCGTTTTTTTTTTTTTTTTTTTTTTGCTTTTTCATTTCTATCTGTCTTATTGTAAAATGAAAATAATAGTCAGAGGAATAAAAGCACAACATACTAATTTTTTTCTCTCACTCTCTCTTTCCCTTTCCCTTCCTTTCTTCCATCTTTCTGCATCCCTCAAGTCCAAAAATTTAATGCTCCTTTGAGAAGTAAAATGGTCTGATACCAGCACAACTGATTGTACTATATTTTCAAACAAATCTGGAACTGTTTTGTCACTGGATCAATCCCTCCCTTATACACACACCACACACACACACACACACACACAAACACACATATACATTAATTATTACCTACAATACCAGTTCTATAACAAATCACTAATGTTAACTAGTACTAGTTCTGATTATGGGTAAATTTTAACAAGTACTGGTTCTAGCTCTGGTTGGGAATCTCAAAGCCATCTTTCTAATGTCAATCTTTCTAACGTCAAGTCAGTTAAACACAAAAATATAGCATTAAATTCTCAACTTGGTGAATGTCTAGGATATTGGATTACTTTATTGACTTGTGTCAACTTTCCCTAAAAACAGAACTGGACGTAAAATAGAAGTCCCTACAAATCTGTTCCAACAATTCAAAATGATCAGGGCTATTCCTAACAGCCTTAATTCTAATATCCCAACCTGGGAGATGTCCTTCTACTTGGAAGTCTACATGACAGTGGAATGTCAACCATAGAGTTCTTTTCAGAGAAGTGCACTGGACACAGCACCATAATATTATGAGGTCTTTTGTGGCTAAATCTGTTGCATTAATCCCAACACCCTGAATGCTCCCCTATGGGCTTCTCATTAGCAGAAATCTGCCTTTGTTTACAGTATGAAGAAACACAAGTACCATAAAGTTAGGAACATCCCTTTCCACAGCCTTTCTCTTCAGTTAATTGGTCTCAGTATTCCCTCAACTCAAATTTCAAAAACAAAGTATTAATTATTATAATACTCTGGAAGAGAAAAGGAGGCAGAAAGCCTGGATTCTTTGAATAAATCTGCTAACTATGAGATTTATAAGCTTGAGAAGTCACTTGACCTCGTTGTATTTGTTTCTTTCTCTACAAAATTGGAAAAATTTTGTCAGGGTGACAGAGTTGTTGTAAAAGAGGAAAAAACAAACAAACAAACAAAGGTTTTGAATTGGACAGTGTAGGAAAAAAAAACAAAGTTGTTTTCTGCTTATATTCTACCTAGTCAAGCTTTCAATAAACTGTACACACATGAATTAAGTGGATGATTATTTAATGGATGCATAAATACATAAGTAAAAGAACCAGGTTTTTACTTACAATCTGTGGGTAATTTGTGTAACATACATTTATTGATAAGATACTGTTGTTCACATATTAATGGCCCCCCAAATGTCATATCTAATCCATCAAATCTGCTAATATGTTAGCTTACATGGTAAAAGGGATTTTGCAGATGTAACCAGCTTAAGAATTTTGTGATGAGAAGGTTATTCTGGTGGGCCCAATATAGTCACAAAAGACCTGATAAGAGACAGGCAGGAGGAACAGAATCGAAGAAGAAAGTGTGATAAAGGAAGCAGATGATGGAATGGTAAGAGGGAGGGACCAAGAACCAAGGGATGTGTCCAAACTCTAGAAGCTGGGAAAGTTAAAGAAACAAATACTCCCTAGAGAAACATGGAATATTCTTCTCCCTTAGAAGAAGCTCAGTCCTTGATTTAGGACTTCTGATCTCCATAACTGTTAGATAATAAATCTCCATTTTTAGAACTGTAGGATAATAAATGTACACTGTTTTAAGCCACTAAAGTTGTGATAATTTGTTACTACTGCATTAGGAAACTAATATAGATTTTATTATCTATTCTATTTCATCACCCATTCCAGGTGATGGAAATACATAGATGAATAAAATGGAGAACTATGTCAAACGTCGTGCTCTATGTTTTACATGAATTCAAGTCATTTTTTACAACTATACAAAGTAGGTATAATGAGTTCCTTCTTTAGAGATGAGGAAACTGAAATTGAGAATACTTTGTCAATTGTCGTACAAGTAATAGGTGAGCTGTCTGTCTTCAGAGTCTGGGTCCTTTATACTTTCATTGCATGCATGACACATTGCTTCAGTCGTGTTCAGCTCTTTGCGACACTATGGACTGTAGCCCGCCAAGCTCCTCTGTCAAGATTGGATCTCCAGGCAAGAATATTGGTGTGGGCTGCCATGCCCTCCTCCAGGGGATGCTCCTAACCCAAATCTCTATGTCTCCTGCATTGGCAGGCGGGTTCTGCACCATTAGTACCACTTGGGAAGCCTGTACTTACGTTACCACATCCAAATAACCTGATGGTACATGGCAGCATAATGTAGGCTATGCACCAAAGATTTATTTGCTGAAATACAGCTAGCTTTGAGATACGGGAGAGAAAAGCAAGTGAGAAGAAGAGGTTTACTTTGAATAGATTTATTTGAAGAGTTGGAATTGAGCTAACATAACACATGATGAGTCCACATACACAAACTACTAAAAATAGAAGTTTTCCCTTAATTCAGATTTCTTTTAGAAAGTAATGGCTCCATAGGCCTTCATTTCAGATTTTTATTTGTAAATGTTTTTATGAACATTTTTATTTATAATTTGAAAAACCAAAATAAAACAGAAATGATGTAATTTTTTCATTTTTTTTAACACACTTATTACTAATAAAGTATTTGGAAAATCATCATGTAACTATTCATGAAACTACTAGTAGCACTCTTTCTCATCTCAAACACTTTTCTCTCTTAATACTATTTATTTAATTTTTCCTTTTTCTTTTTGCTCCTAGCTGTACATTCCTACTTTTAAACAGAATAATTATAGATGCATATTTCTTCTTATCATCTATGTCTATAAATAAGACCAATAGTAACTACTTTAATTCATGGATAACATTCAAACTGCATGATGTTTAATGATGAAAAAATCTTATACAAATTATGAAATATTTGTTACTCAAAAGGGCTAGGAAGAACCTGGAAATTTAAGGTCAGATTCATAGTCTCAACATGTATTAACTCAATGAGAAAAATATAAGCTGATTCATTAATTTTTAGGAAAAGAAGACTCACAAAAACATAACTCTTTTCTTGAACAAGAAAGAAAAATATTTGAAAAGCAGCAGAATTATAGATATTATTTATATTAAGGACAGGATTTTAACCAATTGATCTTTTAAACAATAGAATAGCTTGAAAGAAAAGCTAAATATTTATATATATTAATAAAAGTGTTTATGGATAAAATTTACTAATACATTCCCGATTGTGTTGAACATTTTGAGTTTTGGTCAAAAGCAAGTTAAAGAGCCCTGAGAGCCACAGAAGTTACTTCTAGCCCCAAGTTCATCTTACTGATTTGTTTTCACTAATTGGAAAGCACATTTCTTAGAAATGAGAAAAAAAAAAGTATCCTTTTATAAAGCATATCCTGCCGGAAGATTTTTTAACTAGGGTGAAAACAGTTTTAAGTCCATTATTTTTTCCCTAAGATAATTTCTTTTAAAATATTATTAGCTTAGTAGAAAGAAACTAATAGGGGGCTTTTAAGATTTCAACTTTAATTTCAGGGATTTGCCTCATTAAAAATTAACTGCAGAACCAATTGATGTGTGTGCATGTGAGGGAGTGAAAGGGAAGTTTGGAAGTAAAAATATTCCCCAGTTTTACTTAAATATTTCTGAAAATAAAATAATGTCATTTTAAATGACATTAAGAAAAAATTCTTCCTTGAGATATTTAGTTTTTCTAGTAGAAAATAGGGTGTTACCCCTGGACATGCTGTTATTAAGTCTTATAGCCAGGTTAGAAGTTTTACTTCCTGAAGGGTGCATGAGTGCTCAGTCGAATCCCACCCTTTGTGACCCTATGGACTGTAGCCTACCAGGCTCCTCTGTCCAAGGGATTCCCCAGGCAAGAATACTGGAGTGGGTTACCAATTCCTACTCCATGTGATCTTCCCTGCCCAGGGATTGGACCCATGTCTCCTGTATCTCTGGCATTAACAGGCAGATTCTTTACCACTGTGTTACCTGGGACACCTTCATTTTATGATAATTTCCTTATAAATTAAACATTAAAATTGTCTCCATTTTTTGTAGTACTCTGCTGCAAATTTAGCACTGAGTTTAATAAATTATATACATTGCCCAACAATGTATTAATATATGTCATGAAGATAAAATAAATATATGCTGACTCTGAGTTTTTCATTCTAAGAAAAGCATTGGCTGAAAACAGAAACCTAAGAATCTTTGAAAAGGATGGTAATAGCATACTTAGCACTTTTCTAAGTAATTCTATTTCTATTATCTTAAACTATGTGAAAACTTTTGTGCTTGATAACCTGAACTCCATAAGAGGTACTATTAATATTTGGAGGATAGAGAAGGAATTGATATATTTGTTTCAACCCTGGTGGGAGACTTGATCAGCTTTATTGCAATCAACTGCTGCTACTTCCAAAGACTTCATAGTCAGAGGCCAATGACCACAAGGCCAAGGTTGACCTTGCAGTTAGACACAGGAAATGTCCACCAAAATATAATGATATCTACCGCTGTTTAAGGGGAACAAAGATAATACTGGTATCAGTGGCACTCCAAGTAGGTTATAACAAGGAAGTTTCCGAGGAATGCAGCAACAAATCAGAGCTACCTTAATGACATATCTCTGTTGAGGGAGCAGGTTGAAAAGACCAAGAAAAATTCTTTTTGGATTTTTTGAACATTTTTTTAAATGTTACCAATTATTGGGCTCCCCTGGTGTCTCAGACAGTAAAGAATCCACCTGCAATGCAGGAGACACCAGTTTGATTCCTGGGTAGGAAAGAGTCCCGAGAGAAGGGAGTGGTAACCCACTCCAGGATTCTTGCCTGGAGAATCCCTTGGACAGAGGAATCCTGCAGGTGAACTACAGTCCATAGCATCACAAAGAATTGGACATGACTGAGTGACCAAGCAGGCATGCACCATTAATTAAATCAGTGAAAGAAATCATTGGAAATCCACAGTTTTCCAATAGAAAAATCCAATCAACTAATAAGAATATATTGAATTCTCACTTGATTTTTAATATGAACATAGGGATCAAGATATTTTCTGCTATTATCACTTGTTCCTGAACTATGTTTTGCTAATTCCTTAGAAGAATGGAATATTAAATAAGAAAATAAAAAGCAAGCAAATATTGATTGGGTTCTAGGGAAGTTAAGAATTATGGGGCTCTGCATAATCTTATCAAACAATTACATGGTAATTTCTAATTGTTATCCATGGCCATAATCCTGGATTCTGTGTGGATAAGACTCAGAGAGTTCTGCACAGCAATATGGAGAAATAAGAAAGAGGTACAACAATACATAGGTCAGGAAGAATAATGAATATAAGTTAATCAATTCAAAAACTTCTTTACAGATAGATCTGATTTCATTAGTCAAGAATCTTACATTTAATATATGATCATTAAATTCACTGTTGAGACAAAAATACCCTTTTAAATGTGCAAATCACTTATCTCTTCATTTTTTAAATGATGGAAATAATTTCATTTGTTTTTAGACAGTTTTCAGTCCAAAGGGGAGAGAAGAAACTCAGAAGCTAGATTGTTTGTGTTTGGTTAATATATGTGTGTAATATGTTAAAGAAATCTAATCTTGCTTCAATATTTGCAGAAAGATATGCCATTTATTAAAAACTCTGGGGCAGTCATTTTACTGCAAGTGTTCTTTGCTTAACAAAATAGATTCATTCAGCAAATATTTATGGAGCATCTTCTGAGCTTCAGGCAATGAAACAGATACAAGGGATTCAGAAATGAATGGGATAAACTGCATTTTTTTGAGGAACTCATAATCCTGTGTGAGATGTACATATTGAAGATATTGCAATACAAATGCCACTCGTGTAATAGAGTGCAGTACAAAGTTTTATAGGTCCATTGAAGAGGAAGTGATAAACTCTGACAGAACAGGGTTTCAAAAGTCTTTACAAAGACATTTACATTTCTAGTGGGCGTAAAGGGACAAATAGAGAGTTTAAACATAACGAAGTAGCTGGTGGCATCTAGGGAAAAATCTTAGAGCCATTATTAATTCAAAAATATTATTTTCTTAATGGCTATAAAAATGAGTAAGTTTATAAAGAGTTATCATTAACACTGGTTTGTTTTCACTTTTCTAATCTGTAAGTCATAGGAAAGTCTGATGAAACTAGTTTTATTAAGTAATTTTAATCAGTATTCCCACTTGATCGAAAAAATACTGAAACTATAGTTCCCCTCTCTTCAGAATTTTATAAGCTTACTGGATCTATGGATTATTGTTTTTGGATAAATTTTGAAATTTATGTAATGTCAGTGTAGATTTATATATATGCAGAAATGCGTGCGTGCATGCTAAGTTGATTCAGTTGTGCCTGACTCTCTGTGACCTTACGGACTGTAGCCCACCAGGCTCTTCCATCCCTGGGACTCTCCAGGCAAGAATCTGGGGTGGGTTGCCGTTTCCCCCTCCAGGGAATCTTCCTGCCCCAGGAATCGAATGTAGGTCTCCCGCATTGCTTGTGGATTTTTTGCTGCCTAAGCCACCAGGAAAGCCCATGCAGAGATATAGGCATTTAAATATAGATACATATGTATATATATATATTTCTATACCTATGTGTATATATATGTGTATGTATGCTGCTGCTAAGTCGCTTCAGTCGTGTCCGACTCTGTGCGACCCCAGAGATGGCAACCCACCAGGCTACCCCATCCCTGGGATTCTCCAGGCAAGAGCACTGGAGTGGGTTGCCATTTCCTTCTCCAGTGCATGAAAGTGAAAAGTGAAAGTGAAGTCGCTCAGTCGTGTCTGACTCTGTGCGACCCCATGGACTGCAGCCTACCAGGCTCCTCCACCCATGGGAGTTTCCAGGCAAGAGTGCTGGAGTGGGTGCCATCACCTTCTCCGAATGTGTATGTATATGTGTGTGTGTGTGTGAGAGAGAGAGAGAGAGAGTCGCTCAGTCGTGTCTGACTCTTTGTGACCCCATGGACTGTAGCCCACCAGGCTCCTTTGTCCGTGGGATTCTCCAGGCAAGAATACTGGAGCGGGTTGTCATTTCCTTCTCCAAAAAGGCTGATGAAAGTGTGTAAAATCAAGATGGTAACTGTAGTTAGCAGCACAGTCGCAATAAAGCATCACTGAGATCTGAGGAAGTATTATCTTCTTAGGAGTTCCTGCCTTGGCCTGAGCTAGCTTGAGACACTGAATCACCCCAGTGTCCTAAAATCCATCCACAGGAACACAGATGCTCTATTTGTCATAAATAGCTATTAAACTGTTCAAACTGACAGCTAAGCCATGCTGAATTAAAAAGAATCTTAGCCCACATTTTCCTTCTCTCCTGCTTTAATCATGGCTGCTCAGGGAGAACAGAAACAGGTGGATAGATAGATAATAGATATATAATCACAAATTCTCATGTCCAACTCTCAGCCTTCTGCAAGGGAAAGCCAGCAAACGCTCAGATTTCCTTCAGCTTTACCTCCCCCTGCCCTCTCAGTCTTTGGTTCCTAAGAAACCAAGGTGCTTTGCAACTCAGCTTTCCTTACCCCCTTTTGGTATAATGGACTCAAAACAGCTGTCATAGGTCCTTGGGAAAGAAACAAAAAGAGGCTGAAATTTGTCCTGTGCTTAGGATATCTCAGAACTCTATTCTGCCATCCAGTGTAAAACCAGACATTAATGATTCATTAACACTTAGTTGGACTTCTTTTTTTTTTCCAGTCTTTGACATGTTCATTATTTTCTCACCACTCTATCATTTTGCCAGGGATAAAAGCAGCTCCGAGTCTCCTCCTTCTATAATTGGTTTGTCTTTCTCTGAAATGAAGTTTAGTTAGGTTTCCTTGAATCTTCAGCTTTCTGGTAAACTTAAAATATGTTACTTTTTAGCTTATGTGTTTATCTTTTCTTGCTAGTGTGAAGACTATAGTCTCTAACAATGTTTTAAGTTCTAACCAAAAGCAGACATTCTCTTATTTGCTATTATTTTAGATTCAGACTCACATTCTTTTTCTCTGTAGATTGTATTTGAAAGTCTAATGTAAACAAGTTGGAGATGAACTTTTTATATCTATTTCATCCAGAGCGAAAGTATGAGGATTTACAACTAGAATATCTGTATTAAGCCCTAGTAAATTTGGCTTATTGTATTATTGTTCAACTGCTCAAACATGTCAAATTCTGTGACCCCAAGGACTGCAGTATGCCAGGCTTCCCTGTCTTTTACTATCTCCTGGAGTTTGCTCAAACTGATGTCCATTGAGTCAATGAAACATGGCTTAGTCATTACAAATGCTTGAATTTCTATATTTTTTTCAATCATGTGGGAATAATCATTAATACTACTTAGTAAAACTAGTTTTAACAGACTCTCCTAAGACTTACAGATTAGAAAAGTGAAAACAAACCAGAGTTAATGAGAACTCTTTATAAAATTGTTGATTTTTATAACCATTAAGAAAATAATATCTTGAATTAATAATGACTTTAAGATTTTATCCTAGATGCTACCAGCTTGTTTAAAAAAAAAAAAATCACACATTAACAATCGCCATCAGTTCTGGTGAATATCACTGACACCTTCTCAAATTTTTCATCCTCTATGACAGAATGACTTTTTTCCCTTGAGAAATATGCACAATTTAAGTGCAAGTCAGCTGACATTTCACATACCTAAGGGAATATCTCTATTAACTTATTACTAATTCATTAGTCAGTCAGAATATCATACCTATTTCTTGACTAAAATATATAGGTAAATATTTAAAGTCAACCCAAAGAAATTCCTTCAAAGTTTACAAATCTAAACCAAATATTATTTAAATTACAGATTTTCAGTTAGAAATAGGATGGACATGAAATGGGCAGGAAATGGAAATGTAAAAGATAAATTTCGTGTTACTACATTTAAAAATGTGATTTCAAAGGATGAGCTTAATATTGTTATTCTGTTTTAATATCTACCATAATTTATTTATAGCCCTAGTTCAATTGTCCTTTCTTTGCAACTTAGGGCATTTAATATTTGCATAGTAATATTGTTTCTTGGTAGGAGTTGCATGAATTTTAGGTCACTTTGGATTGTTTGGTGTGATCTAATAATAATATTTCTGATGCCATCAATTTTCAACTATGCAAGTAAATGTTAACTGGATTAACACAGGCAATTGGAATCCATACATATGTACACAATTTCTCTCTTTATTTCTTTTGTTTCTTTGCTGGTTTCAAATAATAGGTTAGAGTAAAGAGGAAATTAAAAAAAAAAGAGGAAATGATTGAGATAAATAATGTCTCCTTTCCTTTCCATCTTCAATAACGTTGCTCATGAGAGCTGTGGGAGAGGGATGGGTGCCTAAAATAGAACCAGGAAGAGGCATGAGGCTACTAGAATGGCAGCTTGAAAAAGACATGAACAGAGACATGTATCAAAATCAACAACCTCAGATACGTGGATGACACCATCATCATGGCAGAAAGGGAAGAGGAACTAAAGAGTCTCTTGATGAAGGTGAAAGAAGAGAGTGAAAAAGCTGGCTTAAAAATCAGCATTCAGAAAACTAAGATCATGGAATCTAGTCACATCACTTCATGGCAAATAGATGAGGAAAAAGTGAAAACAGTGATAGATTTTATTTTGGGGGGCTCCAAAATCACTGCAGATGCTGACTCCAGCCGCAAAATTAAAACACACTTGCTCCTTGGAAGAAAAGCTATGAAAAATCTAGACAGCGTATTAAAAAGCAGAGATACCAGTTTGCCAACAAAGATCCACATAGTCAAAGCCATGGTTTTCCCAGTAGTCATATATGGATGTGAGAGTTGGACCATAAAGAAGTCTGAGTGCTCATGAATCGACGCTTTCAAACTGTGGTGCTGGAGAAGGTGCTTGAGAGTCCCTTGGACTGCAAGGGGATCCAACCAGTCCATCCTGAAGGAGATCAGTCCTGAATATTCAGTCCTTCCTGAATTGGAAGGACTGACGCTGAAGCTGAAGCTCTAGTATTTTGGCCACTTGATGCGAAGAACCGACTCATTGGAAAAGACCCTGATGCTGGGAAAGATTGAGGGCAAGAAGAGAAGAGAAGGGGGTAACCTAAGATGAGATGATTGGATGGTATCACCGCCTCAATAGACCTGAGTTTAAGCAAACTCAGGGAGACGTGAAGGACAAGGAAGCCTGGTGTGTTACAGGCTGCAAAGAGTCGGACACGACTGAGCTACTGAACGACAACAAGTGTTTAAGTTGAAATTGAATTACAAAATTCTGATAATGTTTGTAAGAACCCAATCTATATGGAACATAAGATTTTCTGAGAGATGTAAAGGGAAAAGAAAGGAAGGGTGTGAAGTGCACATACTGCATTTCAACATGCTGACCCAAACACTGAGTTTAATATGAAATCACAATGATAATATCAAGCCTCAGATCTGGCCTATATAAATCATGTTACCATATTAAGTATTATCATAGTTAAGAAAAACTCCATAAATGCTTATCCTATAAAATACACAATTATCAAAGTAATCAGTGGTAATAAATGTTTCATTAACAATATGTCCAATATCAATTGTGAAAAAATTGTTTCAGTAAAGATTTCTAAATAATTTCCTAAAAATAAAAGATAATCAATGGCTAAGAGAACCAAAGAAAGAAGTATTTGCTATTAAACTTTTTTATGTCATGATTATAGAATATTATCAAAAGTAGGAAACAAAGGATGGATAAATAAATCCTCTTTCAAAGTATAAAAATATTTGAGCTAAAAATGACAACAAAATCTAATATGTCCATGTTGTTGTTCTTGTCCAGTCACTAAGTCATGTCTGATTCTTTGCGACCCCATGGACTGTGGCCCACCAGACTCCTCTGTCCATGTGAATTCTCCAGACAAGAATGCTGGAGGGGGTTGCCATTTTCTCCTCCAGGGGATCTTCCCAACCCAGGGATTGAACTAGGGTCTCCTGCATTGCAGGCAGATTCTTTATCCCTGAGTCACTTGGGAAGCCCCATAGCTAATGTTGGTTTAGCCAAAACGTTTGTTCAGTTTTCAATAAGATTTTATGGAAAAACCCAAATGAACTCTTTGGCCAACCCAATATTTTGTACTATAACAAAGTTTAAAAACTATGTTTCTTTTAAGTAATCAATTGTAGCTATCCTTTCTGAAAGGCATGAACTTTAGAAGGGAGCACATCAATATTCAGAGCTGGTCTACTTTTACTTTTATATTTTGGATGGCCAAATACAATGTCAACTGTGCTTCCACCATGAGGAAAGAGATTGACATTTCATGGTGAGGCAGCTATTTGTGATACCACATAAGTGTTCTCTCCTTACCAAGCTGCATTTGTCTTGGTTTCGTTAGGAATGTTATCCCACCTCATTTGCAGCCTAAACTTTCTGAGCTCTGAGTATATTGTTGGTATTTTCTCTGATAAGCATGGTGCTCTTTGACTTCATTCTTTATTTTCTTTCTAAAATTGTAAGCTTACAGCTAATTTTTAAATGTTAATGCCTCTGCTGGCTACTATTTCAGTTTCTGAACATCTGGATAGGGAATGAGAGATTTTTTTTTTTAAACTGTATACAAGGAAAATGGTATTCTTAAACATTTTTCTTTTCAGATATTATGATCTTCTTCACATTTCCAATTTCCGTCTACTCAAGTCTAAACTATAGCAAATGTCTCCATAAGACTTTCTGTTTTGACCCCCCCCCATTCTAAATCATTTTATAAATTGTTGTTTCTTCATAAAGTTCTTTGATCATATTTCTTTTCTCCAATATCTCCAGTGCCTTTCTCTAATTTCCTTTCATTTCTCATGAGTCCATCCCAATTTATATTAGAACAAGATTCCTAGTCTTATCTTTTACTATTTTCTCACATAATTAATGCAAATTAATTGTATCCTGTGTTTCTTTTTTCCATAGTGTTTCCTGCTCCTTTCTAACCATTAGGAATATTTTTATCTTGCTATTTATTGATATTTCATCCACTCTTTTAAGTTTAGCTGAGTGTAGTTCTCTATAATTTCTATGCAAACTTACAGATATTTAAAATTCACTATATTATTAATTATTATTTTTTAATAATTAACTTATTATTTTTAATACCCAGGACTGTATGTTTCTACCTACCTGTTTTTTGTATACCTTAGTTAATGTCATTGTTAGAAAAAAAAAGGTCATCCAGGAAATAAATCTGTAAATATCCTTAGCTTCTTTCTCTCCTATAAATCAATTCATCAATTCTGATGCATCATTTGAATATGTCCTTTCCACCACAATCCATACAAATGCTTCTTAAGTCAGGTATTTGCCAATTTTCACCAAGGTTTTATAATAATAGTCAGGGCTGACTGCTCCCTGTCAACTCCATCCACTCAATGACCACTAGCATGGGACTCTATGTCTGGATGTCTCAGAAGCAAATCATACTCAGTATATTTCAAACTAAATTCACAATTCATCTCCCTAAAAAACTGTTTATTCTCAATCCCCTCCATTTTTAATGGCATCTTAACCAATCTGATTATGCAAGCCAGCGACCCCAGGGAACAGTGTGCTGAAGCCAGATCCTTCCTGACTTATGAGAGTCAGTTGTGCACATTTCTCCCAACTCTGAATTGGTGTCATCATGCTGATAGGTTGAAATTCATTCACCTTCAGGGGAATATATATACCATGGAAACTGCCAAGTTGTATAATTCAGCACTTTCGATTTTAAAAATTTTTGTTTGTTTGTTTATTAGAGAGCCCACTTACCAGTACATCCCTGGGAGCATTCACCATGAAAGCTATTCTCCTTTTCCAGTTCACTTCACATAAGTCAGGATTTTAAAGATGTTTGACTTATCTCATGTTGATCTATTCTTTTAATTCTGATATGTCCATTTATACTCAAAGTGTATCATTGAAATAATTTCCTCAAAATTTGTATCCTTTCTTCATGGGAATACTCCTACAACACTACTATTAAAGTGTTCTTTCTGAAATGAAAATCTGATTATATAATTCTTCTGTTTACCAGTCACAGGAGCTCTGAAATACTAGAAAATAAGGTATCAATTCCTACTCACGTTGTGCAGGCCATTTGTAGACTGTGTGATCTTTACTTATCTCTCCAAAACACTCTTCTGCTTGGTGTCAGGTATCCAAATGTTATGCCTGTAGAATTATTTTCATCTCCCTCAGATTCAAGCAGACTTCTCATATAATTTCAAATGCCATTCATTCTCATTTCAATGTCCATTTTGCAAGCTCAAAATGCCTTGCCTATCCAAAATTCAACTGTAAAATCTCATCGGGCAAACTAGTCCAGCTTTTTTTCACTTAGGCTCATTTCCTTCTTGTCCTCTAAACAAAACTTCTGTTTCTGCTAATGTAATACTTTGTGACATGAAATCACAAACATTCACATTTTTAAATTAATTTTTGTACTCTTGGGCCCTGTCCTAAACTTGGTGACTGTCCTACACATAGCAGATACTCACTCAATCTGAAAAAGATCAGTTTCAATGGCAGAGGTTTCTTTTGCTCCTGCTTTACTTCAGGTCAGAAGGCATTTCCTGTATGCCTTCTGTGTACCAAGAATTGCATGTATTGGTTTTAGATCTTTTGTAATATGTGTACTTTTGAGTCTCTAGGTTTGATAGGGCACATAGTATGCCAATGAATTTATGAATTATGGCTAGTATATTCATTGTACCTACATATATCTATTTATTTATCCATCTTCTATTTATATCACAAAGGCGGATTCTAACTGCTAAGTGCATATGTGCATATTCAATTAATTTTAATAATATGCCTATGAATTTAGTTTCACAGTAGTATCATCCACTTTCTACAAGTGAATTAACTAGATGGAAATCAAGCAAAATTTAACAATGCCACACAGAAAATAAATGGAGAAAATAGTAGATAAACCTCTGCAGTCTGGCTCCAGAGTATCTGGTTTTAACTGCTATTTACTGACGCAGTTAGTAGTTGATAAAATAACGCAGACATTTACAGAAAAAGTGCAAAGATGGGTCTTTAAGTTTTTAACTCACCTCAAACTTTTGTTTTATGTATTGTAAATATAAAACCAATTTCTTTAATGAGCTTAGGGAAAGCATCATGGTACCTGAGTCAATTCTTTAGTATACCTCTTGATGGAAAAAACAGGTGCTACCAAGGAGAAGCATGTGTGGATAACAGTATATTTATGAAACACATGGAAGTTTAAAAAAAAACTATTTTTTCAGAAATTATATGAAATTGGAAGAGGAGAGGCCCGATTTAAGTAAATGGTATTTAATTATTTTAAAGTAAAATTTGTTGAAAAAGACAAAAAAAAAGAAAAAGATAATTTTAACATAGGCCAGTTATTTTCACTTTATGGAAGTCTACATGAATTCAATTCTTTGGGAAAAAATATATTTTTCTTTGTAGCTCAGCGCAGCATGTTCCTACATCAGAAATATTTTGTTCTGAAAACAGTGTTTGTAAGATATCTGAAATGCACTATTTAAACATGTGGATTTTGCTGATTTTACATTTGAAATAAGGCACAGCTCATGCAAAGTACTAATTGATTTATAGCTAGCTCAGTTGACTGTGGATTCATGGAGCGCAAATATACTTACAGTAAGTGTTATGACCTCCCAGGGGAGAGTCCACAATATTGAGCAAAACAGCTACTGGAAAAATATTAAGCAATTTCTGCCTAGCTTCTAATGTGTCTAAGGGGAGCTTTTGTTTTGTAGACTATCTTGCTGCTTTTGCTATCATGTTGGATTTTAGCCAGGCTTTTATTTTCACATTATGGGGAGGAAGAAAAAGATGAAGAAATGGAACTATGAAATATTGAGATATGAGCACAGACTAGGAAAGAGAAGAGAGGCAGACAGCAAACCAAATCCCATTTATGTACCATATCAGTCTGCTCTTCCCCTATGTGCTTTACTCGCAAGATTCCTTCACTTTCTCCTCTCTAGTCAGGATCTCTCAGCTGGCTGGCCTGAAAAGATAAGGACCCATTTCCTCAGGGGAATAGTTCTGTAACAGCTGATCGACCCGCTAAGTATTGAAGCACCCAAAGTAAGGTGCCTGTAGATCTGGAAAGGACAACCTGCCTCGCAAGAAGCATGGCTTCCCAGAGACTTTTGGAAGCTTATTGATTTCAAGAGGGTTGAAATCCTGGATGTACGTGCTGTTTTCCCAGAGGAGTTTATCAGAGCACTG
Source organism: Muntiacus reevesi (assembly GCF_963930625.1). Lineage (NCBI taxonomy): Eukaryota > Metazoa > Chordata > Mammalia > Artiodactyla > Cervidae > Muntiacus > Muntiacus reevesi. The sequence continues at coordinate 45,407,006 of NC_089264.1, forward strand.
TGACCTTTCTGGTTCTGTGTCTCTGCTTTGGGTAACAAGACAGAGCTATTGTCACCGCTTAAACATTGTGCTGGGAAAACAAATATCACAGAGGGATTTTAAGATATCCGAATTGCAGCTCTCTTATGGAAATGCTCCCACTGTTAATAGTGACAAACGTGCTGATAACTATGTTTTATCCTGTTTTGTCTCTAGTTTTTACGGCCCTCAGAATGTGTCTACCTCAATTTTATAACCAGTTAAGTCCTAAGAGAGTATTCTGCCTTCTTAGATTCTCAGTATGGAAAGAAGATAGTTCTCTAAAATCAATGTGATTTTTTAAATACTTTGATAAGAACCAAAATATCAACTCAGAAATGCACTTAAAATCAACTTCTGAATCTTTATTTTTTAATTTTTTAAACTAACATCAAGCCTGTGTAATTGTCTAGCACTCTTGATTACTTTCCTTAAAAAGTTACTTTTCCATTCAGCCTACCTCAAAATATTCTTGCCAGTCTCAATATCATTTATTTTTTTTTTTATTTATTTATTTTTGTGTGTGACTTGTGTGACTTGTGGAATCTTAGCTCCCCAACCAGGGTTTGAACCCAGGCGGGTGGCAGTGAAAATGCAGAATCTTAACCATTGGTCCCTCAGGAAATTCCCTCATTATAATTTTTAAAGTGAAGCAACAAAGGACTTTTAACATTGAACAATAGAATTCAAACCCAGAAAGCTGGAACACATGATTAGCATTTTCATACTATATCATGCCTATATCTTTTTTCCCCCCCAAATATTTACTTTCAACAGATGACATATTGAAGCAAAAATTTTGTTGTTTCTTTTAAATTTTAATGATATATATACATATATATTAAATGTCAGAATAAGAAAAAAAAATCCATGTGGATAATATAAGTGATGGCAAGATATGGAACTTAGAATGGCTTGACACCTGGTTTTAAAGAATTTGGGGTGTGTGTGTGACTCATCCTGGAAGTGTACCAAGTAGAAGGTAGAAAACTACAGTGAAAATTGACAAAAATCTATGACTGGGTTTCCCTGGTGACTCAGTGGTAAAGAATCCCCCTGCCAATGCAGGAGACACAGGTTTGGTCCCTGATCCAGGAAGATCCCACATGCCCAGAACAACTAAACCCATGTGCCACAACTACTGAATCTGTGCTCTGGAGCCAGGGAGCTGTGAATACTGAAACCCATGTGCCTAGAACCCAACAAGAGAAGCGATGGCAATGAGAAGCCCTGGCACCCCAAATGGAGACAGCCCCCACTCATCACAACTAGAGAAAAGCCCCCAAAGACCAGCCACAGGCAAAAAACAAAAACAAAACCCGCTACCATTAGAGGGTCTGTTGTGGACACTACCTTGCAAGTTAAGGGTGTCAGGACAAATTCTGTTTTACGGTTAGAAATATTTATTTGCTTATCTGTTAAGCAATTGGTTAATTAGATCAAACTTTCTTGACTATCTTAATTTAGAAAGATCAATGACACATTTTTTAAAAGAATCTTTTAAGTTTATATTTTATAATTTTTTATTAATGTGATGAGTGGTTGCCTGTTTAATGTGCATCTTTTTAAGCATTTCTAGACATTGTAATGATGTTTTGTTATAACAATGAACCAAGTTATCATTTGCATGATCTAGAGGACTATTGTAACTGTATTTATAATTTTTTAAAAATTGTCCCTAGGGGTCAGTGTAACTGTAATTAGAAGGATGTACCTTATTTTCAGAGCAAACATGCTGGAGAAATTTTTTTCAGACTATGATTTAGTGTGTCCATTGAGCTGATCTTGACATAGATTCTCTAATCTCTGTCTCCTCTTTTGAGATAGATGGAGTCGTTTAAGATAAGATAGATAGGGAGAGGACAGGTAAAATGTGATAAGATAGACTAAACTGGGATACAATAGAATAAAAATAGAGTAGAAGGTATCATAATAATGAGGGTTAGTATTATTTTGTGAAAGAGTCATTTAAGTTGTGTATTCATGGCTTATACATCAGAAGGAATTCTGTCCCAGGAAGTAGAATCTGGGGCAAAGTTCAGTGTATAGGAGGATGTTTACAACGGAATGCCTTTGGGGGAGGGATGTGAGAGGCACTTAGCAAAGGGAAGAAATACACATGGTAATTGGAAAGGTCAAGATGTAAAGCAATTTCAGTAGAAACTTAGGTTGACCCTGCACAGAGAGATGAAGATATGAAGTCCAGTCTGAACTATGTTGAGTATACTGTGTCTTTAACCCTTCTTCCTGTGTTAATCAGCCATTGGATGCAAACTACTTAGGGAATCTTGGGGGGAAGTGACTGTTTTCAGCTGAAGTGATTTCCGAATATTAGTTTTACTAATATTTGAAGATTATCTGCCAGCACCATACCCAGTAGGCCCTTCATTCATGAAGGGAGATCATAGTGGCATATCACAGAATCCAACAAATCTTGTAAAAGTTCTAAAATAGTCACATTTTGGATTAACACATGCAGTGTTCCCTCCCAATTCATGTCCACTTGTGATCTCAGAATATGAACTTATTTAGAAACAGAGTCTTTGCAGACATAATAAAGGTAAAGATAGAGATGAAATTATACTGGCTGATTGTGAGTCCTAAATCCAGTGAGAATAACTTTATGAAAGACGGAAAAGGACACACAGAGACAGAAGGAAGGCAGCCAGGTGACGATGGGGGCAGAGATTAGAGTTAAGTAGTCACAAGATAAGGAAATGCCTGCAGACATCAGAATTTGCAAGAGGTAAAGAAGATTTCTTATATACAGCTTTTCGAGGAAGTATGGACATTCTGAGAGCTTGATTTTGGACTTCTGGTCTTTTGACTACAGAGAGGATAAATTTTGGTTGTTTTAAGCCCCCAAGTTTGTGGCTAATTTGATATGGCAGCATTAGGAAATGAACAAACATATATATATATATATATCATTTTTTGGCTTCCCTGTCCCTAAACCCTAGCTAATTATCCCTAACTCTAAAACCAAAATTTTTGTATAATCTATTGAATCTGATCATAAAAAAGTAACATGAATTTCCCACTATTAAGCTAAATAGATTAAATAAAGAAATCTCATATAATTTATATACTTTAATTTTTAAAGTTATGTTTATTAAGAAAATACAAACTAGTAGTTGTAAATTAATATTTTGGCCTTGATCTTGAGACAAATGAATTAAATTTTACATGAAGGAAACTATCAAGCACAAATCCTTGGCAGAGGCAAACCTTCATTCTCGTACCATAAATTCTCAACAGCAGCATGATAAATTACTTCTAGAATGTTCTTCACATACCACTTCTTAGATGTTTGTTGATTGAAAGAAGGAAGGGAAGAAGGAAAAAAGTAAGTAAAAAATGAAGGAAAGAATAAAAGCTAAAAAAGAAGAAAGGATGTATTTTACAGTCTATAAAAATATGTTGTTGTTCAGTAACTCAGTTATGTCTGACTCTTTGCAACGCCACGAACTGCAGCATGCCATATTTCCTTGTTCTTCACCGTCTCTGGGAGCTTGCTCAAACTCATGTACATTCAGTCAGTGATGCATCCAACCAGCTCTTCCTCTGTCGTCCCCTTCTCCTCCTGCCTTCCATCTCCCTCAGTGTCAGGTCTTTTCCAATGAGTTGGCTTTTGGCATCAGGTGGCCAAAGTACTAGAGTTTCAGCTTCAGCGTCAGTCCTTCTAATGAATATTCAGGACTGATTTCCTTTAGGATAGACTGGTTTGATCTCCTTGCAGTCCAAGAGACTCTCAAGAGTCTTCTCCAACACCACAGTTCAAAAGCATCAATTCTTTGGTGTTCAGCTTTCTTTATAGTCCAACTCTCACATCCATACATGACTACTGGAAAAACCATAGCTTTGACTAGATGGATCTTTGTCGGCAAAAAGAAGAAAGGATGTATTTTACAATCTGTCAAAATACTTAGTGCATTTCACCCTTTTAGGGAAATGATGCTGGGTGCTGGTCAAAGAAAAGATGCAAAACTTAGGGAGAGATTCTGCAGAGACCTTTTCCTGATTCTTTACCTTCTTAATTCTTTTATCTCACTAGTGGGTCACAAAGAGATTTCAGGGAAGGTAATCAATCTTTTTTGTTGTTCCTGGGTAGACAATGCCCTCAGTAGGAAAATATTTCTGAAAGAGGGAAATATATATATTGCAGATTGAAATTGAATTCTTATTTCCTCACAATCAGTCTGAGACCAGTAATAAATATGTGTCATCCTTGTAAAAAAAAAAAAAAAAAAAAAAAAAAAAAGAAATATTTAATTAATAATAATATGGTTGTACAGCCATTCATAATATCCTTAGTGACTTTACTGGCACAGATACATGAAATAGCCTACGTAAAAATTTATCTGCTCACAATCTATCTGCTCAGGTGGCGCCTACTCAGTATCCTTTATTGCATCTTTCATGTCATTTCATTTCCTATTTTTGGAAGATGCTAGGGTGTGATTTTCTGCCTTTACACTGTATTTCACTGAACTAACTCATGTGACTTAAACATGACTGAAGTCACAGCAAGTAAGGCTCTGCAGATTACACAAATTTTTGTTTGCATGTAAGAAATTTGCTCCTCTGGGACAAAATCACAGATTCACAAATGCTCAGGGCACTCCAGCTTCTCTCAGGAGGTCTGGTTCACACCTCCAGAAGACATTTCTCAGAGTGAAGGGCTTTAAAAAGAATGTTTTTAACCTTTGCTTTTGCTCACAATGCAGCTCTAAGTTCCAACTTTTCTCTTCCTATTATAGACACTACTTGGCTGACCACAGCTAGGTAAGCAATACTTCTATGAGTGTTTGAATAATTCTAAATCCTATTTATCTAAGACGGTAATAGGGAAAGTCAAACTGTTGTCATTGTCTAAGTGGACTGTTGTCTCATGGTAGGCAAGGGGAAAATCCACATTCTCCGATAGCCAGATCACACTCACTAATTCATGTAATCCTTTTTTTTTTTTTTTTTTTTTTTTGAGTTTAAATTACCTCCTCAACGCCTTGCTTTAACTACATGTTGATGTACTAAAGAATACTTGATACGAGTACTACTCTTTACTCTTCTGTTAGGGAAGGCAATACAGAGGCTATGAATGCTGGTGAGATTGATATGGTTTTGCGTGCACACACACACACAAACACACACACAACCAGGATGCAGAAACTGCTCCATGCCAGTAATCAGGAACTACAGGAAGGTTGTGGGTTTTGTGGATTAAACCAAAACAGTTATCAAAATACAAAAATTCTAGCACTGTGATTTCCACTGGGAATAAAAGACTTGCCTGCTTGCCCCTACCAAATGAGTCAGAGACTTTGAATATTCATCTGAGGTTGTTGTTCCTAAAACACTTTGCCAAGTCCAGGAATCTTTTCAGTTGACAGAGATATTTTCCTCTACAAAGCAGAGTAAGTATGGCTGCCTCTTCCACTATTTTGTCAGGTTCATTGTGGTGATTTATTTCTTCCTTTTATAGCTGAAGCTATGCTGTTCTTCTTCAGAAAGCCACTGAATTTCTACTAGAATATAATATCCATGACTCCATGAGAGTGGAGTGGTCTATTTTGTTTACTGCTGTATTCCCAGAACTTAGAACAGCATCTGGCATATAATAGGAATTTAATACATGTATGTCAGATAAATAACTTCTGTTAGGACTAAGGTGTGCTTATACAAAATCTGCTCTAAACTTTGGTGAATCAATACTTATGCTAAAATATACACTTGACTCACCCTTTAGAACAGACGATAGAACATTCACAATGCAATCTGAATAAAGGAAATGCTCTCATATGAATTATTTTATCCATGATTCAATAAGTAGTTATTTTTTTCATGGTTCTTATTTGCTGAGCAATGTCTATGGTGCTATGATGCCTGAAATTGAAATATTAAACTTGCTCTGTGCAGTATGTAGCCTATATTTCAATATCAAATACAAGAATGAAAATTTAAAAAATACTGATATAAATAAGTACTTTTAAGTAAGTGCCTAATAGAAGGCATACATGTAAGTAAGCATTACTCACTCCAGTTGTGCCTGACTCTTTGCGACCCCATGGACTATAGCCTGCCAGGCTCCTCTGTCCATGAGATTCTCCAGGCAAGAATACTGGAGTAGGTTGCCATTTCCTTCTCCAGGGGATCTTCCCAACCCAGGGATTGAACCTGGGTCTCCTGTACTGCAGGCAGATTCTTTATCATCTGAAGCACCAGGGAAGCCCAATGTAAGACACAGATCAGTACAATAGATGTGGGTGGAAAATTCTATATTTTCTCTCAAGAAAGGACTTGTCCTGGCTGCTGAGAATGTGAATAAGGGGACAGCCTCCAGCTGTTGGCTCCTTCAGCCTACCTGAGGATTTACCTCAACTGCAGAGAGACACCTCGCTGCAGGTTACTCTATGGCTTTGTCAGTCCATATCTAGTAGACTGGATGAGTTAAGCATATAAATATTTGGCATTTTGGCACAGTAAAAATGAGCCCCACTCCAGATGCACACAGGAGATTTACCAAAGTTTATTAGGCCTGTGTTGCAATTCAATTTCTTCTCTTGTCCAATTCTTGTTCTCTCCCCTTCCTTCCACAAGTTTGGATCCCTAACAAGCATTAATCTCCATCTCAGTGTCTCCTGAGAGAACACATAACCTGTGACCTTTAGAATAGCTCAAGGATATAATGAGGTAAAAAAACAAGCAAAAAAAAAAAATAGAATAAAAGACCAATAGATTTGGAATTGGGAGCATCACTGGGGAAGCGACATTCATAAAATAATGGTAAAACTATCCTACTGAAACAAGGTTCTGTGCCTTGCCCTATGCTACATGGTATATACAGGTTATACATACTGTTATACATATTATTTCATTTAATATCCAAAGCAACACAGTGTCAGGCATTAGTAGCCATATTTTGTGGATGAGTAAAGTTAAGCATAGATAAGACAACTAATTTTCCTATATTAATGTGAGGCAGAGTTGCTTTTAAAACCAGTTTGCTGAATTCAGAATTAGTTCACTTAACTAGTTTTAAAGTTCAAGTTGGATCAAAAAAAAAAAAGTTCAAGCTGGAATTAGTGACAAGAGAATTTAAAGGGTAATCATTACTTATAGGATGTATGGAAAAAAGGTTTAACAGAATGCTCTCAAATGCAGACTTGTCATTTTTCTTATCCTTATTTCTCATATCTAGGACCTTAGAGAATAGGGCCTTTTTATTGGGTTAGCATTTTTACTGGATACTTCCTTTCCAGTTCTAGACTGCTTTTTGCAAAAATCTTTTGAAAATTGCATCTCCTAATGATATTGATTCCATCCCATCCTCACCACTTCTCCCTCATACCTTTTGGCACCTGAATCATAGGCTAGCTCCAACCCTTTGCTTTAATGATTGGTAACATTAAGATGTGTGCAAAGGGATTGAGATTTGTGCAAAGGATTTGAGAGTATAGGTTTCTTTGACATTTTCTTTTCACCCACTTCTGCTCTTTTCCACTTCAACAATTTATTCTTAGGATAGCATCCTAAGCAATCTTACTATCTGAAGATGTAACATCTTTCATATCTTAAAATCAAATATTCCTCTGACTGATTCTAAATCACTACTCTTTAAAGTCCCCACACTTCTCCCACTAAAGTTGGTGTTCGGCTTAACATTACCAAAATTACTCTTTAATTTCCCATTTTTAATTCTTACAAAAATCCATCCGGCTTCGTGTTACATTCCAATTTAACTTAGAAACTTTGCTTAGAATTTCAAGAATATTCTCACTAGTATCCATTATTCTTATATTTTTAAACGTAGGCATTTCTTATGTGTTGCCTCTAAATTGCCAGTGCTATGCCATCCAAACACAATTGTTTTCTGTGATGCGAGGATGAGGCATGTCTAAAAATAACCCTAATGCTTACTCTAGGTTTGTTGGAAGACTAGGCTATCAGGACTCCTTCTCCAAGCAAAAGAACTGCACTCAAGCTAGATTTTCCGTGGAGTCAATGTTTTTCCTTTCTCGCAGATGATGGGAGAATTTTACAGGTGCCCTGGTCTCTAAATATCAGGTGCCTGGCTTCCTCAGACCAACTCCTGGAAACAGCTGCTCCCAAACTCAGATTGCTTGTCACTTCAACAATAATTTTATTTTCGAGCTTGACCTGCAAATAGTAAAAGCAATAACACATAGATGTTACATCATGTTTCTAATAACTATTATTTATTCCTATTTATTTTGAGAGTAGACCTGAATTTTCTGGAGCTGAGAGAGATTATTACTGTTACAACAATAACCACACTGATTCCTTGTGGGCTCAACTTTTCTATCTTCTAGAGCAATGTGATGAGAGCTAGATATCCTCCTCATGTACTGGGGTCTGTATTATAGAAGAGAAGCCCTGAAAATATGAATCTTGCACATTAATTACATCTTATCTCCTTCACCTCTTGAAAGGAGAGAGCTTTTACCTCTCTAATGACAACAAATTTTCCTGGGGAAGAGAAGGGTAAAGACTCTGGGTTCTCTGTCTTTGGAACGGAATCAATGTCTCCACAGGGGAAATAGCACAAGCCTGCAGGTTTACAACTGCTAGAATTTCTCCATGGCTCCTGCGGAGAGATAAGTTTTGTTACCTTTTGAACAAGAGTAGATGGCTCTAGATCTATCATGCTTGAAAATATGAAAAGCAAATAAATCTGGGGTAAAGAGGTATTCTTCAATATATCAACTCACATTGCTCAAGAAGCCAAAAAATATCTTTAAAGAAAAAATATCTTTAAAAATCTCTAGCGTTCCATAGTTTTTGGTAACATAAGTACATTCTAGCGGTTCAAATCCACCTGGTTCCACTCACATAATGAAAGAGCAGCAGACTTTTAATCTCTCTTGTTCATCTTAAACTTCTATGATTCTCTAATGAAATCGGATTTGTATCCCATTCCAGGTGATACAATGGAGATTGGCAAGGGACTGGTGCCCTCAATGTGGTGACTGAAGAATCAGGCTTGCACACGTACTTTTCTGGGTTTCCTGCTCCTGTATGCCAATATTTTCCACCATGTTGTCTCTCAACATTGTTCTGCAAATATTTTGCTCAGTTTTAACCAACTGCCTTACTGACTCCCTATAATGTCTGCTTTGCAGGTTTTAAATCCTCTACAATTCAACATTATTTCAGGTTTAATAAGCCCCTTCCCTTTTTTATTACATACACACACACACACAGAGTTATCAATAAGTATTCTTACCTTCCATCTCATCATCATTACTTAGATCCAACACTGAGCCTTCCACAGGCCTCTTGATCCTAACTCCGTCTATCAGGCACACAAGCATTGTAATAGAGACTTTTTTTTTTGGGTCTAACAAAATTGCATTTAAATAACCTTTTACAATGTGCTATGTGATCTTGGTCATATAATAAATGTTTCAGTTTCCTCTTTGGAAAGCTGAAAGTATTAATACTACTCTCTGGAGAAGGAAATGGCAACCCACTCCAGTACTCTTGCCTGGAAAACCCCATGGATGGAGGAGCCTGGCAGGCTATAGTACATGGGATTGCAAAGAGTTGGACACGGTTGAGTAACTTCACTTTCTTTCTTTCTGGGGGAAGATTACAGGAGATAAAATATATAAAGTATGTGTCCTTCACTTACCTTAACCCCATTAAAAAAAAAAAAGAAGAAAGTTTTCTTATTCTTAATAGATAATTCTTTGGCTCACACCACTCTCCAATTGCATGACTCTTTATTTTCTGTCTTTTCTTTCCTGTCTTTTTTTCATTGCTAAATTCCTGAAATCTTAGTATTTATGTACTCATTGTGCTCACTGCATTCATGGCTTCATCTTCAATTGCTTTCTCCTTTTCTGATTGTTTTGTGCTCCGTCACTACTTTCTAATGACTAAATTCACATGACCTCATCTCAGTTCACATTGTATATCACTAAGCTGTAACATTTACAAGGACTGACCACATTGTTTTAAAATTGTCCTTTCCCATGTTTTCTAAGCATTTTGTCTTCTAACTCTTCATCTATTTCACTGATTTCCACTTACTAGTCTCTTACGTTAGCTACTTTCCCTTGAGTATGTGTGTCCCCTGGAAGCATTAACTTCCTTGTTTGTCCTTTGCCATAGTCAATATCTGTTAGCTAATCACTAAGGACAAGGCTTCTCTTTCCTTGATTTGAAAATGCCCCTGCACGTATTTTGTTTTGTTTGGTTTGCCCATCTTGTAAACTATTGACTTTTCAATCATTTTCAACCCTAACTAGATAACCCCATATCAAATGTATAACCTAAGATAATAGAACTCTTTTATCAAAGGAATTTTTTGTGCAACCCAATTGAGCAAAGAAATAAAAAAAGCAGAAAAGGAAAAAAAAAATCATTAGAGAAGAAAACAAGCATAATTTTATAGTCTGTCCTCTGAATTGCTGTGTGTGTATGTTTGTTTTGTAAAATTATGAGGAAAAAAGTGATACTCTTTAAGATGTTCATATTATATTAAATCTTTTATCCACACAAATTCTTCTGAAAAGGCTCTGTGAGTTCTTAAGATGTTAAAATAACACTCTACTATTCACTATAAGAGCAAAATGATTATGTAGGAAAGATAAAAAGGACATGCTTTTTTATTTGACTTTTCCGGGGGGAGGGGGGCGGAAATAGTCTCTAAAATGTCACAAGTACATAAATGCATGTATCCCTGACTCTGAAGAAGTCTTATTCATTGTTCCCACAATTTGCATCTGTTTGACTAGTTTCATGAATCCTTAATTAAGCCTTTACTCACAGAAAAATAATATTTGGTGAATCTAATTATTTCTTGATTTGATATGACTTAAAAAGAAAAAGAAAACAATTCTTGCCTCTATTTTCTCTAGCCTACTTTTCCTCCCACCTGAGCTTCCATCTTCCTATTACACAACTAGTGTTGCCTAAAAGCTACCTCTTCTACTAAAGCTGTCTTTTCCCAAATCAGCCTCACTCCCAGCATTTTATCTGGTCCTCTGCTCCCTGGTTCTTCTGTGACCCTGGCCTGCCTCTCCAATGGCTTCCACTGAGTAGCTCATAGGTTCTCCCTCCTCCCAAACACAGCCACCTCCTGGCAAAATCTTCCTTCAATTATTCAGAGCTGCTGCATAGAAACAGACACGTACACAAGTGAATAAAGACTACAGTACAAATTCTAGAGCCATGAAGTATAGGATAGATCAGATATTCAAATGCAGTATTCTTCTTTTCTTTTTTAAGCCCTAAATAAAGATTAGACTTGCATCTTTAGCTAAGAATCAGACAAAGAAAAATATCACATTTGAGATGGCCTTGCTACAGCTCTATTGTTATTGAAAGTGGGTTCTGGCTGCCCACTGGCCAAACGCCAATAAAGGTACAAGGTTTGTGGAAAGTAAAGCTTGCTTTGTTTTGAAGACTGGCAATGGGGGAGGGGTGGCAAAGTAGACTCACGTCCAAAGATCTATCCCCCTCACTGATGATCTGTGGGCAAGAGATTTTGTAGACCAAGGGAGGGGGCTACATGCAGAAACAACAGTCAGCTCTGACAGTAATCTTGAAATTGGTCATGCAGTGGTCTGGTCATTGTCATCTTGATTAAGTTAGTCTTCAATTCCAGAGTGATTTTGTTGCAATTTCCTTGAGGACAACTCTTGGACTTAAGGTAGCTTATGTCATGGCTATAGTCTGATCATCATCAACTTTTACACCTCATGGGGGTTTCAATATCTACAAGACAGCTCACAGGATATGGCTCAGAATATTATCTACAGCCCTAATGAGGAACTAAAAGGTCCTTGACTTTGTTTAATGATTACTACTATTGGTCTTACTTAGCTATTTTTCTTTGCTTCAGTATTTCTCACTTCTCTGATTAAACTTTTTGCTTGGCTAAAGTTTCTCTACAAGACAAAAGGCAAGTGGAGGACATTGGGTGGGAAGAGGACCATAATGACCTGCTTCATTTTATTTTTTCTGCTTGGAATGATTTTTACTGAGATATCTGTTTGCTTCATGCCTTCATTTCCTTCACATATTTGCTCAAATCTCAGCTTGTTAATGAGATCCACTCTGACTACTCTATTTAGTATGTCACCCTGTTCCAGCTGCCTCCTCTGGCGTTCTGGACTATCTTCACTTTTTCTAATTTTACTTATTTTCCCCCAAGGATAATCTGATAATATGTTAGATCATTAATTTACTACATTTTCAGTTTTATTTTAAATTCTCCACTATAAAACTTAGCTCCAGTAGGACAGAGACTTTTGCTTTGTTGGATCCCAAACACAAAAGCCTAGAAATAACAGTTAAACAATGCTCTAACAATGAATGTAAAGAAGAAAGGAGGGAGAAAGAAACCAGGGAAGGATGGAAGGATAGAAGGAAAAAATAAATGAAGGATAGCAATTATAAGCCAAATAAATGAAACATTTTCTTCTTTCTGAAACTTCAGTGCACATTTATTTCAGTTCATTTCAACAAATATTTGTTAAATTCCACCATAATTTAGGTATTTCTGAGTGCTACAATACATAGATAAATGATGTATTTGTGTTAAGTTTAAGGAGCTTGTAATGATTTAGGAGTACGACTATCTCTTTATAGTGCAGTAAAGTATTACAGAGGGCTTCCCTGGTGGCTCAGGTGGTAAAGACTCTGCCTGTAATGCAGGAGATCTGGTTCAATCCCTGGGTAAGGAAGATCCCCTGGAAGAGGAAATAGCAACCCACTCCAATATTCTTGCCTGAGAAATCTCATGGACAAAGGAGCCTGGTGGGCTATAGTCCATGGGATTGCAAAGAGTTAGATAGGACTTTGTGACTAACACACAAAGTATTATAGATGTTGGAATACTGGGTTATGAAAATGTTATGATAGATTTGCACTTTAATCCATCCAAGTTGATTCTAGATAATATGGTTGGGATATTATTATCCCAACCTCTGGGATAGGGGTGCTATGTGAAGTGCAACAATAGAGGCAGGGAGACCAGTTAGGAGACTCAGGCAATAGTCAAGAAAGATGTGTATCTGAACTAGAAAATTAGTAATAGTGACAGGAATGGGTTTCTGAAGTATTTAGGAGATAAAATCAGAGGAACAGGGTGAATGATTAAGGATGAGAGATTTGCTGGTAGTGTGGCATGGATTTAAGAATAAGCAAATTAAATCAATTCATCATTGTGGCAACTCTGATTTAATACTGCTACATGAGAATAGAGGGATAAACACAACCCAGTGATCACAGCAAAAGCATCAGGAGAACATGATACAGAGAAAACCCAATTTGAAATGTTTGTAGTGTTTCTAGTCACTGAAATTTAACTGATGCTATCAAAACCAGGAAATGGGAAGTAATCAAGAGAAATGTCAGCTCAAAACACCAACATTTATTTAGTTTCATCATATATGTTTATGTATTTTGTTTACTCTAGGAAAAAGTACTAATATATTTCTTTTAAATTCCCTGAATAATAACAAAGGAGGATATGTCAATCCCAGCCCATTTTCCATGAGACCAAAGACCATGAGAAATAAGTTGAAAGAAATGCATGAAAATTGTGGCATTTATTTAAAACAAGAATGCCATTAAAAGATTCAACACATTAACTTACGTGATTTCAGAAATATCTATTAGTTACATATTATCAATGCATTCCATGAGAATGGACATGTCACCATGTTTTCTACTGTGGTTCTGGTGTCTAGTTCAGGTCTTGGTAAGTAATAGAAGCTCAATAAATCTTTTTGTGATGGCTGAATAAAAGAATGGGTAAAAAGATTATCAACAATGTGGATTTTGGAATTAGAAGTGTTTTAAATTCTAGAACTGCCACTAACTAGTTGAGAAAGCTACTTTATTTTCTGAGCTCAGTGTCCTCATACATAAATGGAAAAAAAATAATAACTCTGCCTCACAGAGTTCCTGACATTTAAAAATAATAATCAGTTATTATTTAAAACACTTAGCATAGTGACTAGCATGTAGTGTGTGTTCAATAAATGTTCATAATTACTATAATGGTTCTGTTTCTATGCCAGGTAGATCTTTAAGCCACAAATAAATTTGAATTTTTCAAGGCAGCTTCCAAAAACTGTTACCATTGTGTACTTAGTAAGCCAGAGGCCAAATCCCTTTGTTGGAGTCTCCACGTGGGAAACACACCTTCAACTCCTTTCCAATAATTTCTCAGTTGTGTTATTTCACCATTTTTTTTTCTCTCGTGACTGCTCTTACTAAGAGATATGTCATATAATGAAATGTTTAAAAATGAAATTATTTGCTTTATGGGTGGAAAATGCTTGAGAAGTGACTAGTCATTTTTAAAAATATTTTATTCTCTTAGAAAATGTGATTGAATTATATTTCTGCAAGACATATATGTAATGGCTTCTACAAATTTAAAGATGTCTTCGGAGTGTAATGCAAGTTTCACTGTGCTCCCTGGAAACTGAAGGGATGCTATATAGCTAATAATGTGGGTTTAATAATCTTTAGTTATGTTCCACAATCACAATAAATCTAAAACACACTCTAACTGTTAATGAGATGGGTAAAAACTGCAAGATCAGGTACAATTTTCCTTTTAAAAAGTCGTATCATTTATTAACAAGGCAATTGTGGAGAGAATGTAAGAGAAACTAGTGTTAAACTCACTGACCATATGGTGGATCAAGTGAACAAGATCTAGACTAAGAAATATAAGGGGCACTAAATGGTTCTGGTAAAGGGAACGAAAACTAGCAACCAAAATGGACTCATAAGAATGAGTCTTATTTGCGTTTTTCATACATTCATTCAGGCACTTGGATATTTGGTCAGTTATGCCACCCATAGTAACTAAATGACAAATAAATGTCAGATCTTTTGCTAGCTACTGTCAAAGGTAGGTGACGGCTATGAGGTCTTCTATCCAACTAATGAATTAATGCAGTCATCCAGTTAACTTGACTCTTTTGTGAAACTAGTAATAATCAGAGCTACCTGATTGCTAGTGCTACTTACATGACTAAATTCTGAATTTTGATGAACAATAATAAGTTCTATTTTTGCCCCCCGCCTCCAAAAAAAATGGTATACTGGGAACAGATACTCAAGAAGCAGAGAATTCCCTCTGAATGTTATAAAAAGGTATTAGAAATAAATAAATAAAACAAAGTTTGGAAATAATTTATGTTTAGGAGGTGTTGCCTAAAGGCAAGAAAACTTCCCTAAAAGACTTTCCTATGGATTACTGATAGTATTTTGATATATTGATTGATATATTGACATTTGAAAACTTTACATTATGCTTGTAGAGTACTTTTTTTAAGGTAGTGGTTTGCCAAGAATTCTAAGGAAGATTACTAAGGCCACCAATGCATATTGCAATAATTTGATATTTATAACTGCCACTCAGGCTCACTGTATGTGAAAAAACATTCTTATCTATCATAAGATAGATATTTCCACTGTTTTTTCACTGATATTTCACTGTTTTTCACTGCTCAACATGGAGTACAGAATTACAATTCTTCTCAACCCACAAAAATTAAAGATAAATCCTATTTGTCTCCCTTATTTCAATAAACAGAAGAGCTGAGTAGGAATCTGGAAGTTTATGTTATTGATATAATCTATCACTTCCCTGGTGGCTCAGATGGTAAAGAACCTGCCTACAACGCAGAAGACCTGGTTCGATCCTGCGCCAGGAAGATCCCCTGGAGAAGGAAGTGGCAACCCACTCCAGTATTCTTGAAGAATTCCATGGACAGAGGAGCCTGGTGGGCTATATTCCACGGGGTCACAAAGAGTAAAACATGACTGAATGACTTTCACTTCACTCACTCATCAATGTAAATGAACCTATATGTTTAGTATAGAGAACCACATAAAGCTCATTGTTCAATACTTTAAAGTTAATACTAAATGCAATTTTTGGTTGACTGAATGTATCAACAGTATGTTACAATGTGTGTGTGCGTGTGTGTGTGTGTGTGTGTGTGTGTGTGTGTGTGTGTGTATTTGAGGTTAGAATGAATGTCAGAAGCAATGAATTTACTAAAGTGTTTCCAATCTTTTTATATAATCTAGAAGTCTATGATTATTTGAAAAACATAAGAAAAATGACTTAGATAATACAGGCAAATTTACTTTCCCTTTTTGAAGGAAAGATAAAATGTAAAGCTTGGAATTAATTCTTTCAAGCATAATGTTTCCTACGTAACTAACTTTTTAGTGTTAAAATGTATTTATTTCTATAAAGCTGCTGCTGCGGCTGCTAAGTCGCTTCAGTCGTGTCCGACTCTGTGCTACCCCATAGACTGCAGCCGACCAGGCTCTGCCGTCCCTGGGATTCTGCAGGCATACTTGTCTAAATAAAAGAATAACTTTAAAACATAAATCAAATACCAAACTTCTGTGATTAACATTCAGCCTTTTCTAAGATAAATTTTGACTAATCAGGTGGACAATATCGGAAAACAAATCTATTGTATAACTTTACTCTTGAAACCAGGGAAATATTAGGAATTCAAGTGAAAAATAAATTGAAACACTGCATTGGAATTAGTTGTATTTCACACTGGGAGTGGAGTGGGCACTGCAGGTATTTGTACTCAATTAACCAATCAATCAACGTGCTTGTTATATATATTCTATATTTTGTTTGTTAAAATAGAGGCCAAAAACTGCCTAAACCAATGGCAAAAACTTGTAATGAAGGGTCAGATTCATCTATTTCATTCTCAGGTAGGTGATCTTAGAAGAAACAATATCCATAAAGTACTTATGTATGATATATAATTTTGTTCTTCCTTAATAAATTACTTTCAATTAGAAATTATATTTTTAATTACATTTACTATAAACTCTAGGCACCTCAAAAACATGTAGAGAGGTTACCAACTGGTGGGAAAAATTATAATAAAAGCTTAGAAGAAACTGATTGTTTTGAGGTTCAGGATTTTTAAGTCTGTGTAAGCTTAGATGCACATTAAAATAGAAGAATATACATGTTAGATATAGGAAAAACTAGTTTAATTAGCAATTCTAGGTGGAAGTGCCTGGTAATCTATATCTTTTATGTATATCTGATGTAATATTGATGAATAATCAACCCTGAGGAGCCTTGATGTGACAAAATTTCGATAAGATCTAGCCACTGAATAGAATGCTATTAACATCAAGGGTTACCACGTGTAACCACTGGACAAAAGCTACTCTTAACTGTTGTGGTCCTTAGTTTATCTATTAAATAAAGGTATTGGATTAAAAATAATCTTCAAATATCTCTCAATACTTAATTAGGATATGGAAACAATTTTGTGTATTGTGATGAATATTATTAAGACTAACATAGAGTAGACTATAAGAGAAAACATCATAGGAGCACCACACATACTGAATATTAATATTGCACCATGAAACTTTATTTCTGATTAAGTGTATATAAATATACTGAGATATGATTTTGTTTACAGTGAGTTATGGTCAAAAATGTCAAAATACTTGATCATTTCTAAATTATTTTCCTTTGAAAGTATTAAAAATATGGTATTTTTTCCCCTGATCTAAGGACTTCATAAGCAGAATCATAAGTGTTTAAAGTGGAAAATCAATTTACATATCATTTCTGTACCTGATATGTATTTTAATAAATCAGGCAAAAAACTGCAAAAACTTTTAAAAAATTGCCTAATTCCAGATCAATATATTTCTCTATTATAAGAGTAATGAATGAAAAAAAAAATAGGGAATAAATAGTATCTACCGTAATGGTAAATGAAATATGAACACTGATGAATATATAGGGCATTTATAGATTCTATTTAAATTAAAATAGCTGTTTTAAAAAGAAAATAAATACAATATAAAGATACTTAGAAAAATATAAAAATGCCTATTTCAAATTATAGTCAAACATTAAAGAATTAACAGTAATTCAAATATTACACCAGAAATCAGTAGAACAGACAGTCAAGAAATAAACATGTAACACTTATGTAAATATACACATACATATGTGTGCTGTGTGCTAAGTCACTTCAATTGTGTCCATCCTTTTGGGACCCTATGGACTGTAGTCCGAGAACCTCCTCTGTCCATGGGATTCTCCAGGCAAGAATACTGGAGTGGCTTGCCATGCCCTCCTCCAGAGGATCTTCCTGATCCAGGAATTGAACCTACATCTTCTGTGGCTCCTGCATTGCAGGCGGATATTTCAGTGCTGAGTCACTGGGAAGCCCACACAAACACATATACATGATTTAATAAATATATAATACCACTCTGAAGCAGTGATTCTCAGCTTTAGCTGCACATTGTAATCACCTGGGGAGCTTTAAAAAGTACTGCTAACTAGATGCCAACCCCAGAGATGCCAATTTAATTGCTCTGGGGTGTGGTTTGAGCATTGGGATTTTTAAAACTCCCCAACTAATTATACATAATATTCAACCAAAGTTGAGAATTATTGCTTAAGGGAATTGACGCCTTTATTTACAACCACACATCAAAATTTGAACTTTGACAACAAACCCCCCAGGTGCATAAAATGAACTAGATTACATATTCTAATTCAACTTGATTGTCATCTTCATGGATTTTTTCTCCCCAGTTGTCATTACCAATTATAACTTCTAAGCATAGTTGAGACGAATCAGAGTTTAAAAAAAAAAAATTGTTACTTTGATATATAAGGAAGTAGAACAAAGATAGTTTTTATAAAATATTTATAAAATAGTTTTTATAAAATATAAAATATATATATTCCAAGGAGAAATTTTTAAATCACCTATATTTAACTTGCAACTAAAGCCTTAACTTCTAGGCAGTGAAGTTGCTCAGTTGTGTGAGATTCTTTGCGATCCCATGGACTGCAGCCTATCAGGCTCCCTATCCATGGAATTTTCCAGTCAAGAGTACTGGAGTGGGTTGTCATTTCCTTCTCCGGGGGATCTTCCCAACCTGGAGATTGAACCCAGGTCTCCCGCATTGCAGGCAGACGCTTTACCTTCTGCACCACCGGGAAACCCTCCCCCAAAAAGCCTTGGGGGCTTTTTGGTCTTGGTCTCATTTCACTCTTTATTCCCCATATTTCTTTGACATTTGACACCTTTCAATTAAGGCCAAAGGAATATATACTTTTGCCCACTATGGGTCTTTTTACTTTACTCATTTTTTCATTTCTCCTAATATTCATTCATCTTTTCAGGTGAATCAAACATATCAATGGAGATATTTTTATATATTAAACATGTTTGTCCTCATTATAAGGACAGTAGTATAGTATCGTGCCCATAAATTTCTTATAAAAACACACACACACACACACTTGGATTTTCAAAAACTAAATATAAGAATAGCTTAGAATGCTTTCAAAATGGGAGAGGTTAAGAAAAACTAGTTTTCCATAAAAACCATTAAAAAATTTAAGAAAATGAGACTAATAAACATTAGTATTGGTTGCTAGAGATCAGTGAGGAAGGAATTTAGACATGATTCTTACTGCACACCAAAATAAATTATAATGATACTAAAATTCAGTGAAAGAAACAGCAGAAATATCAAACTAAGGGAAATTGCAGAGGACTTCAGGTTAGTAATCAACTGACCTTAAGATAGGAAATAAAAGAAATAAACTGTGTTATACAAATTAACCAATGTAGTCACTTGAGCCTTTACAAATAGAAAAGATGGCAGAACTATGTAAAAAAAGATGAGGCAGAGAGGTCTGAGAAGTATGAGAAATAACTGACCAGCTATTGCTGTCTTTGAAAGGGGCCATGAGCCAAGGGATATGGTTGAGACTCTAGAAGCTGAGAACGACCCCTAACTGGCAACCAACCAGGAGGCAGGGACCTCAGCCTACCCCTATGGAAGTGAGTTCTGCCATCACCTTGAAGAGACTGGAATCATGAAAGGACACAGCTCTGCTAACACTGGATTCCAGCTTGGTGACCTCTAAGCACACAACCAACTGGACCACAGTGTGCACAGACTTCTGATTCATGTAAATCATGAGATAATAAATAGGTGTTAAGTTGCTAAATGTGTGACAATTTATAGTAGCAGCAACATAAAAATAATCTCTCTCTCCCCCTCGTTCCATATCAAGAGTTTGCTGATAACTGAAGTAAATGCAACGACTCCCAGTTGTTCTCAGCTGAGGTCCCTAGTTCCTCACATGAATTATAAAGCACTTCAAGGTTCGATCCTCTCTTAAGTTTATTTTTTGCCAACTGAGCCACCAGGGAAGCCCGTTTTCATTCCTTATCACCTCCCAGTGTCCAATTCCCAATGTATTTTTTCTTTATGTGGCTTATAAATCTTTCCCCAAATTTCTCAATTCTTTCTCAATTTCCCAGTTTTGATTAGTCAGTTCTGCTTATCTTTTATATCCTTGTTTATACATTCTGTGGAAACAGGGAGTAGGTTACGTTTAACATTTTTATTAACTATTATATAACCTGTATATATACCATCATAGTACTTTTCAAAGTTATAAATGTGTTTGCTTATTTATAGTTCCTGTAGACCTATTTCTAATTCCTACAAACTGAAATCCTATTAACATATTCACCCATTTATACTGTTCAACAAACTTAGAAGGTACTCCAGTTGATAATATTCTGGGAGGTAAGGAACTAAGAAAATGGAGTAACCAGAGATGATTTTTCTGTGGAAATGATATTTAAGAGAAAAATTTAAGTATCGGAAAGAACTAACCATTAGAATCACTGTGGAAATGGGGACAGGCAAAAGGAATGATAAATAACCTACATAGGTTGGAGGCAAAACTATCTGAGATTACATTTGAGTTCCTTTTGATTTCTAGAACAGAATTTGTACTTTATTCTTATTTTAATGAAAGTGATTAAAGCTAGTAATGGGCTTTATAGAGAGTGGTTTGGTGAAACATGATAGGAGAGTTTGAACTTATTTCCTTAATCTTAGAAGGGAATTCCCTAACAAGTGAATCAATCTGTTAGCCATGGACAAAGGAAAAAGAATTTGGATTAAATCAAAGAAATTTATTGATTATTTTACTGTGTGTGTAATGGAGAAAAATAGATCAATGCAGGCTTGCTCTTCACTGTTATATACCCAACAAATAGCATAATGCTCACCACATAGTAGACACACGGTAAATAATTATTGAATAAATGAATGGGAGAAACATAAAATTCTTATAAGACTAAAAAGTGACCTCTTGGAGGAAAGGAAGTGTATGTCATCAAAATTTACGCAAAGTAGAGTCCCCATCATTTATTTGTTGTTGTTATCATTTAGTCACCAAGCTGCATCCAACTCTTTTGCGACCCCATGGACTGTAACCTTCCGGCCTCCTTGGTCCATGAGAGTTTTCCAGACAAGAATACTGGAGTGGGTTGCTACTTCCTTCTCCAGTCACATATTTGATGGTCAATAAATGTCTTTGAGAAGAATACAAGCATTTGCTGCAGAGTTAAATGTTACTTCAATTCCAAATACTCACTTTCTATGCTTACATCTCTTGTCAAACCTGAGTCATAAAGTGAAAGTATGCATATATAGTACGTATACATATATGTTTGACATAATGGGTATTTAATAAAAAGTGATACAATGCTGAGTAATTTTAATGAAGTGCCATTTTCTTTTTGATGCCTATTATATTAATTTTCTCATTTGCTCTTTTAAAGTATGAAAGGTGAATAACAATGCACATTTTAATCATTATTTTTGTTTTGTTTTCAATTTTTGAAGTCAAAGACAGAATTCTAAATAAACAATTGAGCAATATTTGAATATTGCAATGATTCAAAAATATTAATAATTAAAATCTTAACCTAATTTATGATTATTACAATGTTAATATTTCTAAAGAGATTGGGAACCATTTGTTCTATAATTACTTAACATCTTTAAAAGCTATTTTTTTAACTTAAATGGACTTAATTTTTCTTGGTTGAAGATTAATAATGACTAATATTTCTTTACATATAGATAGGCTTCTCTGGTAGCTCAGATGGTAAAGAATTTGCCTGAAATACTGGAGACCCAGGTTTGATCCCTGGATTGGGAAGATCCTCAGGAGAAAGGAATGGCAACCCACTCCAGTATTCTTGCCTGGACAATTCCATCTCTTAAAGGATAAAAACATTCATATAAAAAATTTCTTTATCTAAGAGAGACAAAATAAGCAACAAGCACAAATATGAAGGGTGCTATGTGGAGAGCAGTGAGAACTCATCTGCACCCATGATGGGAGGTGTAAAGGTCAGCAAGGTTCAGGTTTAAGTCTTAACATTGACAGAATACTGTCATGTGGCCAAGGAAGAGGAGAATGCTTTCCAGTAGGGCAAGTATGATATACAAAACCAATGAGGTAGTATATCATGCTATGGTGAAAGTACTTTAGTAATAAATAGATTGTTGCAGATGTAGCTAAGAGAGTATAAGAAACATGCAAGCTCAGTTGTGTGACTCTGTGACCCCATGGACTGTAGCCTGCTAGGCTCCTCTATCCATGGGATTCTCCAGGGGAGAATATTGGAGTGGGTTGCCATATCCTCCTCTAGGGGATCTTCACACCCAGGGATTGAACTCTCATCTCCTGCAGCTCCTGTGTTGGCAGGCAGATTCCTTACCACTGAACCACCAGGGAAGCCCACTATGTGGAGAAAGAATGGCCCATGTGGAGGCGAGAAATAGGATCAAATGGTTCTAATATGTAACTAAATAGATTCTGGCTTGGATCTTTGTTGCTTTGGGAAACTGATGAAGGATTTTACAAGATGGAGTTCAGAATCTGAGCATCTTTTTAGGGATATTATCTTGGCAGTATGAAATATTAATAGTTCTATTCTGTGATTGTATACAGTGTGTTACTCCCAGAAAGTATTTAAAGTATAAACATTGACTTTAATTAGCCAAAAGTTTGTGTTCCTATTCCATTTGTTTGAGACAGATACACTTACAATAACTGAAGTCCATACATGCTTAGTCGCTCATTCATGTCCAACCCTTTGCAATCCCATGGGCTGTAGCCCTCCAGGCTCCTCTGTCCATGGAATTCTCCAGACAAGAATACTGGGGTGGGTAGCCATTCCCTTCTACAGGGGTCTTCCTGTCCCAGGCATCAAACCTGGGTCTCCTGTATTGGCAAGCAGATTCCTTACCATCTGATCCACTATGAAAGTCTCATAATAACCGAGGATGAAAGCAATGCCCTACCACTCCCTTCTGAGGAAAACACCAATGTTCTGTGATTCTCCTCTCTTTCCATCCTTTAAAACAATAAATATTTACAAAAGTGGAAGTACAAAGAACATTTTTAGAATCAAACTGATGGGGGAAGGGTTCAAGCTTGAAGGAAACATCATCAATAAGAGCATCTAGATTCAATTTTTTAGATCCAGTTTCTCTCTCTCTCTCTCTCTGATCATTTGGATAGTGAGCTGTGTCCCAGGTTATAAAAAGACAGTCTCCTGAAAGGATTTTAAAATATTACTTAAAAAAAAAAAAGGAAGAAATGTTCATGCTATTTTGTTCGGTAATAAAGTATTATTTAATTCAATAAAGTTTCATGAATTCCTATCGGGTATAAATAAATGGTCATCCCTGGTGGCTCAGCTGGTAAAGAATCCGCCTGAAATGTAGGAGACCTGGGTCAATCCCTGGGTTGGTAAGATCGCCTGGAGAAAAGAATGGCTACCCACTCCAGTATTCTGGCCTGGAGAATTCCATGGACTGTATAGTCCATGGGGTTGCAAAGAGTCAAAAACGACTGAGTGACTCTCACTACTATTATTATCAGGTATAAATAGTCTTTTAAATTGTGAGGTCCAAAGATGATGAAGAAAATTCTTAACTTCCAGTAGCACAAATCTGAGTCACAAAAAATAACTAATGACTTTCAATTATCAGACCATAATAGAACATAAGAAACAGATTTAAGTAATTTTCTTTCAGACAATATATATGCTTGCTGGGGAAAGGATGATGCTAATTATGACCAATGGGAGCTGGGAAGCCTTCTTACAGGAAGTCGACTTTGTAGAAAATGCTTGGGATTGTGGAGAACTGGGAGCAGGATCATAGCATCTTTTGATGAAGGAATCTCAGAATGACAAGGTGATTGTCCTGAGCATCAGAAAAAAAATTTTGAACATGCTGGTGGAATAAAAAAATCTGTCTTCTAATAAAATCATGCTCTTGATAGTATTTTAAAAATCTGCTAGCATGGGGATGCTGGAATAAATTGTCCTGCTTCATAGCTTCCTTCACATTTGCTAACCCCTCCTTTTACCTTTCTCTTTACCTATGTCTTACTTATAATTCATTTGTTTATTCATCAGATTGAAAGGTTTTGTTGCAAGTTACTACCATCAAACTTAAATAATATAAGGGGAATTTTTTGGATTATATTCCTAAAACATTCAGAGGGTAAGGAAGACTTCAGACTCTGTTGAATCTCATTGTTCAAACCATACTAATCTTTCTTTTTTTTTTTTTTAATTTCTTAACTCATTCCTGTTAATGTGAATCCTAATCTCATATAACTATTCATGTCTCAGATAGTTACCTGAGGTCTC
This sequence comes from Muntiacus reevesi, assembly GCF_963930625.1. NCBI lineage: Eukaryota > Metazoa > Chordata > Mammalia > Artiodactyla > Cervidae > Muntiacus > Muntiacus reevesi. The sequence goes on from NC_089264.1 coordinate 45,431,596, forward strand.
AGCTGTACAGAGTCCCACATTCAATGGTTGTTTCTCCATATCATATATTCTATCAATAGAAATTCATTTCCCCTGATGGTCCAAAAAAAAAACCACCTCCAACTTTTGGTCTGATTTGATCAGTTTAGATCAAGTTCTCTTCCCTGAACCAATTCCTGGGGTTAGAAACGTAACATTAAACCTGTGCAATTTCTGTACAGTTTTCAATATCTGTACTATTGACATTTCAGTCAGATAATTCTGCATGAGGAGAGGGACTATCCTCTGCATTGGAGATATGCGATAACTTCCTGACCTGTTCCCACTCGATGCCAGTGGCAACCAATGCCACTACCTCCCCTTCCTGAAAAAAAGGTGTCCAGATATTTCTGAAGATCCCTGGAGAACAAACATGCTCCAAGTTGAGGACTACTAAATTAAGTCGATGAGGTTAACCTTGACTCTAAGCCAAAAGTAGAGAGGGGTTCCCCTGAAGCTAGGTCCTGGAAAGATAATGGTGTAGAAAGTCTGTACTTTTTATTTGATGATAAAGTGAAAGGGGAAAAATGCTAACAGCCAAATTATTCACTAAAAGACATTTTCTCATTCATTTACTGAATAGATATGAACGGCAAACCTAACAGGTATGTGATAATATAAGAAAAGTGAAGAAAGATAAGTCTGGCAGCTATGTCTAATGGCAGAACAATCTACAATCAGTCTATATTCCAAGTCACAGAACTTTTGGAATTAAAAAACAATCCCACGAACTTTTGTCCCTATAGTTTTCTGAACATAAATCTGGCATAACTCTTTTTAGACTTTTTAATCAAAGATTTATTTCTCTATTTTACACCTGAATACACTGTAATCTTCTCAAAAGCAGATATTATTTATCACTGCTACATATCATCAGTGCCTAGAACAAAGTAGGCTCTCATTAAATGTTTTATGAAAGAAGGCAGCTCTTTTTATGCAACAACTATCATTCTCATTAATGCCAAGAATTCTTGAATAGAATCTCTATATCTTAATAATCATTGCTTTGTTGCAAAAATTGATGATTAATAATAACATACCCTATCTTATATTTTTGCTTATAGTTTGATTGTACATAAACTGTAATAAAATATAGAGGAACAAGAATTATGAGCTCCCACACAGCTGCCATAACTTGATCTAATAGATATTACTCCAAAGCTTCATCTGACAGGGACATAATTTATATTAGCCAACTACTATAACTTTTATATCACTTGCGCATATTAAGACCTGCCTTTGAATATATATATATATATATATATATATATATATGTATATATGTTTTCTTATATGCAAATTACTAGTCTCTAAAATAAAGTATCACATAGATGTTATAAAATTTCTATTGGCAGATTTATTCATTGATAATAGCAGGTGATAGAGAAGAGTAAAAAAGTACTAGGGAGTTTGGCATTATAGATAAAAAAATAGTGGTTTATTCCAAGAACATCAGGTTGAATTGGAGAGAAGTTGCATACCTTGAATACAACTAAACTAGCAATTAAAATCCATATATCAATGAAGATAATGTTGATCCTGCTCCTATGCCTTAAAATTTGGTCCAGTCCTTACCTAACGAGCTACCAGCATCCAATAAACAGAATCTGCCAGCTTTCAAAATTAAAATTGGTCCTTGATAACAAAATTTGAACAATCATTTCTCATTTCTGTCTTGTTCTTTTTATGGATTATTTTACTTTGAATCTCTTATTTTCTGATTTAGGCTCCATGCTTGTCCCTTAGATCTGAGAATAAGTCTTTTTTAATAGCTACAAATGTCAAGTGGTATATGATAATCAAGATTTTAAAAATCAGTACTTATTAACCTTAATCCTCACAACTTTTTGAGACTATTGCTATCATGTGGCTGGCAGAATTCTAAAATGGTGTCCAAGATTTTCTATTCCTTGTGTAGATGCTCCGCAAACCACTTGGAACTATAAATAGGGAGTATTTTACTCCTGTGATCAGGTTATGATCTGTTATATTTATGTGACTTTCAAGAAGGAAGATTATCCAGGTGAGTTTGATTTAATCACATGACTGCAAGTCAGTTTTCCCTCAAACCTGGTGGCTTTCCGATCTCTGCACTTATTCCTACTGAATTAATTCAGCCAACACTGCCTTTGGAATAGAGTCTTGCATGTTTGTCCTCAGGCTGCATGGGCTTCTCATTTCAGCGGTAACTAACTTCTCCAATTGCCGAGAGGATATCTCACAAATTGAGAGGAGCCCTACATGGAGAAACATTAAAAATCCAAGTCCTTCCCATAAATTCTCATGTCTTTAAGGCTCTAGATCAGAACGCTAACATTGCAAGTAGTCCCTGGAAACTGCCTCTCAAAAATACAGTGGGGGTTCTCTGTTTTCTACATTTTTCTGCTGGAACTCTGGGGAAAATTGCTATTATGTGTTCTTGACCTTTTCTCTTTACCTTACTTGCAGATCTCCACCTGCCTTCAGGAAGTGTTAGCAATTAGAACCTTATCCCCAGCTATAAACAGCACCCACAACACCGGGGAGCTTAACAGATCAGCATACAGTTGAAGCAGCCCCAATTCCAGACCAAGTCCTGACCTGCAGCTATTCAGAAGAAATATTTTATTTACTCATTCAAAACCATTTAAAACCCTTTGTCATGGTAAATGAAGCCCTGAAGGTGTGGTGAAACTTTTAGAAAAGAGCATGATTAAATAATTCAAGTTTTTACAATCTCCTAAACCAAAAAGAGTAACTCTAAAATGGAAATTGGGACTCTACCAGCAGATTTTCTCCCCAACCTAAAAACTGCAGTGATGAAAATGTGGACAAACTGATTGGGTTGGAAAGATAATTGTCTGCTATAAAAGTAATTGTAAAAGTTAACAAATTTAGAGTGTTCTAGTGGAGGAGAAATCGCTGCAGGCTACAAAAAAGAAAGAAAGAAAGAAAGAAAGAAAGAAACCGGCTTCTGCAAGTTCTGTTTTATACAAATAGTTATTTCAGGAAACAAATAGTCTTATTTATTGGCAATTGGACAAGGATCCTTGGTGATTGCCAGTGAAAAAGGAAACTGTGATATTAATTTGTACTAAGCACAACAGTACTCAATCTAGCGAAGCTGTCCTTTGAATTTCAGTTAGTATTTAGGCAAGTTATTATCACCTCAGGTTATTTGAACACTGTAGCTATGCTCAATGTTTTCAACACAGTTGTCCAGTTGGATATTTCATTTTTACCATGCACTGATCTATAACACATGACAAGAGTTATTACTTCTGATGTGTAATAATGAGACTATCAGCTACGAGGGAAATACTTAAAAATTACTTAATCTCATAACAATGTTATCTAATGAATTTATTTCATGTCTCAAGAATAAACTCATTCATTAAGACCTTTCACTTATTTATTGTTATTTGTTCTGGAAGGTCCTAGAAAAGAGTAAAGGATAAAAACAATCTAAAACTACCATAACCGTGCAAACCATGCTTTCACAGACATAAAACAAAATGTAAAATATCAAGTTATTCTAGCCTAAAACACAAACATTTTATTTTTCTTATCAGATACCTTCTTTTAGAATTGTGTACAGTAGTATAAAAACATCATTGTATAAACATTTTGAAAATGACTTAAGGAGTGATGGTGAAGGAAAGCCTTGATTTATATTTGTTTATTTCTTTGCTATAAATATCCCCCATCGTGGGCAATTTCAAGCTACCAATATGACATCATGGGAAGAAGAGTTGGGAAGAGATTCCCACCATCAGCTCACCTGAGCCTGTAGAAACCGGCTCCAACCCACTACTAGTTGTATATCCTTCTGTTATCTTAAGAGTTCAAGAGCAAATGCTCCAAGAAAAATGACTCAAACATTTCCTATTGTGCATGGTACTTCGATGATTTATGACGTTATTATTATTTTTGTCTTCTAGTCTGCATTTCTCACTATAATGAAAGATTTTTTTTTGTTAGTTTACTCATAATCATAGTAGTTAGTGGAATCATTAGATATAATAAATACTCAGAAAACACTGTTCAAAATTCCTTGAATTGTCTCATTGTATTGCCTCCCAAGACTTTCAGATGGAAGTTAGCATTAGGCTTAATGCAAAGAATTTTTTAGGTACTTTGTTGTTATTTGTGTTCAGTCATTAAGTCATGTCAGAATTCTTTGCAACACCATGGACTGCAGCACTCTTCACTCCACTGTCCTCCACTGTCTTGTAGAGTTTGCTCAAATTCATATCCATTGAGTCAGTGGTGCTAACTAACCATCGCATCATCTGCCGCCCTTTTCTCTTTTTGCTTTCAATCTTTCCCAGCATCAGGGTCTTTTCCAATAAACTGGCTCTTGGCAACAGATGGCCAAGTTTTTGGAGCTTCAGTGTCAGCACTTCTGATGAACATTCAGGATTAATTTCCTTTAGCATTGATTGCTTTGATTTCCTTACAGTCCAAAGGACTCTCAGGAGTCCCCTTTTTTAGGTGCTTTTTTTAAGTCTTTTTTTTTTTTTAGGTGCTTGGCATTGGTTAATACTTTAAGGAAAATGTCAAATGTGATATAGATTCTTCTCTCCATTAACTCCCAGACTGCCCTTATGCTTTACTGAATATTGAATACAAAACAGTTATTCTCAAACATATGTAGAATCATACTGAAGTCAGTAATAATATTTTGCATGGTGATTAGGATATATTTATCACCTTTCATCTTCAAAACTCAGAGAGTCATATATCCTTTCACACACAATGAGGAATTATTTTCTTGAGGTCCTGAAATTAGTTGACAGAGAACTTGAAAGTGCAAGAAAGAGTGTTCTGTGTTTAAGTTTTTATTTTTCCTCTTGAACCATATTTTGATCATTTTATTTTTTAACAGGAAGAGCAATCACATTTAGTTCTGCTATCAAATTTTCATCTGTCTTTGTGTTAAATGTTGAGACGACAAGCGTGTAGATAAGCTTCTGTTTTAATTCTTCAGGCGTAAGCCAAAGATAGATGCATGTGACCAAATAGTATACACTGTTATTTGTGTTACAACTGAGATATTAACGTATTTTTATGAAACTAAGAAGAGTGGGTGATTATTTTTACCTTGTGAATGAGGTGTCATAAAGTAATTCTGTTCAGTGATGCATAGAATGAAAACATCTAGTTTTAAATTGATTTGGAATATGGCTTGAAATTACTAGTGTCATTAAATCATATCTTTTGTTTTGGTTGAACACTTTAATTCTTTAAATATTTGCACCAAATATTGTCTATTCCCTTTGTGATCTTTGGAGAAGCTGTTATCTTTTCCTGTCCCGATCTTTTTCTTTTTTAAAAATTATTTTATTGAAGTAGAGTTGATTTACAACATTGTATTCATTCCTACTGTCCAGCGAAGTAATTCAGGGTTTTTTTAAAAAAAGTTATTTTATTGAAGCATAGATGAGTTACAGTGGTGTGTTAATTTTTACTTTCTTTGTCCAAATTCTAATAAAAGTTAAGTGGTCAAGAAAAAAATGGTAATTAATTTGTAAAGAACTTCATAAATGAAGTAAACAGTTTAGCAATTTACATTGAAGTGCAAGATGTTTTTATAAACTTTTTTATTTTTTCAAAATATTTTGTGTGGCTCTTTATAATTAAATGCTCTCATAGATATACAGACATGTGTATTATACAATGTTCTGTGAAAATCTCACAGAATACTGAGTGTAAATTCATTAAAGTGGTTCAGTATTTATTGAATGCAATTTTTGTGCTATAGTCAGTGATTCATTTCAAGAAGTTTTTGGAGAGTTAGCATGTCTCAAAATGACATGTAACAAATCTAAAAGCAGGATTTTCCCTATTCCTCTTGCTGCTTGTGACCCCTCGCCCAGGACTCCCTATGCGTGCATTCTCCTGAGTAATAACCCACATGATTACCTGTGATCCTGTCACTGGTGTGACGTTTTTTAGAATTGATACCTTTAAAGAGCGGAGAGTGGCAGACTTTGGCAGCGGTCAGAGGTAGGACTAGCGGGAACCTTGAATCTTGAGGGGAAGCATGAAATAATCAGTTGGAGTTTATTCATTCTGGCAGAGGCACCCGAGGGATCCTCTTGAGAACACCCTGTTACCATGACTGCCGTATCTCACATCTTTGCACTTTTCTTCATATATATAATTTCATTTATTTATTTTTGGCTGCGCTGGGTCTTCGTTGCTGTGCAGACTTTTCTCTAGTTGTGGCAAGCGGAGATTACTCTCTAGTTGCAGTGCATGCACTTCTGATTGAGATGGTTTCTCTTGTTGCAGGGCATGGGCGCTAGGGCTCGCAGGCTTCAGCAGCTGTGGCACGTGGCTCGTGGTTTCAGCTTCCGGGGTCTAGAGCACAGGCCCAGGGGTTGTGGCGTACTGGCTTAGTTGTTCGGCAGCATTTGGTATCTCCCTGGGTCAAGGATCAAACCCATGTCTACCACATTGGCAGGTGGATTTTTACCACTAAGCCACCTGAGAATCCCCTACCCCTGGTTCTTTACCCTTCCATTTAATGGATTTAGTGAGACTAATTTGTCTTTGGGAAAAAAAAAAAAATGAAACAAAAGCGGCTTAGAGTTATTTCTGAATACCTACCCACACACATTCACACACAAACACACACACACACACACACACACACACACACACACAACACCCCTTAACAGCTGGGCCAAGCCAAACGATGTTTCTATTAATCCACAAAGCTTCATCTAATTTACTCATTACCTCTTCATCGACTCAACAGACATGAGTTTGAGTAAACTCCAGGAGATCTTGAAGGACAGGGAAGCCTGGCATGATGCAGTCCATGGGGTCACAGAGTCAGACATGACTGAGTGACTGAAAAATCTGTGGCTACACTTATTTCTACTTTTATTCAAGAGAAATTTTCTTTAAAAAAAAAAGAGAGAGAAACTTTTTCCCTCCTCTTAGCTCTGAACACAGCCCTGCATTTAGACTTTGCTTTAGGGACAATCAAAAATAATTGACATTTATCAGATAGTTACTCTATACCAGACATTGTTCTAAGAATGCTCTGGCTCCTAATGTTTTGCTCAGATTTCTTCACCAGGGAAGGCAATATTACTATTCCATTATCTAAATGAGGAAACCAAGTTCAAAGTAAATAACTTTCCCAGAGCTTCACAGCCAGCATGGCAAAAACAGAACTTGATGTGAGCATCACTCACTTAATCATTTTCCTACATGGCATATAACTTGTATTTTTACCCTTTTTTGTGTGATGCTCTCAACCTGTCTGGAGTGGACTGAGACAGAATGTACTGAATGTTATATGTACCTACTGCCCAGCAGAGGACTTAACACATTTTAGGAAATGTGTAAATATCTGTCAAATAATTTTCTTGTAGAGTTCAAAAGAGATAACTTAAATGTTTCACTCTTCAATGAGCTATTTTGACATAATTTCAACATAGACTAAGTTTCTTTCAATGCAGGTGATAATTTTAGTTAGCAATTGCCCAAGAAAGATTCTGGAAAAAAAAAATAGGCACTGCAGCTCTGACAAGCATTCAGTGAATATATTACATAAACCTATAAATGAAGGAGCTTAAATCTGCATGAAAGAGAAAAGGGCAAAGGGATTTGAAGATTACCAGCTGATAATCTGAGACAGGACCACTCTAGGGAGGGTATTATTGAAAAATATCAACCACCAACAAAATATGCCCCAAAGTGCATGTATAAGACAGAGATAATTGTTCCATTTCAATTAGCAGCTAAGGGAATGTAATCTTGGAATTTCAACTCAACCCTTCAGACTTTATATATTTCTGGGGAAGTTGAAGTTCTATTGCTTAATATAGCACGACACTATGGAGATTTTTCTTAAAAAATAAATTGTATCTCAATGGTAGCAGAAGAATGTTGATGGTAAAATAGACTTGTTATCATAGAAAAACAAACTGCCCCTCTAGGTACAGCACAGCACCACAGGCTGCAGGAGACAGGAGAAATGAACAGGGAGAGATGGGAAAATGTGATAGGCAGAGCTGACTTCAGGCACTGGAGTTGCTAAGGAAGCTGGCATGTAAGGTAAGCTCCCCAAGGATCATTTTAAGTCACTCATTTAGCATAACCTGGGGTGGAAGTGCGATGCAGATCAACAAAATCCCAGCCATGTACCCATGGAAAAGTGCTCATTTCTCTCTCACCCAAAGCAGTTGGGCCCCATGAGCTCACACGGAGTCCTTTAAGAGCCAAAAAAGAAGTAATGAAGTTAGCAATGGAGGCAATTAAGCAGTAATAAGGTGACTTACATCTGTCACAGTCCAGATACCAGGAACTATTTATATTTAAATATCTAGACACAGATTTGGGTTACTTACCTATGGATAATGAGACTTCATGCTTTTGAGTCATTTTCACTCTCCGAATGATATGCATTCAAGGCTTTGAAGGGGTTGCAATATATTTATAAAGCTGAATATGTCTTAGTATATTTAGGCCAACTCATAACTGCAAAATCAGAAAGGAAGAGGAAATGTTCCGAATAAGCAAGATTATTAAATCTACAAATAAATCAGTGAAATTTGACTTGAAAGGAAATATGTTTTATATTTATCAATGTATAAAGAGTGAAAATACGCCACATTAACTCATAACACCTATAACAAGTTGCTTGTGTATATATAGATGGATCTCATTGATGAGTGCCAGTAAAGTTGTAACAGCAAAACAAACCCTTGTACCCCCATCCCCCAAAAGAAATGCTTTCCACTTTTGATATCCACTTTAAGACTCTCTTCAGATTTGTCTTTTCTATTATCAAACTCAAATGACTGAGCAGATGCTGACCTTCATCCCACGGGCATTTATTAACAGGGCAGTTTCTGCCTTTCTCGGGTATATATTCTTTTTTTTGGGGGGGGGTATATATTCTTATTTGCAACTGGCATAGAAGATACGGGGAGTTGTGAGACAGAAAGTAAAACCTTAGCTCTGCGCTTGTGTGTACATGTTGTCTTGTTTAGTGGTGGCACTGCTGACCCAACCTGTAGGGACCCACCCCATTGTTTCAGCTCCGTTTCATTAGAGTTGAGTAGCAATGCTCCCTCCCTCTTCCTCCCCCTCAATTCTTTAGCCTGCCGGTAGTACTGCAACCTGAAGCTTAAGTACGATTTATGACAGAAAGACACTTGTGTATTTCCATCTTCTTCAGTCACTGTAATTTTGAATCTCTCTATGGCATCATCTCCTTTTCACCTCTGCTAAAAAGTTATTAGCTGAAGGAATGGTCAAGATAAAATATGTCACCACAGTTTCAGAAATGGAAATCAAGGTGCTCTATGCACTCACTTCCTCTCAGGGAATCTGGGTTTTCTACTCCTTGTCCTTTGCTTTTTTTTTTTCACTTGTCTGTGTGTGTGGTTAGGGTTGGTGGGGAGGGTGGTGGTGATGCTGGGGCTGCAGGCACACACCAGTTGCTGAAAGGCAGGGCATCCTTGTTCTGAGGCAGCTCATCCCTGAAGAATTTGCTGTGTTCCTTGTTCTGCAATGAGGGGGCCCGGCTCTCTCCTGATTCCAAATCATTCTCCCTCTTTATCTAATTTTAGCTACCAATTGACCTTCTCACTGCTCCTATTCAGACCCACTTTTGTTGGTCTCCCTAAGGGAAAAGTCAGTACTGCAATCAATTAACGTATTGAAAATACAACTATGTAACAAGCTAGTTTGAAGTATTTTGTATCTGACCATGTTTAGTGCACTGAGCATAGTAAAATATGGTAAAACTCTGTTTGTGTGACTGCTCATTGGTTTGCTGGCTAATGCTATATAAATAGGATATTTTAATTTGAATTTGCCTAATGCATGAGTTTCATGGTCTCCAGTTAGGTGACTTGGCATACCAGAATCAACCTAAAAGCCATAGTATAAATGAAGTCCAAGTTGAACTTGACACTGGGAAAAAAAAAAAAAAAAACAGTGAAGAAAACTGTGAAACAAGAGGCAGTACGCACAATCCAGAAATAGGGCAAATATTCAAGGAGATTTCATATGAGAGATTGAACACAGCAAAATTTATTTATTTGAAGTCTAGATTATCAGCAGTCTAAGGAGACTTAGAAAAGTTCATCCTATGATAGATTTGTATGAGTTTTGTTTGTTTTTGGTTTTTAATGCTATTAATACACATTCCATATTTGGTACAAATCTAGGCCACGAGTTCAGGCAGGCATGAAGTGTGACTTTAGAACTGTGTGACAAAATCATTTCTATTTTAAACTCAGTTCTGAAAGATGATGAAAAGTAAAATCAGTCACACTGAAATTTATATCTAGCAATTGTTGTAGGAACATATGGCCATTATTGGCTATGTATTCATTCTGGTCCTCTGAAGTATACCTGGTCCTTCCCCATCCTTTGTTAAAAGAAGGTTGCACTTATGTTATTCCTTCTTCCCAAATATGAAGTTTTCTAAATCTAGCTCTAGCAAAGCTCACAAGTGATTCCTTTGGGGACCATGGTAATACCTTTAGAAGCTCTCTGGTGGAGCTTAGGCCATCTCTATCTAAAGACATCAACCTTAATTTCTAGCACTAATTTCCATGTGTTTCTGGGCACAGGATTTTAATATCCCTGAAATATGTTTCTGAAGTTTCAGATCCCACAAAACCTACCTGAAGTTTCTCTTCTCTTTCTAGTCCCTTGAGTTTGGGACTGAATATATATATATATATATATATATATATATATATATGTGCATAAACAAACAAATTGCATACTTAACTTGTAGGATAGTCATTGTGTCAGAGTATGTAAAGAATATCTAAACTTGGAGGACACTTCATTATATTTATCCGAAGTGTCCTGAGGCCAATGGTTTCTCTCACAATTGTTCATTATATCCATTTATGGTGTTTGAGGCATGGGTGTTAACAACATGTTAACCACAACATGTTAACAAATCCAAAAAACAGTGAATATTCAACTACAAAAATGCATCTCATCCTGTTCTATACTTCCATAGGCAATAGTTTCCCAACTTTGCTTTATATTAGAATTACATATGGAGATTTATATTTTCAGAAATTCTGATTTAATTGGTCTAAGTTGAAACCCAGGATTGAGCTAGTATAAATTAGCACGTCTAAGTTGTTCTAAAGTGCAGTTGTGTGTTGAAAATCACTGCCTTAAAAAAATGTCTGTGTTACTCATCATTTGCCTATGTTGAACTTGAACTTCATGAGGATGCACAACAGAAAGATACTGCATTATGTTCCTGATGAATCTCTCTGATCTCTCTGTCTCTCTCTCTGCCTTTCTGTCTCTCTTGGTCATCCTGCCTGTCTCTGTCTGTCTTTCCCTCTCCTATCTCCGTCCCTCCATCAGTACCTCTAGTAGCAAAAACAACTGGTCTGCCCCCTCCAAATGGTTTGCTGAGCCTTAACTTCTTGGCCACATTCTGAGTTCCACTATCACTCTGATTCCTTTTTCATATTCTAGTGGAGCACCTATAAGGGGTGGGTAAGATGGAGGCCATCAAAAAATGAAATAAACATCATTCTAACTCAATTTTCCTTTCAGAACTTAGGACATTCTGTCCATGCTCCAAACTCATGGACTAAAGCTGACTGATACCCTTTTGAATCTCCTGAGTGATGATTGTTTTTGTTGTTCAGTTGTTCAGTTGTGTTTGGCTCTTTGCAACTCTATCAACTACAGCTCACCAGGCTTCCCTATCCTTCCCTGTTCTGTATCTCCCAGAGTTTGCTCAGACTCTTGTCTATTGTGTTGATGATGTCATCTAATCATCTCATCCTCTGGTGCCCCCTTGTCTTCTTGCCCTCAGTCTTTCCCAGCATCAGGATCTTTTCCAGTGAGTTGACTTTTTGCATCAAGTGGCCATAGTGTTGGAGCTTCAACTTCAGCATCAGTCCTTCCAATGAATATTCAGGGTTGATTTCCTTTAGGATTAACTGATTTGATCTCCTTGTAGTCCACGGGACTCTCAAGAGTCTTCTCCAGCACCACAATTCAAAGGCATCAATTCTTCGGCACTCAACCTTCTTTATGGTCTAACTCTCACACCCATGTATGACTACTGGAAAAGTCATAACTTTGACTATATGGACCTTTTCAACAAAGTGATGTCTCTACCTTTTAATACACTGTCTATGTTTGGCATAACTGCATTCCAAGAAGCAAGCATTTTTTAATTTTGTGGCTGCAGTCACTGTCTGCAGTGATTTTGGAGCCCAAGAAAATAAAATCTGCTACTGTTTTCACTTTTTCCCCATCTATTTGCCATGAAGTGATGGGACCAGATACCATTATCTTGATTTCTTGAATGTTAAGGTTTAAGCCAGATTTTTCACTTTCCTCCTTTACCTTCATCAAGAGACTCTTTAGTTCCTCTTTGCTCTCAGCCATTAGAGTGATATCATCTGCATATTTTCAGTTTTTTATATTTCTCCCAGTAATCTTGATTCCATCATGTGATTCATCCAGCATGGCATTTCCCATGATGTAATCTGCATATAAGTTACATAGGCAGGTGACAACATACAGCCTTGGCAAATTCTTTTCACAATTTTGAACCAGTCTATTGTCCCACGTCCTGTTCTGTTGCTTCTTATTATGAATACAGGTTTCTCAGGATGATCTGGTATTCCCAACACTAATAATTTCCCACAAATTTTTATGATCCACACAGTCAAAGGCTTTAGCATAGTCAATGAAGCAGAAATAGATGTTCTGCTAGAATTCCCTTGCTTTCTCTATGATCCAATAGCAATTTGATCTCTGGTCCCTCTGCCTTTTCTAAATCCAGCTTGTACATCTGGAAATTCTTGGTTCATGTACTGCTTAAGCTTAACTTGAAGGATTTTGAGTATTACCTTGCTAGCATTTGAAATGAGCACAATTACATGGTAGTTCAAACATTCTTTGGCATTGCCCTTCTTTGGGATTGGAATGAAAACACATTTTCCAGTCCTGGGCCACTACTGAATTTTGAAAACTTGATGACATATTGAGTGCAAAACTTTAGCAGTATCATTTTTGAGGGTTTTAAATAGCTCAACTGGAATTCTATCACTTCATGTAGCTTTGTTCATAGTAATTCTTCTTAAGGCCCACTTGACTTCACACTCCAGGATATCTGGCTCTAGGTGAGTGACCACACCATCAAGGTTTTCCAGGTCATTAAGACAGTTTTTGTACAGTTCTTCTACGTGTTCTTACCACCTCTTCTTAATCTCTCCTTCTTCTGTTAGGTCCTTACCTCCCATTCTGTGATTTTTCTCTATCTCTTTGTATTGTTCACTTAGGAAGGTTTTCTTTCTTTTTATTTATTTATTTTTATCTCTCCTTGCTATTCTCTGGAACTCTGCATTCAGTTGTGTTTATCTTTCTCTTTCTTTTTCTCTTTTGCTTCTCTTCTTTTCTCAGCTATTTGCAAGGCCTCATCAGACAATCACTTTGTCTTCTTGCATTTCTTTTTCTTGGAGATGGTTTTGGGCTCCATTTCCTGTATGATGTTATGAACCTCTGCCCGTAGTCCTGCAGGCAGTCTGTCTACCAGAGCTAATCCCTTGAATCTATTCATCACTTCCACGGTGTAATCATAAATTATTCATGTCATACCTGAATTGTCCTAGTGGTTTTCTCTACTTTCTTCAATTTAAGCCTGAATTTTGCTATAGGGTGATCATGATCTGAGCCACAGTCAGCTCCAGGTCTTGCTTTTACTGACTGTATAGAACTTCTCTATATTCGGCTGCAAAGAATATAATCAATCTGATTTCACTGTCGACCATCTGGTGATGTCCATGTGTTGAGTTGTCTCTTGTGTTGTTGGAAGAGGGTGTTTGTTATGACCAGTGTGTTCTCTTGAGAAAACTTTATTAGCCTTTGTCCTGCTTCATTTTGCACTCCAAGGCCAAACTTGCCTGTTACTCCAGGTATCTGACCACCTACTTTTGCATTCCAAATACAAATGAATGATGACATTGCTACATTTGTTGGGAAGGGGTCCAGATGAACATGTGGAAAAACTGACTTGAACATGAGAGTGTATCTAAGCCCATGACTTGAGTCATACTATAGATTCAGCTTTGCTCTTTCATCATTGTCAGCCCTCCAAGAACCCAGTAACCTGTGGCAGTTGAGTTATAGTGTTCTTTAGGAAGGCTGCTTTAACCATAGGCCTTTTTGCTGTCTTTCTTTGAGCCAGTTCCCCTCAAAGCATTTTATCATTCTATTTGCTGAAACTCCTCCACTTCTCATATCATTTCATTTATATGTTCCCTATGCAGCAGCTTCTAATGATCATGTAATAATACAGAAGAAGAGGCAGACATGTACTTGAGCAAGACCTTATTCTAAATAATGAAATAGCTGGTATAGAATTAGAAAAAAAAATGAGCATTTCAGTTCTGGAAGTCAGAAGAACATTTCTTACTTAGCTGAACTAATCATCTGTCTCTTTGCATGCACATCCTTTTATTGTAGATTCTTGTCTCTAGACAGGCCTCCACAGTTAAATAATCAGCACAGTTACAGCCACAGTTGTGTCTTATAGATCTTGTTCTTCATTGTAGTACTCAGAAGAAAGCTACCTGGGTAGAGCTAAATCTGTTGTGCAGATAATCTCTGTTTTATATGTGAAATCACACTGCACATTAGAAATACATGCGAGAATACCCTATCAACACTAGAACACATTTGTGGGTGCCAGAGTGGGGATGGGAGTGGATGTGCTGGGAGTTAGCAGCTAGCACATACAAACAATTATATAGAAAATGGATAAAAAACAATATCCTAGTTTATAACACAGAGAACCATATTCAGTATTCTATGATAAACCATAGTGGAAAAGAATATGAAAAGAAAGGTGTACATATGTATAACTGAATCACTTTGTTTTACAGTAGAAATTAACGCAGAATTGTAGATCAACTACTTCAATAAAATAAACAAACAAACAAAAAAGAATACTCTACCAACATTAAGTAAAATGGCCTGCCTTTATAAAGATATCCTTAGGTACCAAATATACAAAAAATAAAATGATGAATCAAGAAACATACTTGTTTCAGTATTTTATGGCTAATGTATTTTGACTTTTTGAGTAAGGACTCAAAGCCACATCACTCAACAGATGCTTGATTCATTAAAGCAAATATGTGATACCATGTTTACTTTCTCTCAGTTCTTGTTGTCATCAGGATGTAAGTGTCAGTCATCTTCCTCATGTCAAGTACACTTCAGAGAAATGTAGCTGATGTGCTTAGGAGACTTTGTGTATGTTTTCTTTCAGGCTCTTGAGGTTAAAAACTTAGCAATTTGCCTTTGTGAGAAAGTACTTGAGATTTAACATCAGAGTGAAGGATGAATTCAAAAGACAAGAAGATCAGGAAGTTTGTGGGTAGTGGGAATGTTTTAAATAATAGCCTATCAATTTTCTATGAACTACCAGCTAGACAAAGATGATGTTCACACTGTCTCTTTTCATAACCATCAACTAATATGGTCTGAATCACAAAAAAATAAGCTCTCATTGAAGAATTTTGAGTTTTGAGAATTATTTCACATGGAGTGGACGGACACATAATTTTATTCTCTACTAACTAATTAGATGTGCTTCTAATGAACAGTGTTCACATACGCCCTTGTCCCATCAAGCAGGTAAATTCAAGGAGCTACCTGTTACTTCTGGATACTATAAAGTTTCATCAGTCTACTCTGATTAATAACAATAACAACAACATGCCAGATAAAAGGAGAAATAATTCTTTGATGACAACAGATTGTCTCTCACATGGTAATTTCAGGTTAAAATGCTCTAGTCTATCTATCCTCCTTAATGAGAATTTCAAAATCCTCAGAATATAGCAAAATAGACCAGCATGCATAAACACAACAAATGTTGAGTGAATATACATACAAAAAGACTAATTAAGGCTGGATAAACAGATATATGAACAAATAAATTCATGAAAACAAAAAATGGTGACACTGAGACCTAATAATTATAAAGAAAAATTATTTAAAATTCAGCCATTCCTGTTATTGGATCATATTATCCACATTTGTCTGTATACAGCCACAGTTTCCAACTCAAGATCATTTAAGTAGGTTTCCCATCTTGATTACAATGAAAGTGCTATACATATTTTCTCAATTCCAACGTTTTCTTCTTTCAAAGCCATAGTTTTACATCTTTACATGAAATTTTTCTTTTGTTGGTAAAAACAGGTTTTACTTTTTCTTGTCTTCCCTATTTATAGAAACTAATGTTTAACTCTACCAATAAAAGTTTTAAGACTTCTTCAAACTCCAGTGAATTTTCACTGGGGTTGGCATTTTCTCGATGAAAGCATTCAGCCAATTCTAATAACATGTTGGTAGTGATTTTAGATTTGTTCATCCACAGTCTGTATGATCAGTGGTGCTAAGGGATGTATTTAAGAAGACACATGGGATATATATCATGTGTATGATTCTGAAACCAGCTGTTCTATAAAGACTTCATTTGGTTTGTAGTTTGAATATTGCTTGGGTGCCTCCAGATGGATTTAGTGGACATTTAAAATCAATTCTCTATTTTGGTCTTTCATTGACTGGAGAGTAATTATGCAAAAGCTCATACCATCAGAATCACTCACTTAAATCAAATCTGAGGGAACATGAGCATCTTTTCCACCTGTGTTCTTAATGCTTCTTCTATATTTACCTACTAAATCATATATCACATAGCACTGGACATTTTTTGTTAACATGAATGGCTTCTTTGTTTATCTTAGAAGCAGGAACTAAGCATACCCAATTCTAAATGCATATGCAATATACATAGACATGTGTGCATTGCTGTTATTGTTGTTTTTTGAATTCATTATTTACTTGATCTATATGTATAATAGCTGCAGGGATGCTAAAAAAGAAAAATAGAAAGATATGAGGCAGCTTTGAGTAATGTGGCTTGGTGCATGCTAAGTCACTTCAGACTCATCCAACTCTTTGCAACTCTATCGACTGTAACCTGCCAGGCTCCTCTGTCCATGGCATTCTCCAGGGAAGAATACTGGAGTGGGTTGCCATGCACTCCTCCAGGGGAACTTCTCTACCAGGAAATCAAACCTGACTCTCCTTGATATCCTACAATGGCAGGCAGGTTCCTTACCACTAGCCTCACTTGGTAAGCAAACTCACCACTGATCCGAAGTTCTATGTTTTGGTTTATGGATGTGGAATAGTGCCTTAGTTAAAAACTTGTTTACCTATGAACTAGACTTGATTAACAGATTCATATTGATCAAATTCACAAAAGTTGGCATATGTAAGTCAAGATGTATTCCCTTAACTTGCTGTTGCCTCTGTGACAAGATCCTTCTTTCCATCCAAAAACCTTCTTTTGGATGTCCAAAAAGTGCTTCTCATCTGTGAAGCCTTCCTTGCCCTCATGTACAGCTCAGTATCATGGTAGATACTTGTACTTGACATTTAAAGAGCACTAGCCATACTAACTGGCCTCTATTTGTCTCTGTTTATTATAGTACTTGAGCCCTTTGAGACCTTAACTCAGCCTTCACCGAATATCATATGCAACAGAATACTTGACCTATTATGGGTACTCCACAGATGACATTAGTACTTAAATCTACTTATTTATTACACAAGTAGATTTATTAGTAATAGATTAGATTTACTGAGATTTATTAGTATATTAAGATTGATTTATTACATAAGCAGTTGAGCAACTTCTTTCTCTGTGTCTTCTCCATGAATTATTGTTGATGTACCTAAGAAGACTCCCCCAAGAATCTTGAGATAATAAGCTAGATGTTCTTTTATTTGGGGTTATATCCCTTTCCATGGATAAGTCACATACAGGAAAGAGTAAATCCTTCCACTTAAGACCAGATATATCTCTATAGACAGATAAAACTGTGATTATCCAGCTTCCTTAATTATAAATGGGTTCTGCAGGATCTATTATTATTGTGGCTATGAATACCAGGTTTTATGAGAGAGCTTCATAATTTTAACAAATTAAAGCATGAAGTAAAAAGCAGATATAGAAAATTTAGATCAGAATAAACACAGGTTCCACCTCTCTCAACCGTAACGTATATAAATATACCACTTGAAACATTTTGCCCCTGCAAAAGTATTTCAAATGGATCAATGGCATGTTTTGGTCTAAGTCTTTTCACAGCTGCAGTGAAAGTGGAATTATGGAAATGGTTAGCCTCGGGTCTATCGTCGTTCATCTTGAGCCCAGGATGCCAGGAGTTTGCAGCTATTATTGTATCATATTCAGCAATTTACTCCAATGAAGTCTTGTGGAAATCCTATATAATGTTAGAAAGATGTGAATTTAAGCTGTATAACCATGCAGTGCACAGTATGAAAGGTAGTATATGCTGTGATCTACAATAACTGGCATCTTAACACATGAGCATGACGAGACCTGTGTCAATGAAGAAATACATTCAAGATTATTAGCTTCAATTCTGGTATATGCAAGTTATCATTATCTACTGGTAATATAATTGATGACTAAATGATTCATTATAGATGCAGGTGCAATATGTATAACATTTGAAAATACTGAACTACTCATAAATGTAATATGGGCATCAAAATAAATATGAAATTATTGCTAAATAGATAAAAGAAAAGTATTGAATGGCATCCCCCATTTGAAAGTATTTTAAACAGCCCCGCGACTGACAAATTATGTATATAAGTCATGGAGATATATTTGTCTAGCATATCAAACTACAAAATCCACATTTGCTGAATAAAAGGGAAGAAATAGAAATGTTAGGTGCATAAACTTTATAAAATTAATGCATTAAATATTAATATGAAGCCATAGTGCCAAGAGGTTTTTCCTGCAAAAAGAAACTTTTTTATTTACCTAATAAGCTTGTGTGCAAGTGTTCTCAGTAAGGACAGTTAGCACTTCTGAGAGAACATTCAATCTGCCTGGCTCTCCAAGTAATAGCAAATTGAGGGTACAGATGATAGAATCTTAGTCCTGGATGGGAGCTCAGAAATAATTTAGTCTGCATAGATGAGGGCCCTTAGGTCCAGAGCTGTTGAATGATTCACATAAGTTCACATAATTGCCTAGTGACAGAGCTGGGATTAGAACCCCTGTCCAATGACAGAGTCGAGGGCCCTGGGCTACCCCTCCCCAAGGAAGCTAGAATATGACTGCTAACATATCAGCCTGACCTTGGTGACTTAAAATTTACTTCTCAGAATATAACACGATTATGGACTAGCAACCCAGAAGCTGCTTTAAAGTTTATTTCTGTTAGAAATTAGGGACTATTTGGGGCTTATTTTAGGAAAAGTGAATGTAAAGAAGCATTTGTGTCTTTGTCCAAGGTTGTTAGGTGCCTGGGAAGGCAATTCTTGGGAGAGACAGATGGCCTTTGTGCTCTAACATCCTCTTCCATCACCAGTGGGAGGTGTGAGAGTTCACATGATCACTGAGCTCAGCTGGGTTACACTTGATTCCTGAAGCCACGTAAGATATTGAGGAAACAGTGATGCATAATGCTCCCCAGTCCCCAGACCTGCTTTCTTAAGGTAACTCAAGGGAGTTTAGATCTTTAAAAGATCAGCTCTTTCAAGTGGTTTAGAACATCAGACTTACCCTAGAAACCTCAGTGGGGCTCCTTCCTCAAGCTGCCTTCTCCAGATGTTGCTAAGAGAACAGCTGTGCCAGTACCATACTGTCTTGATGACTGTGGCTTTGTAGTAGAGTCTGAAGTCAGGGAGGGTGATTCCTCCAGTTCCATTCTTCTTTCTCAAGATTACTTTGGCTATTCGTGGTTTTCTGTATTTCCATACAAATTGTGAAATTATTTGTTCTAGTTCTGTGAAAAATACCGTTGGTAGCTTGATAGGGATTGCATTGAATCTATAGATTGCTTTGGGTAGAATAGCCATTTTGACAATATTGATTCTTCCAATCCATGAACAGGGTATGTTTCTCCATCTGTTTGTGTCCTCTTTGATTTCTTTCATCAGTGTTTTATAGTTTTCTATGTACAGGTCTTTTGTTTCTTTAGGTAGATATACTCCTAAGTATTTTATTCTTTTTGTTGCAATGGTGAATGGTATTGTTTCCTTAATTTCTCTTTCTGTTTTCTCATTGTTAGTGTATAGAAATGCAAGGGATTTCTGTGTATTAACTTTATATCCTGCAACTTTACTATATTCGTTGATTAGCTCTAGTAATTTTCTGGTAGAGTCTTTAGGGTTTGCTATGTAGAGGATCATGTCATCTGCAAACAGCGAGAGTTTCACTTCTTCTTTTCCTATCTGGATTCCTTTTACTTCTTTTTCTGCTCTGATTGCTGTGGCCAAAACTTCCAAGACTATGTTGAATAGTAGTGGTGAGAGTGGGCACCCCTGTCTTGTTCCTGATTTCAGGGGAAATGCTTTCAATTTTTCACCATTGAGGGTGATGCTTGCTGTGGGTTTGTCATATATAGCTTTTATTATGTTGAGGTATGTTCCCTCTATTCCTGCTTTCTGGAGAGTTTTAATCATAAATGGGTGTTGAATTTTGTCAAAGGCTTTCTCTGCATCTATTGAGATAATCATATGGTTTTTATCTTTCAATTTGTTAATGTGGTGTATTACATTGATTGACTTGCGGATATTAAAGAATCCTTGCATTCCTGGGATAAAGCCCACTTGGTCATGGTGTATGATTTTTTTAATATGTTGTTGGATTCTGTTTGCTAGAATTTTGTTAAGGATTTTTGCATCTATGTTCATCAGTGATATTGGCCTGTAGTTTTCTTTTTTTGTGGCATCTTTGTCTGGTTTTGGAATTAGGGTGATGGTGGCCTCATAGAATGAGTTTGGAAGCTTACCTTCTTCTGCAATTTTCTGGAAGAGTTTGAGTAAGATAGGTGTTAGCTCTTCTCTAAATTTTTGGTAGAATTCAGCTGTGAAGCTGTATGGTACTGGCACAAAGACAGAAATATAGATCAATGGAACAGAATAGAAAGCCCAGAGATAAATCCATGAACCTATGGACACCTTATCTTTGACAAAGGAGGCAAGGATATACAATGGAAAAAAGACAACCTCTTTAACAAGTGGTGCTGGGAAAACTGGTCAACCACTTGTAAAAGAATGAAACTAGAACACTTTCTCACACCATACACAAAAATAAACTCAAAATGGATTAAAGATCTAAATGTAAGACCAGAAACTATAAAACTCCTAGAGGAGAACATAGGCAAAACACTCTCTGACATAAATCTCAGCAGGGTCCTCTATGACCCACCTCCCAGAATATTGGAAATAAAAGCAAAACTAAACAAATGGGACCTAATGAAACTTAAAAGCTTTTGCACTACAAAGGAAACTATAAGTAAGGTGAAAAGACAGCCCTCAGATTGGGAGAAAATAATAGCAAATGAAGAAACAGACAAAGGATTAATCTCAAAAATATACAAGCAACTCCTGAAGCTCAATTCCAGAAAAATAAATGACCCAATCAAAAAATGGGCCAAAGAACTAAACAGACATTTCTCCAAAGAAGACATACAGATGGCTAACAAACACATGAAAAGATGCTCCACATCACTCATTATTAGAGAAATGCAAATCAAAACCACAATGAGATACCATTACACGCCAGTCAGGATGGCTGCTATCCAAAAGTCTACAAGCAATAAATGCTGGAGAGGGTGTGGAGAAAAGGGAACCCTCTTACACTGTTGGTGGGAATGCAAACTAGTACAGCCACTATGGAAAACAGTGTGGAGATTTCTTAAAAAACTGGAAATAGAACTGCCATATGACCCAGCAATACCACTACTGGGCATACACACCGAGGAAACCAGATCTGAAAGAGTCACGTGCACCCCAATGTTCATCGCAGCACTGTTTATAATAGCCAGGACATGGAAGCAGCCTAGATGCCCATCCGCAGATGAATGGATAAGGAAGCTGTGGTACATATACACCATGGAATATTACTCAGCCGTTAAAAAGAATTCATTTGAATCAGTTCTAATGAGATGGACGAAACTGGAGCCCATTATACAGAGTGAAGTAAGCCAGAAAGATAAAGAACATTACAGCATACTAACACATATATATGGAATTTAGAAAGATGGTAACGATAACCCTATATGCAAAACAGAAAAAGAGACACAGAAGTACAGAACAGACTTTTGAACTCCGTGGGAGAAGGTGAGGGTGGGATGTTTCAAAAGAACAGCATGTATATTATCTATGGTGAATCAGATCACTAGCCCAGGTGGGTTGCATGAGACGAGTGCTCGGGCCTGGTGCACTGGGAGGACCCAGAGGAGTTGGGTGGAGAGGGAGGTGGGAGGGGGGATCGGGATGGGGAATACGTGTAACTCAATGGCTGATTCGTGTCAATGTATGACAAAACCCACTGAAATGTTGTGAAGTAATTGGCCTCCAACTAATAAAATAAAATTAAAAAAAAAAAAAAAAAAAAAAAAAAAAAAGAGAACAGCTGTGCCGACTGGCTGACGGAAGGACTCAAGAGACTGATGGACTGTTAAGGGAAGACAGCCAGTTGCTTACAGAAGCAACATCTGGGTTTGGCTCATTGGAATCAGTGTCAATATACCAACAGGAATTTCAGATTTATCTGAGGAGACACCATGTTTCTGCAGTTTTGCTTCATCGATCATCCCAAATTAGGATGTGGTTCTCACATCTACTCTGTCTTGTGACTATCAGAAGGGAGGGAAGACTATACTTTAGATTATTCGCTACCTTTTTTTGTACTTCAGTTCACTTTGTGCTAGAGGACTTACAGGTGCAGTCTCATTAAACCATCTCAATTATCTGAGGAAGTTTCTATCAATAGCTTTGTTTTCAAAATAGAGAAACAGAGACTCAGGGAAGTTCAGTTCAGTCACTCAGTTGTGTCCGACTCGTTGCAACTCCATGGACTGCAGCACACCATGCATCCCTGTCCATCACCAACTCCCAGAGTTTACTCAAACTCATGTCCATTGAGTCGGTGATGCCATCCAACCATCTCATCCTCTGTCGTCCTCCTCTCCTCCCACCTTCAATCTTTCCCAGCATCAGAGTCTTTTCCAAGGAGTCAGTTTGTTCCATCAGGTGGCCAAAGAATGGGAGTTTCAGCTTCAGCATCAGTCCTTCCAATGAATATTCAACCTGATTTCCTTTAAGATGGACTGATTGGATCTCCTTGCAGTCCAAGGGACTCTCAAGAGTCTTCTCCAACACCACAGTTCAAAAGCATAAATTCTTCAGGGCTCAAACTTCTTTAAGGTTCAAATCTCACATCCATACATGACTACTGGAAAAACCATAACTTTGACTAGGTAAACCTTTGTCAACAAAGTAATGTCTCTGCTTTTTAATACACTGTGTAGGTTGGTCATAACTTTTCTTCCAAGGAGAAAGTATCTTTTAATTTCATGGCTGCAGTAACCATCTGCAGTGATTTTGGAGCCCCCCAAAAATAAAGTCTGTCACTGTTTCCATTGTTTCACCATCTATTCACCATGAAGTCATGGGACCAGATGCCATGACCTTAGTTTTCTGAATGCTGAGCTTTAAGCCAACTTTTTCACTCTCCTCTTTCACTTTCACCAAGACCCTCCTTAGTTGTTCTCTGCTTTCTGCCATAAGTGTGGGTGTCATCTGCATATCTGAGGTTATTTTTATTTCTCCTGCAATCTTGATTCCAGCTTCATCCAGTCCAGCATTTCTTATGATGTACTCTGCATTTAAGTTAAATAAGCAGGGTGACAATACACAGCCTTGATGTACTCCTCTTCTGATTTGGAACCAGTGTTGTTCCATGTCCAGTTCTAACTGTTGCTTCTTGACCTGTGGACCGATTCCTCAAGAGGCAAGTCAGGTGGTCTGGTATCTCTTTAAGAATTTTCCACAGTTTGCTGTTATCTACACAGTCAAAGGCTTTGGCATAGTCAATAAAGCAGAAGAAAATGTTTTTCTGGAACTCTCTCGCTTTTTCTATGACCCAATGGATGTTAGCAATTTGATCTCTCGTTCCTCTGCCTTTTCTAAATCCAACTTGAACATCTGGAAGTTCACGGTTCACATACTGTTGAGACCTGGTTTGGAAAATTCTGAGCATTACTTTGCTAATGTGTGAGTTGAGTGTAATTGTGTGGTAGTTTGAGCATTCTTTGGCATTGCCTTTCTTTGGGATTGGAATGAAAAGTGACCTTTTCGAGTCCTGTGGCCACGGCTGAGTTTTCCAAATTTGCTGGCATATTGAGTGCACACTTTCACAGCATCATCTTTCAGGGTTTGAAATAACTCAACTGGAAATCTATCACCTCCACTAGCTTTGTTCCTAGTGATGCTTCCTAAGGTCCACTTGACTTTAGATTCCAGGATGTCTGGCTCTAGGTGAGTGATCACACCATCATGATTATCTGGGTCATGAAGATATTTTTTGCATAGTTCTGTGTATTCTTGCCACCTCTTCCTAATATCTTCTGCTTCTGTTAGGCCCATACCGTTTCTGTCCTTTATTGTGTCCATCTTTGCATGAAATGTTCCCTTTGTATCTCTAATTTTCTTGAAGAGATCTCTAGTCTTCCCCATTCTATTGTTTTCCTTTATTTCTTTGCATTGATCACTGAAGAAAACTTTCTTATCTCTCCTTGCTATCCTTTGGAACTCTGCATTCAAATGGGTATATCTTTACTTTTCTCCTTTGCCTTTTGCTTCTCTTCTTTTCACAGCTATGTATAAGGCCTCCTCAGGCAACCTTTTTGCATTTCTTTTTCTTGGAGTTGGTCTTGATCACTGCCTCCTGTACAATGTCAGGAACCTCTGTCTATTGTTCTTCGGGCACTCTGACTATTGGATCTAATCCCTTGAATCTATTTGTCACTTCCATTGTATAATCATAAGGGATTTGATTTAGGTCATACCTGAATGGTCTAGTCTGCAGATATGGAAGTGACTAACCTAAATTCTTTTTGGTATGATTGAAATTAGAAACAGGTCTGTCCCACTCTAAAGTTCATGGTCTTCCCTCTGGACCACTCATTCCTTCATATTCTCATTCTTTTATTCTATATCTATGTTAGAAGACTGAATTGCAATTTTATAAAGCTGTGGAAATACTAACTTTGGGTTTTCAGATGATATTCTTACTCAGTTATAAGAATGCAGATAGAATATTCCAGATGGAGAGATTTAAAACAAGATACAGCTGGTAATGTGTTGTCTTCCTAGCTCTCATTGCAGTTTCAAGTGCACGAAGAATAATTTAAGGATTTGAAAATGATAACATGACATCCTTCATTTGCTGTAGTTAGAAATCATGGAATCACAAGTAGTAGACAGGTTACTTGGGCATGACAGAATCAGGAGCATCTTGTCTTGCTTCTTTATACATGTAGGTTGCTATGGTAACAAAAGGTATTGACTCCAAGAAAGAATTGAAGCTATTCTAATATTTTAGTTAGTAAGATGGAGTGAAAGTTTCTTGTTCTGAGAGCACGTGAAAGAGCAACATTATCTTATAACTAGTGATCACCATTTGGCTAATAAAATACTGCAAGATTAAATTTTTTCTTGGTGAAATGTTTTTTTCCCTTTACTTTTTCCTTTATATTACTCTATAGTACAAAAAGAACCAAAGCTGTGAAAGAGGAGGAGGTGTCCTAGTATCTGTGACAATGCTACTTCGAAGATCACAGAGATTAGAGTTGAGCTTAGTGGCCTGATTATGTCCACGAAGCACTTTCTCTACAATTTGCTGCCTCTTTTTTCTCTAAATAGAACCCATAATTAACACTACATTGGGTTCGCTAAGGTTCATTAAAGCTGGACTCTATAAATAATCTTTTGTTATTAAAGAATATATATATATATATATATATATATATATATATATATAATATTTCTATACCTTTCTTTAAATGGGAGATATATTTCTATCTCCCATTTGGAGATAGAAGTCAGACAGCTGCTTTATTTTTTCTTCTTCCTCAATTGAAATAAAACTTTCAAGTTTCATATACAGTCAGAAAAACAACAGCTCTGTTGGAATAATTTTTAAAAATTATTCTAAGCACAGTTAGTATACTGATTACAGCAATTGGAAAAATAATATTTGACTTATCCTTATCAATGTCCTATCCAATTAAGAGGATTGATGCATTTCTTGTAGACATAGGGCACATGTCTATGGGAAGCAACAGCTTACTGCTTTGAAAACTAAAGGGCTATAAAACACTCTGCCACAAGATAAAGTCCTTGTATGAATAGAAGAGAGAGATTCATTTAATTTAAATATCATCCTGATTTGCATTTCAAAATAAATAAGGACTTTTTGAAGCATGCCTCAAAATAGTTGTAGGGAAAACAGCATTTTGGGGAAAAAAACCTAAATTATACCATTTCTAGAAAACAAATGGCTCATTTGCTGTAATCTGAAATGACTATTTCACTTATCTGTATACATTGTTTCATACAATATATGGCTATCAGGTTTCATCAAATTTTTAAAAGGATTTTTTAGAAGGAAAGGTAATTGAAGTAAAAATGATGCTTCTAACTCCAACTGATTTGACATCCCAATTAAAACTGATATCTCTAATGAACATTCTGGATAGACAAAATCAGAGCACATTGGGTGTTAGACATTCTAGCCAGAGTACAAAATGTGTCCTTCAGAAATCCTAGATTTGTTCCTTCTCCAATTCCAGCCCCCAGGGAATTGTTTTATCTACCCAATACCCTCTCCTCTTTATTTTCTTTAAAAATGATTTCTTTTTTTGGCTACCCAGAATGAGAAAATTAATCTAATTTATCTCTCTTTGGTCCAAGCAATGGTCAAATGAGTTGAACCAAACCAACTAGACTTCTTCCTTCTGATTTTAAATTCTGCAACAGGAAGACTAGATTTTCTTTGTAGGTGAAAGGCTGTTAGAATAAAAGAACAAGACCCCTAGTGCCATTTTTGATGTTCAGAAGAAGTCCACACACATAAAGGGAACATGAAGCTGATCTGTGAAGTAAAGCAGAGAGAAGACCCAACGCTAACTCGATCCGAGTCCTGACTCCCAGGCTACCCTCAGTGCTACTCAACTGCCACTCATTTTATGGTTGGCTTACATGATCTAATAAATTTCCGTTTTACCTTAAGTTGACTCAATCTGTTTTATTTTAATTATAATAAAAATACTTCTTGATTAATTCCCTTAATACACTGCTTACTTCTTCCAACAAGGGGACGTGAGATCAAAGAAAAATCTCTTCACCTTCTCCACACCTCATTTTCTCATCTGTAAAATGAGGGTGTGGATCTAAATAATTTGTCATCTTCATCTAACTTGCATAGTCTGATTCCCTCTTGACCCACAGAGCTGAAAACTTGTCACACCTGAAGTTGTTGCAAGTGTGATAGCTGCTGGCAAGAATTAAAAAAATAATGCTTTGCATTATTCCATTTTTTGCAGCCATTTTTTACTCTAATATCTCCACTTCTCAACTGTTTCTCTTATCACTTAAGAGGTAGTTACAAAAATTTACTCAAAATGTGGAATTCACAGCTAAACTCTGCTTTCTCCATTTCTAAGGTTGATACAAGTGTATCATGAGGGCTTCTGAGCAATTGTTCAACTAAAGCTAAATCCCACTATTTTTAGGGAGTTACTCCCAAACTTTTCTACAGAAATATCTGTAATAGCCACAGATTTAACTGTGTTTTCTGTAGGGTTCTAGATCTCTGTGAATCTGAAATGAACTATCACAAGGACAAAATATATTAGAGACTTGTTGGCTCCAACATGAAGAATCCAACATTAATTGTATATTCTATTGAATAATACAAAAGCAGTGTTTTCATTTACTTAAAATTAAGTGAAATGTATTCTTCAGATATACATCATGTTTTACTGTTGATGACTCTAGTGAGAAAGAGCTCACCTCCCAATGCATGAGACTTAAGAGACGCAGGTTCCATCCCTGGATCTGGAAGATCCTCTGGAGAAGGAAATGGCAAACCACTCCAGTATTCTTGCCTGGAATAGTCCATGTTCAGAGGAGCCTGGAGGGTTACAGTCCATTGGCTTGCACAGAACTGGACATGACTGAATTGACTTAGCATGGCTCGGCATCCTGAATATACTAAAGGACAGGTAACTGAGAGGCTTTTAGTATTGATGGCTCCTATTAAGCATGTTTTCTGAAAGTGGAATCATATAAAGCCAGTTGTACATATCAACACAACTCAGATCATCTCATCAGGTTTTCTTCATCACATTGTTAAGAGAATCAAAAGCACAGTATAGACATTTGAAGAAACAGAGCACTCAGGGAAAGTTCAAAGCAGGAAGCAAACTCAAAAGGAGACATAAATACCCAGGAAACAGCTTCAAAGCAGGGAGCAACTGCAGAGAAAACAGAAGTGAGAATTGCTTATGTGATGTGGGGCTGAACTCATACCCAAATCATCTCTGCTGCTATCCCAGGGGAGGAAGAGTGGCCAGTAGCTATGGTAAAAACAAGCAAATGAACGAACAAAAAAACAGGTTGGAGCATCAGGGAAGACAGAAACCTAGAGAAACAGAATGAGCCTGAGACAAATGAGAATTCCTGGAGCTTGATTTCAGAAAAACATGCCTATGGAGAATGAGAGCTATTGCTTACTTTAAGAAACGCTAATTTTACTGATCACGTGGCATTAACAGATTGTTGCCTAGCTTTGAACATTTTTAAAGTAGAGGAACTTTTTTGTCAGTTCTGATATGATAATTACAGAAAACACATCCTTTAATTGAACATCCTTTAATGGAATCACTTGGCCAGGAATCCAAATAGCAAAATGTTTATAATACTATTCTATGTGCAATAGAAGTTATGCAACATGTTTCTTCTCAGAAAAGAGAATAAAAAGTAAAGTAAAAACCACCCCCAGGTGACCACTTTTAGCACTTTTATTTTATCAAAAGAGGTGAGGAACATGCATAAAATACATGTTTTTAAATTAATCTCCATTGGGTGCAGAGAGAAAAGAGCTCATTATCTTCTAATGGGATAAATTTGATGTTATTGACACCCTCGTACTATGTCAATTGCTTAGTATATCTCCCTAGGTTGTAGTTTCACAGACTTCATTTTTTTTTTTTTTTTACTTTGTAAATTTGTGTTATATTCCTATGGATGTCTATGCTATTTTACAATCTACTTCTGAAATTAAAACTGTAATTTCAATGAAAACAATACATTACATACTCTGTCTACTACATGAGCATGTCTAATTATTTGTAAGTAGACCACACCTTGCACATATTAGGTAATAAATACATGAATTCAGTTTAAAAAAAATCAAACAATTAAGCTCGATGAAGTGAGGGTAGACATTTCTTTTTTAATTCATTTTGTGTCTCCATGGACTGACTCTGTGGTTCACATCCAGCAGGTATGAAAAAAACGCTTGTTAATAATGAATAAAATAATGATTATATAGATGAATCAATAAGTAAATAGTTGTATATACTAACAAAAACGTTGCTGAATACGGAGTTTAATTGCTAAGTGAGATTATCTAGCTCTACCAAAATTTGACCTGGTAAACAGAAAAATGGCCCCAAAGATGTTGAAGTCTTAATCTCTAAAACCTTACATATATTATTTTACATAACAAATACATATCACATGTGAGTAAATTAAGGATTTGAGACATCAAGCATATCCTAGATTATCCAGGTGGACTTAATATAACCACGAGTGTCCTTAAAAGAAGGCAACTGGAGGTCAAAATCAAAAAAGGTCATGTGACTTTAGTACCAGGAAGGGAAAGATTTGAAGATGCGACCCTACTAGCTTTGAAGATAGAGGAGGGGGCAAAGATCCAGGGAATGCTGGGAGCCTTTAGAAGCTGGAGAAGACAAGAAAACAGGTTGTTCCTAGAGCTTCCAGAACAAAAACAGCCCTGCTGGCACATTGACGTTAGCCCAGTGAGACCTATTTTTCAGACTCTGACCTCCAGAACTTGTCTTGTTTTAACAAATTTTGTGGTTAATTTGTTACAGTAGCAAAAGGTACTGAGTAGTAGACCTTTAATGAAGTCTGGAATCTGAAATTTACCAAGTACCCTCAGTATTTCTGAGGCAGTGATTATCTAGAAAACCCTGATATATTGCATCCCACTCATTTTGTACTTGAAAAAAACAAAATGTTAAGATCCCAACAGTATCAGTATAGACACAAGTTCCACAAGTTCAATTTGTCACATTGCAAAAACATTTTTGGAAAAACAAACCAGAAAAAACTAAGCTATTAAAAATATATTCTGCTACTATATATTGATTTTCTCCTCTTGCTTTTACAAAGAGAACAACAGCTACAGCATGTTTCCGCAGAGGTTGATTTGGATAATCCCTTCTATGCATTGTTTCAAGCAGAAATTCTCCTCCATCTATCATTTCTGCTTGTAATATTTCACATCTTTCAAAGAAGTTCACATTGCATTGCAGGGAGCCACCACTGGCCTGTACTACATCTCTAACTGTAAACCACGATGCTTACTTTCCTTTTTCCTGAATATATTGTAGTGGTTTCCTTTGTCTCCTTCTTGAAGAGTATGATAAATATGTGCTATGAGGACATTTTTTCTGTTTTATTCAAATATTACTAAATTATACTAACTGTGATGTTATTAAATACATATTAAATACACATTCAGAGTTTTAACAATTTTAGTCATTCGTTAGGTATGCTAGTACTTTTTATTTTCTAAAAATATAAAAATCAAGGATAGCATTCTATTACTATAATTAGGAACTCAGTTAAATTTAGACTTCTCTAGAAAAGACAAAATTTATAATTGTATGAAAAGAATCTCAGAAATGACTCCTCAAAATAATAGAATCTTAAAGCAAGTATTGGGAAGTCAGGCTCTGCTACGGATTAACAACTAGAATTGACATGCTATGTTTCCATATCAACTCTTAATATCATTTAATGATCAGTTTAATTCCTACTGTTTGACTTTTGGACTCTATGGGAGAAGGTGAGGGTGGGATGATCTGAGAGAACAGCATTGAAACAAGTATACTATCAAGGGTGAAACAGATCGCCAGTCCAGGTTGAATGCATGAGACAAGGGCTCGGGGCTGGTGCACTGGGAAGACCCAAAAGGATGGGATGGGGAGTGAGGTGGGAGGGGGGATCAGGATGGGGAACACATGTAAATCCATGGCTGATTCATGTCATTGTATGGCAAAAACCACTGCAATATTGTAAAGTGATTAGCCTCCAACTAATAAAAATAATTGGGAAAAAAATAGCACAGTCCAAAATAAAATGTTTTTTATTTCCTAAAAAAAAAAAAAAGAAAAAAAAAGTTGAACTTTGAGTTAAAAAATAATAATAATAATAATTCCTACTATTTGGTTAAGTTTGGCATCATTCCTACTTTTGCTAACATTTCCTTTGGTGCATCATTTCACACTAAATATATCTCTTTAAAAAGGAGGTTTCTCTAGGGGGACACATTTCAGTATGGATACCTGCTTTCCTCTTTTCAGAGTGATTATTGAACAGTAATACCTGAGACTCTGTGTTTATTATTTTCATTTTGTATTTGGAAAAATAATAGACTGAGAAATATACAGTTGTAAGGGCTTCATTGTCATCTCTCTGCTTCCCATTGAAGGCTCAAAGCCTTTATTTTGGTGCCTATATTGAAAATTGAAATGCCATTCTCCAGATTTCAAGGACCTCACCATTAGACGAAGATCCTGAGCCTTGTTGCTGGCATATGTTATTGTCTGAGATATTGAGAAACTAGACCTCTATTGAGGACCAACTATGCCTGCTTCACAACCTGATATAATGGATTAATAACAAGGAAAGAAAATTTGCCCTGTTTTCACCAGTGAGGCTCTTGAGTAGCCACTATTTTCCTCACTCCTGTTTTACTGAGTGCAGAGATTTTTCTTGCCAGACGTACATGCAGTAGCAAAAACTGAAGCATCTCTTTCAGCTAATGAGCTGCAAAATATAAAAGTTTGGGAGAGTCACTATGGAAATTTTTGAACATGGTGACCTACCAGTGTTGAATGGATATGAGTTGACAATTCCTCCTTGAAGGCAGATCTGTACAAATGAGAGATGGTGAGATTGTATGAAAGCCACTCCAACTATCTCTACCTCAGTTTCCATCACTGCAAAGGCAGACTCATCTAATTCACAGTTATATCATCAGAATTAATGAGAAATCTGAGTTATATTAAATTTCTCAGATATAGGCATTACATAAATAGAAAGTGCTTATTAAATGGGAAAAAGCTCAAGAAAGAGAGGCTAAACTTGATATATAAAATGTGGTCTCAAATGTGAGTAATTGACCAGAAATCAAATCTGGAGCCAATTACTGGACATCCAATCTGTGTCAATTGAGAAAAATTGTACAGAACATCCTCTCCTCATTTTCAACATTTGCTTATTGCATGAAGTAGATAATTTAACACCAAGTAAGGACATAGTTATATTCCCTTCATGTATCATTGTAGACTGCTAAAAAAAAATTATATTAAATTGGTAGTGAGAATCTTTCCTCAAATGACGATAATTAGATCTCAGATTCAAAAAATACCATTCAATTGGAAAGAAATGACCAGAGGAAATATAAAGGCTCTGTGATCAGGACACAGTATTTTATATTTTCTTAAATATTATATCAAGTACATTACACAGAGGGAGAAAACATTGATCCAAAAAAATATAAATGTCATTTACCTTTAAAACACCACTTGCTTATATTTCTATTATTATTCATGCTATAAAGTCTCTATATAGCTGATAAGAATCCTAGTTAATTTTTTAATAACTATCCACTGAATATACAGTACTCTGCTAAGATATTGTGATGGACTTGGGGTAGAAAAACAATAAGGACAAAAGCCATCTGGATCCTTTATCATAATCTGTATGAAAATTGTTAGTCTTATGTAAGAATGACTCCATCTTAAGCACTTGTGTTTTTAGTGAAAATATTGAGCCTTTGAGTGTCTTCTATGAACTGTGATCTAAATAAAACTATATTTAATATGGAAAAGAAATAGACTCAAATAGATGTGAACTCACATCTTCAAACTTTGTCACCGGTATTTTGGTAGGAAAGCTATTAATGTAGAAATTTGTTTATAACATTGCAGTCTGTTTAATCATGGAAATCTTTATAAAGTTGAGAGCTGTTAAGCTCTGAGGAATGTTTTACTGGAAATGTTTCTAAGAGACGCTATATGAATTTTCCTTCAAAGAGAAAGAAAGTAAACATCATTTATCTGGGAAACAAGTTGAAGATAAATTATAACATGATAAGATGTACATAAAGCATTCAAAACAAATCAGGATAACACATGATCCCCAAATAGAAATGGACATTTTTTGGTTAGGTGTGATTCTTAAAACTCTTGTCTAAATGACTTATACTTGATTTGAGTGATTTCCTCCATAATTCCTTCATGACCACTGAGAAGTCTTGTAGACGCCAAGGAAATATAAATTAAGTGGGTTCACAAATTCCATTAAGACCTGCATGTTATCCAACATAGTTGATATTTCCACACAAATAATTACTTGGTGTAAATTATAGACAGGGAAGCCTGGCGTGCTGCAGTCCATGAGGTTGTAAAGAACAGGACTCGACTATGCAACTAAATGATGAACAACATAAATTGTGAAAGGAAAAAGAAGGAACAAAATTAATATATTATTCAGTGAAATTTCCACATGGTTTGGGGGACAAATACAATCTCTAGAAATGTATTTATAGCTAAACATTTTACAAATTCTCCTATCCAGATATATGTTTGTTCCTGAATTAACTCTGTATGTGCCCCTATGCACTAACACACAAAGATATAAGCACACACACACACCCCAAACATTTTACATTATTCTAAACATATGCCAGGAATTGTGCTAGATATTTTGCATATATATATATATATATATATATATATATATATTTCACTGCATTTTTACGTCTAGAAATGTATCTTAGTCTGTTTAGGCTGCTTTATACCATACTAAAGCACCACAGACTGGATAGTTTATAAACAGACATTTATTTCTCCCAGTTTGGAAGGTTGGAAGCCCAAGATCATTGTGCCTGGTTACATTCTGGTCAAGGCCCTCTCCTGAGCTGCAGACTGCCTACTTCTGTGTTCTCATGTGTTGGAAGGAGGTTGGAAGCTCTCTGAGGACTCTTTGAGAACACTAATCCCCTTCATGATGGCTTGACGCTCGTGACTTAATTAACTCCCAAAGCATCCCCTCCTATTACCATCACCTTTAGGGGTAGGATACAATATACAAATCTTGTGAGGACACAATCAGACCATAGTAAAGGATAAAATATTGATGTAATGTTTCCAATTAATATTGGCAAAATTTAAGTGTAATGACTAAATAGTTAATAGTTTAAGGATGATGGTACTAAAATACAGAGTGGCTAGCAAAATTTTTACATGTAAAATGCTTTAAAACCCCTTAGTAATGAAGTAAATATAACCAGAAGATCTTAAGAAACTTTATCTCAGAATGGAAAGTACTAAGTGATGCAACATATCAAAGTGCTGATTCTATTTAAATATCAGACCCTTCTTTGAACCTTGGAAGTGTAACTTTGCCCCTTAAATTAAAACATAGCATTGGTTTTATTTATTGTTTCTTAAGTGCAAACATGTTTATGAAATTTCTAAGTTTTTTCCTCCAAAAGCCACTTTCAGGATTTGTTTCCTTCAGCAAAGCAGTGTCTTGATACAGAAGGGATCACGTACATTCAGGTGACCCTCCAGGTCATTGTATTTTAAAAGACATTGTATTTAAAAAGGTTTTTTGTTTGTTTTATGCTTTTAAAAGAAAAAAATCTTATTGAAGTATAGTTGATTTACAAAATTGTGCTAGTATCAAGTGTAAAGCAAAGTGAATTAGTTATGCATATACATACTAGTTAGGGCTTCCCAGGTGGTGCTAGTGGTTAAAAAAAAATCCACCTGCCAGTGCAGGAGAGGTTAGAGTCACGGGTTCCATTCGTGGGTCAGGAAGATCCCCTGGAGAAGGACATGGCCAACCCACTCCAGTACTCTTGCCTGGAAAATTCCATAGACAGAGGAACCCCACGGGGGGATTACAGTCCATAAGGTCGCAGAGAGTCAGACATGGCTGAAGCACATTGACATACACATACATTCCAGTGGTTCAGATGATAAAGAATCTGTCTGCAAGTCAGGAGACTTGGGTTTGATCCCTGGGTCTGGAAGGTCCCCTGAAGAAGGGCATGGCTACTCACTGCAGTATTCTTGGGTTGAGAATTCCATGGACAGAGGAAACTGGCAGGCTATACTCTGTGGGGTGGCAAAGATTTAGACACGACTAAGGGATCAACACTTTCTTTTCACTTTCATGCATACACATTCAATTTTTCTTAGACTCTTTTACCATATAGGCCATTACAGAGTACTGAGTAGAGCTCCCTATGCTATACAGTAGGTCCTTATCCGTTATCTAGCTTATAGGTATTAATAGTAGTGCATATGTCAATATCAATCTCTCAATTTATCCCTTCCACTTTCCTTACCCCTAGGTGGTTTTAAGCTTGTGTTCTATATCTGTAACTCTATTTCTGTTTTGTAGATAAGTTCATTTACACCCTTTTTTAGACTTTACATAGAAGCAGTATCATATATTTGTCTTTCTTTTTTTTTTTAACAAATGACTATAATGTAATCATACAGAAATAATGAAGTTAATGTACCCTATAGTGTAGAATTTTGGTAGAATATGCAATAGCTAAAGTCAAAGGAAGATAGAGTTGTAAAAATTATTTTATATGCCTTAACTTATACATCAGCATTTGAAAAATGTCATATCCCAAAATGGTAATGTATAGATTTATTTTGGTTTTATATATGCATACATCTAAATGTGCTAAGCTTGAGTTAAAAGTCCCCTTCTGTTTACTGCAGCTGTCTTATTCCTCTCTCTAGGAAATAGTATTTTAAGAAGAATAAAAAATTATTGCTTAATATTTATTTCTGCTTGAAAGCTCATTTAAATATATAGCTAGATATATTTGATGTATATTTATGTATATGAGTTATACTTACTTATTTCCAAATACATTTTCTAACAACCAAAAAAATTTGGAATATATCAGATAATATAACAACTCAAAAGTAGTTATTTCTCACCACAATGACTTGTCTTTTTTTTCTTCTTATATGAAGAAGGTATAGAGAAGCCTGTTTTCTTAGACATGTTTCTTTTTGACTCATACTCACTTTTAGTGAGAAGTAATGTGGATTTCTTTATTTGGAATATTGACCTTGGGGGGAGGTATGTTTCAAAGTCAAAGTTCTTGTACGCGTGAGTAGCTCAAATTTTAGATAAATAGTTCCAGAGATCATTTCTTCCAATTTTTTTTTTTCAGTTAGGTAGAATTACAATGCAATTTTAAATTCAATTCAAGTCTTTGACCCTGATCTACTAGAACATAAATATACCCAATGCAATTACATCAGTGTCCAAAGAACATTTTTTATTTCCTTGGAGGTGCTTCTTTTCATTGCTTCCAAGGAATAGACAGACTTAGTCAGTGGAAGACCATTTATGTGAGAGAGTAATAGCTAACAAGGGAAATTCCTAGGTGGCTCAGTGGTAAAGAATCTGCCTCCCAAGCGGGAGATGTGGGTTTGATCCGTGGGTTGGGAAGCTCCCCTGGAGGAGGAAATGGCAATTGACTCCAGTATTCTTGCCTGGAAAATCCTACGGATAGAGGAGTCTGGTGGGCGACAGACAGTCTATGAGTAGCAAAGAGCTGGACACAGGTTAGCTCCAAACAGCAACCATAATAGCTATCAAAGAAGGCTTTCCCCCAACTGCTGTAGGAAGCTGATGGTAATGTGAAACAAGCATTTCAGAATCTGGAAAATAATAGAGGCATGTAAATGTGTTACTAAATTACCTTGCTGTACACTGTCTGAGCCACCAGGGAAGCCCTTGAAGCTAATGCAACATGGTAAATAATTTTTATACAGTCAGTCAAAAAAAAAAAAAAAAAAAAAAACCCATTAATAAGAGACCAGTGAGAAGAATAATAAATATTAGCAAATTAATGTGTGTTGCAAGTCATTGTTAAATTATGAATTATCTATTTATATGTGACTATTAGGACCCTTGAACATCAAACACGATTTCTTTTATAAGACATAAGCCTACTGTTTATCTCTTGAGATTATAATCAAAACACTCAGCAATCATATGAGAAAAAAGAGATTTTCTTTGAGATCATACATTCCCGCTGCCCCTTTGTTAGAGTGCTTAACTAAGTGGAAATTCCAGCTGTAATGGAGCAGACTACTTATCTGTGAGCTACTGTACCTATTCACTTGGAGGACAAAATCAGTGGGCTCTTTAGGTCCAACCAGATCAGTGATGATGACTTTACTTGTGCACGGTTTTAGTGAACCAAGATTGTTTTTTGGAAAGTAAGCCCCAAACTTAGCTTTCAGTGGAAGCTGACTTATAAGAATAGATCAGTATTTTGGAAATGTCATGTTCTTATTTTAACGAGTTTATAATTAAGCGAACGCAGGTTGTTTTCTTTACAGAATCCCACCCACAAGGACTCTATTGATTTACTGTTTCATTGTATGAAATAACATGTCAAGGTGAAGGTGAAGCAGAAAACAAATTATAATCTAATCTAAGATGTAGATCTATATTGGAGTGAGACCGCTGACCTGTGAAATACATTCAAGAAGTATTAACAAAATCATTCCTATTGTCAAAATGATGAAAGGAGATCTTCTCTGGTGTCGCAGTCAGGAGGGCAAAGTCAGGAAGTTTCTAAAGATACTTCTGAACTTAAAACATGAAAATAATTTGCACATATTTGTAATAATGAGAGATATGGGTGTTTTGATTGTAGAAGGAATAATTTAGTAACCCTTAACATGTCTTCATGTATAGAAAAAATAGCTTTGGGTAGAACAATGTTACAAGGAGAGCAACTATTAAAATTAAATGCATACATGTTGAAGACTATAGTTTAACTTTGTATGCATTTTCAAATGTCACTATTGTCACTAAAATTATTTGGGGACTGTTGTGTTGCCATAGACCTTGCTCACATGGCCACCTTCCTCAAGAAAGGAATCTTCATCTTTATCAAATGTAATAATGTTTATCGATACTCAAGGCATTTATAACTGCAAAGCAAGAACTTAGTTATTAAAGCCCAAACTGGAATCAAGACTGCTGGGAGAAACATCAATAATCTCAGCTATGCAGATGACACCACCTTTAAGACAGAAAGTGAAGAGGAACTGAAGAGCCTCTTGATGAAAGTAAAAGAGGAGAGTGAAAAAGCTAGCTTAAAACTCATCATTCAAAAAACTAAGATCATGGCATCGAGCCCAATCACTTCATGGAAAACAGATGGGGAAACAATGGAAACAGTGACAGAAAATTTTATTTTCTTGGACTCCAAAATCACTGCAGATGGTGACTGCAGCCATGAAATTAAAGGACGCTTGCTCCTTGGAAGAAAATCTATGATCAACCTAGACATCATATTATAAAGTAGAGACATTACTTTGCTGACAAAGGTCCATCTAGTCAAAGTTATGGTCTTCCCGGTATTCATGTATGGATGCGAGAGTTGGACTATAAAGAAAGCTGAGCACCAAATAACTAATGCTTTTGAACTGTGGTGTTGGAGAAGATTCTTGAGAGTCCCTTGCACTACAAAGAGATCCACCCAGTCCATCCTAAAGGAAATTGGTCCTGAATATTCATTGGAAGGACTGATGCTGAGGCTGAAGCCCCAGTACTTTGGCCACCTGATGTGAAGAACTGACTCACTTGAAAAGACCCTGATGTGGGGAAAGATTGAAGGCAGGAGGAGAAGGGGGTGACAGGGGAAGAGATGGTTGGATGGTATCACTGTCTCAATGGACATGAGTTTGAGAAACCTCTGGGAGTTGGTGATGGACAGGGAAGCCTGCTGTGCTGCAGTCCATGGGGTCACAAAGAGTCGGACACGACTGAGTGACTGAACTGAACTGATTCTTTTATATCTATAATTATCTAGTCAACGCTGCTGAGTATTACTTTACATCAAGGTATGTATAATTGGTAGGAATTAGAATAAAAAAATAGTAAAAATAGTTCCTACTGTATAGAAGTTCATAGAAATTAACAATTTAAATGTAATTAAAAACCCAGAAAAGCAACAAGCTTAAGAGTCAAGAAAACTAGATTCTAGCATAAGTATTGTGATTAAACAATTCTAAGAACACCGATCATTTTTCTCATTTACAAATTAGTGGTTTAAAAGGTCTATTTATATGATTTTGAACTTAGAATAATCTATAATTCTAGGATATAATGCCTACATTATAAAATTACATTTGATGAAATAATGCTTGAAAGTAAGCTTACATCTAATAATTGGTATTTTGTTAGACTGACAAATGCATTTTACTTTTCAAAATGAATCACTGATGTTATTTCTACTCCATTTAATAGTGCTTTATTTAGATATATACGAACACATTCTCAAGTTAGTTCTTATTTCTGAAACAAGATTTGGGATCCATCCACAAATGTATACTACTCCAAGAAGGTTCATTCTTATCTTGGTTGTTTGTATTTGAATTGGAACTCTGATCAATGTAGAACATATGTATTAAAGATATCTTCATAGACAGAAAGAAGAAAAGAAAAATGAGGGAGACATAAGAAAGAATGAAATCACAAATTTTGTTGAAGTTTCAACAGTTTAAAGAATATATAGATTGCAAAAGAGATAAAGTGCTGTTTTTGATGTTACTGAAATTTAATATTTAGCCTATACTAAATCTTTTTCATGATAAATCAAATTACAAAATCTATTCATGATCTTCATAGGAGATTGTAAGAAAATCAGGGAGATATAGCATACTTATGACTGAGATGGTAGAGTCTCATTGGAATTTTTAGATAAAGGACTTGTATCAGGATATATTTACATCAAGTATAATTTTGAAAGATTGCTGGTAGTAGATATTTTTGATAAGATATCATGAGAATTCCATTTAAGTTTTATGTCTCATTAATGCAAAGAAGTGCCAAAGAGAAACCAATTATTATTGATTTGTCCTCTTGTGGAATGTTGATTATAAACTTAATCTCAGATTAAAAACACAGAAAAAATATTATTAGTTTTGAGTAATCTGATACATCATTTGTTCACCACAGATAGTTATCATCCATGGGTTAAATCAGCTTCACCACAGAGAATGTTAAACATGTAAATCAGTGTGTATTATAAAGATAATGTGTAGTTAAAAACCTAGTTTGAAAAACATTTTTCTTTAAAAAATAAAAAAAAATGATATTCTATTTGACACACGTTTAAAATAGAAACTCTTGATTTCCTTTAGTTTGAAACTGATTATTTTAATAAGGTATATCATTTACTAAGAACCTTCTAAGTGCCAAAAATAGTCATTCATTTATTTATAAGCTCATTCAAAAATAATTATTTAGTATCTACTCTGTGCTAGTTACTGTCCCAAGCAGTAAATGATAGTATCCTAGTTCAAGGAGAGTATATTCTAATGTGAGAAAATTAATAGTAAGTGAATAATAAATTCATATTGACTATATCAGTCTAAGTTTTATGGTGAAGAAGAAAACAGGAAATAGGAAAGATGGGCATGAGGAGGGATTAGATAGGACAGCATCTTGGCTTGGGCTGTGACAACAAATTAACATAGGCAGGGGGGCTTAACCAG
The DNA here is from genome assembly GCF_963930625.1 of Muntiacus reevesi. NCBI lineage: Eukaryota > Metazoa > Chordata > Mammalia > Artiodactyla > Cervidae > Muntiacus > Muntiacus reevesi. Next base: position 45,472,422 of record NC_089264.1, read on the forward strand.
CAAATGTCTCTTTATCACAATTCTGGAGTGGGAAGTTTAAGATCAAGGTGCCAGCAGATTTGGTTCTTGGTGAGGGACAATTCCTGACCTGGAGATGGTCATTTCTATTTATGTGCTTATGAGGCAAACGGAGAACAAGTTAGCTCTCCTCCTCATCATGCTGCTGCTTCTGCTAAGTCACTTCAGTCGTGTCTGACTCTGTGTGATCCCATAGATGGCAGCCCACCCAGGCTCCTCTGTCCCTGGGATTCTCCAGGCAAGGATACTGGAGTGGGTTGCCATTTCCTTCTCTGCTTCCTCTTCATATAAGGACATTAATCCCATCATGGGACTCTACTTTCATGATCTAATTACTTCTCAAAGGCCCCACTTCCAAATATTATCACCATAAACCTCCCACATATGAGTTTTGGAGGGACATAAACTTTCAGTCCATAGCAGACTGCCAAAAACTGTCTGATGGAATTACATTTGTGCAGATATATGAAAGGAAGAAGAGAGTCAGACCTATAGCTAACTGGGGAAGATTATTCTGGAAAACAGTCCTAAAGTATGAACATTCAGCACTCAACACATTAAAGCCATAAAAACAAAGTCAATGAATACTGAATGGAGCCAGGGGAGATTTATGGAGGGTAGTGCAGACAGTAGTAAGTTTACAACATGTCTATGTTTTTGTAAGCCAGGGAAAAGCCTTTGAGAAGTAAGAGTTGAATTTTGATTACATATTTAACTTTAGGAAAGACAACTTTAAAGACTATGAATTGTGAGATTTGAATAGATTATACAATGTTGTCTCCAAGGTCTTGGTTGTGAAGCAACTGGTCTTACCATATACCGAGGCTGGGAGGATTAGTGCATGTGTGTGTGCAAAGTTGCTTCCATAGTGTTCACCTCTTTGCAGCTCTACGAACTGTAGCCTATATGGACTATAGATCCCAGGGGATATTCCCTGGGAGGATTAGAAGGGAAGCTAATTGGGAAAGGCACTGAACTCAGCTTTGTAAATGTTGTTTTGAGATATGAATTAGAGATCCAAGTGGAAATTTCAAGAAAGTAGTTGTACATAAGAATCTTGAGTTTAGAGTAAGGTCAGGAAAAAAGGGTATTTCAAAGAATAAAGCCTCACAAAAATTATTAATGAAAATATTATTCTTCCTAATACACAGATGAAAAACTTAATGTCTACATAGGATGATTTATTTTCTAAGTCCACCTAACTTGTAAATAATAGAATTCTAAGCTGATGCAGCTTTTCCTGATGGCATACACCATGGCCTTTCTTTTAGAATGTTTACTTACAGAGATTAAATATTCAAAATAATAAAGCAACTCCAATATAATGTTGAAAATATTTAATTCCTTAATTATCCGATCTTTTTCTTTGTGACAGATCTGGTGCAAAGAAGCTTGAATTCATTCATTTAGTCAATAACATTAAAAACTGAGAAACGCTATATGCCAGACATTATTCTAGGTAGTAATAGTCCCATGGTATATAAAACAGATTATATGTCTTCCTACATGAAACTTATGTTTTATAAATGCATAACTAATAGCATACACTTTTAGGTTAAATTGAATGCTTTAATATCATGAAGAAAATAAATGAAGATAAGTGGTCAGGGAAAATCTCTCATTTAGCATATTACTAAGTATTGAGAAAAATAAACATTTCTAGATCTAGAAGTGAATATGAGAGAGTGGTTGAGGATGAGTATAAACAAGATATTGCAGAAGTTGGGAATGGTCTGGAAGGAGGAAGCAGGACTTCTCAAGCAGATGGAAGACCAAGTGAAAAGTTCTTGAAACAGGAGTAGCTTTGTCAGCTAAAATTCACATTTGTTTCCTGCTAATTTTTTTAAATTGAGGTATAGTTGCTTTCCAGTGTTGTGTCAGTGTCTGCTATACAATGATGTGAATCAACTGTGTGTATAAATATATCCCCTGCCTCTTGGGCCTCCCTCCACCCCACTCCCCATCCCACCCATCTAGGTCATCACAGAGCCTTGAGCTGAGCTCCCTGTGCTATAGAGAAGACTCCCACTAGCTATTTTTAACATGGCTGTGTATATATGTCCGTCTCCCTTTCTCCCCTCCCATGTCCACATATCCATCCTCTACAACTGCATCTCTGTTCCTACTCTACAAATAGATTCATCTGTACCATTTTCTAGATTCCACACATATGCATTTTCTGTCATTCATTCTGTATGACAGACTTTAAATGTCCACTGACAGATGAATGGACAGTGATATGGACAAAATAGAATATTACTCAACTGTTTGCTACTAAATATATATATATTTTTTGAGATCAGCACCATTCATCGTTTTCTAGTCTATAGATTTTTTTATTAAGATTGTCTCCAATTGATTCACAAATTCCCACACTAAATCACACATTACACATCTAAGAAATACTACCACAACTTGCAATCTTAAAGGCATGATATTAATCTTTATTTCAGCAGTGTGAAGTGGTTGAAAATACTGAGATTTCAAGATCAGTGTAAGTCATGAAAATCAGAAAACTGATAAAGCTCAACAGAAGAAGGAAACCTGAATATTACCTCCTACTGTGTTGCCTTGGAAGAGAAAATGTTTTTGTAACAAATGTAATCTTGGGTCAAAATGCACTTCTTTGAAAGGATTGTGATATGTCACATTGCTCTCTGTGGAATCCCTCTGGTGAATGAGGGTAATGAAATTTTTCTAGTTCTCAGCAGCCAGACAAATGTTTGTCTTTTCTGGATTACACTAGATGCCAAGGAATGCCACAAACTTCTGGGAGAAAGAGCACTGCACTGAAAATGCTTTCTATTAACTTTAGGATGCTAATCTAAGTTTCTCTGCCACACAGATATGGATCCAGAATCCATGCCTCTGACTGCAGTGGCAATTCAAAAGGAGAGTTTGGAAAAAAAAATTTATAAAATAAATTGACATCAATGGATAAAGACATCAGTAAGTATAAGAAGGCACCTGATAAATCTATGGAAAAGACATATATTTTGAGTCACACAGAAGAAAACAGCAAAAGAAGATGTCCATTATTTCAGATATTAATGTAAATAAATATGCTCAATTGGTAGTTATAGTCCATATTGTCAATAATTTTAACATGAGCTTGGAAAATTTTCCTCAGGCCAGAATATGATTAAATATTTCAAGTTTTATACAGAGAAGAAATAGAAATGAACTTCAAGAAACCCAAATAAATGAAATCAACACATACAGAGAACATTCCAGTTAACAGGGCATGTGCCCATTTTATCTCACTGTTTCACATTAACACTGGCAACCTATTAGTCTCAATTTAAGATTCAAAGAGCATAGGCAAGCTTCCAGATTTGAGAAAATAATAAGTGATAGATCCAAGATGCTAGATCAGATCCTAACAAAGAAGAACTCTACATTTCATAATTTCTCCCAAGTGGAAGAAAATCATTCTTTGTTAATTGCACTCACCATGGCACTTCACCATGTTCTCTCTTTCTTTTCATGTTTATTGAGCAGGGGAAAAAGGGAAAATAAACATCATAATGTTTAATTACAGCTATCTGTTACTTCCATGATTTTGCACATAATTTATAGAACTTAAAATATAGTTTTTAATAATTTGGGTTATATATAGGTAAATATTTTTTTCCAGTTAATCATAAAAATACTGAAATGATTGATGATGCTTTTCTTGAAGAAACTATTCTTATAGCCACATTAAGAATGCCAACGTCCTGCTCAAATATAATAACATTTCAAAGTCAAATAAATCTCAATGTTTATAGGAAAGGCTATTCTCTTCGAAAAATACCTGCAATTGTACAGAAAAGCATGCACAAACTAGTAGAGAAACCAATTATACCCTAAATTTGAATTGGTCTTTCTTCACAAGCTTTCCAATGGGGAAATGCAAAACAAAATCCAAAAATCTGGGAAATGAAGAACAAGTCCAAGAAAATGATTTATTTCCTGTGGGAACAAATCTTCTATAAAGATTTTACACATGGTAATGGAATAGGGGCGGGGATGCTATTACACTCTATCCCAATTTTTCCAAGGAGAAAGAAACACAAAACCTATCCAGGTTCTCCTATGTAAAAAGTGGAAATTAAAAAAAGAAGAGAGCTGATTGCACTGCATGGAAAGGTGGAATATGAGGTGTTTTAATAGAACTGACAAAAACTGATCTCTTTTCTAGATTAGAGCAGGCTGAGTAGAAATTCTGCATAGTAAGAGCAATTCACATTCAAGTGTAACTTCCGTTAAAATTTAAGAGGAAAAAAGTTTATTAGTAATTACATATCTATGGTAATTTTTCTTAGATATATGCATAGCATTAATTTTTTTCCATTAACAAAAATGTGATGTTACATCTTTTGAACTTTGCTACTTATGAACATATAAGGGTGAATCATTTCTTTCCCTGTGACAATACAGCTTATAACTATATCTAACATTGCATTGTTCTACTGTACGGGTTGCCAGGTATTTTCTGGACTAGGTTATCAAAAGCTTTTCAATCACTTTATCAAAAGCTTTTGTAATTTTTTATTCTGATTTCTTTACAGTCAACCTATTTGAAATTCAAGAGAGTAATAGTGACATCAGCCAGTTTTCTAAGACTATGTCTACCCTGGCTTCAAATGGTATTCTCACAATCGACATTCTTTTCTTTAGGAGGCATGTGACTAATGGCCCATGTGATGTTAGTGAATTCTCCTGGGCCAGGATTAGGCACACAAATTCCTAACTGTCTCACCTTGGTAAAGTCAGAAAAGAATGACCTGTACATTACCTAAAGGAATTAAACTGAAAAATTTCTTCCTCAGCTTCCACCTTACTCTAGCCTTCAAGACAAAGCCAGCTCCTGACTGGTCCACCTTCCTGCCGGCTGTAATGTAAGAAACAGAGACTTCTGGGTAATTATTTTATACCTTTCTAAAACTAAGTCAGAGGATGGGTGTCTAATTACTATATACTTTATTAAGTAAAGTAAGCTCAATTACTTTATTTTCCTTATTGAGACAAAAGGTACCTAATACAAGAAAGAAAAACTCTTGATATATATACAATTATCCTTGATTTCTCTTTCTTTTTATACTTTAAAATAAAATATACTCAATAGCTGACTCTAAATATAACATTAATTTATTTCCTTTTGACCCAAGTGGAAGTAAACATAATAAAAATATATGATAAATCATGAGTAAATTGCTTGCCAGTTTTGATTTTTTTCCTATTTTCCCTCCTCAAGCTGAAGTAAACACAGACAATACACAGAAGAGGACTTCCAATCTATCTGTGATCAAGGTCTATTTCTTGTATGCTTGTTTGCTTTTTTAATTCCCAGCTAATTATAGACCAGACCTATACTTGTGTAAATACAAAAACAAACAAACAAAAGGCTTGGATTTTTCTCTTATGCAAAAATAATTCTAAACATTTCTAAATGTTCTCTCTCATAATCTGTGCTAATCACATGGCAGATCAGTAAGAGTCTGCAAACTGGAGTGAGATCATGGACTGTACTGTTAATTCATTGTCAGAGAGTATTGTAATGATTTGTTTTTGTGCTTCTCACTCCCACAGGATGATGGTATCTTAGAGCTAGTTAGGGAGGTATTCTGTCTTATTTTTTGTATCCACAATAATTGAATAATGCCTGGAACATAGTAGGCAACTAGTAAATATTAGTGCATTGCATGTATGAGTTAAATATTCAAAGTCCTTTCAAAACACTCAAGAATCTTGGACTTCCCAAACTTGGGAAAGTCAGAAAAGTAGAATCAAACAACATGGTATTTAAAAAACAAGGATAAAACTTAACATATTTACTCCCTTATCCCAAATTCCATATACCTCAAGAGCACTTGATTAGTACTTGATTAGAGCAATTCAGCTCTGAAAGTGCATTTGTAGATACAGTGAGTCAATCTAGGCTATGAAATCAGAAAGGCATGGAACTGACCAAACCTAGACTGGTTCTTGTAAACAGTTGCATGAGGACTGCCCTTACAAAATATGACACATGGAGTAAGCAGGAGAAATTTATTTTCTTACAGTACTGGAGGCTGGATATCCAAGATCAAGGTGTTGGCTGGTTGTTGTTTTCCCTAGGGCCTCTTTCCTTGGCTCATAGCTGACCCCCTTCTTCCGTGTCTTCATGTGGCCTTTTTCTCTGTCTTTTTCTCTGTATGCGCACTCCAAGAGTGCCGCTTCTTCTTCTTAAAAGGACACCAGTCCTATTGGCTTAGGGTCCTAACTTTATGACCAGCTCCTGAAAGGGGCTCCCCAGGTGACTCGGTAAAGAATCATCCTGCCAATGCAGGAGATGTGGGTTTGATCCTTTGGTTAGGAAGATCTCCTGGAGTAGAAAATGGCAACCCACTAAAGGATTCTTGCCTGGGCAATCCCATGGGCAGAAGAGCATGGTGGGCTGCAGTCCATGGAGTCACAAAGAGTCAGACACAACTGAGTGACTAAACAACAAGAACAATCTCCTTAAAGGCCCTGATTCCAAATATCAGAGGTTAGGGCTTCAGCACATTAATTTGGGGGCAGGGGCACCATTCAGTCCATACTGTCTTGACACATTATTGTGCAAAGTTAGAGATAATCTACTTTAATTTACAAGAATCCAGTTTGACCACATTCACCTCATACTGAACTCTCATTAAGTTATCATTATTAGCAATGAAATTTTTTGTTACACTATGTGGGTTCTTCACCAAAGGCAAAATCATGTTCTATGAATTTTCAAATTCCCTTAAAAGCAATACCCAATTAAATGAATGCTTTAACAAGGAGGAAATAAGGGTCACTTTTAAAAAAGAAGAAATACAGTGACTTCAAGGCTACATGACTGCTGTGATACATTAGAAAGGCACATGGATAATAATAATAATATAATCATAATAAAAGCACTGGTTTAAATTGACAGACTTTGGAAGGGGAAAATGATGATCTAGGTCATCACTGATCTCACAGTTAATGACATTGACATCTTCACCTTCCCTTTGCCTAATGCATTAGCAATCCCCACCAGAGATTTCATTTTTACTAAAGTTTTTTTTTTTTTCTCACAGAAACCATGATGATTACTAATCAACAATCATAGTTTAATCGTGTCTTCATAGTGGTTTTCTGATGCAGCATGAATAATTGCCTACCACCTGTATCACTCGACTTTCATAACAACCCTCAGCTACTGAATTGTAAACTAAATATGCTAATCCTTTCACTGCACTGAGCTCATGCATGAAATGCAAGAGTGTCAGAGAAGTTATCCATTTCTTTGTCTATGTGTGCTCAGTCGTTCAGTCATGTCTAACTCTTCGCAATCCCACAACTGTAGTTTACCAGACTCCTTTGTCCATGGGATTTTCCTGGCAAGAATACTGGAGTGTGTTGCCATTTCCTCTTCCAGGCAATCTTCTCAACCCAGGGATTGAACCCTCATTTCCTCTGTCTCCTGCATTGCAGGTGGATTCTTTACACTAAGCCACCAAGGAATCCATATTCTTACATAACCTTTAACTCTTTTTCCTTCTGTTCTCTATTAAAGATTTTCAGGATGTCAATTCCACCACTAACTACCTATATAGGAGGTGAGAATCTAGGCTTGTAGCTGATCCCATTTGTGGACACTCAATAACTAGTTCTTAACTCATAAACAGAAGTAAAACTATTGGTTAGCCCCAAACTTTGGTCTGGAATAAATGTGTTTGCATCTTTCTAGATAATTTGTGTTTCTTCACTCAAAACAGGAGAGTAATTATACAGGTTGAGAACTAAGGCCAAGTGTCCTAGCAAAACAGTGAGTGAGCATTGAAAAAGTACTTACCGATATATAGGGGAGCTTCTTCAATTCTGAGCTATTAGTTCTTCCATATTATAAGCACTAAATTGATATAACTTTCAGATGATAGCTGTGATTTTCACAAAAATTGTTGATTTTTGCAATTTGAAATAATAAAAACTGCCTCTTTCCTGAGTACATGTTTTTGGTGCATCTATAGAGTCCTCAGAAAGCAGGAAGATGATCTTCAGAGTAAACAGTGTTTATGGATCTGAAAAAGCCTTTGAACTGTAAACTATAAAAAATAGACAGAGTGAAGTGAGTCAGAAAGAGAAAGATAAATGTCTTATTCTAACACATCCACACAGAGTCTAGAAGAATGATACTGAAGAACTTATTTACAGGGCTCCAAGGGAGAAACAGATATAGAGAATAGACTTATGGACATGGGGAGAGGGGAGGAGAGGGTGCAATGTATGGAAAAAGTAACGTGGAACCTTACATTACCATATGTAAAATAGATAGCCAAAGGGAATTTGCTGCATGGCTCAGAAAACTCAAACAGGGGCTGTGTATCAGCCTAGATGGGGAGGAAGATGGGAGGAAAGTTCAAAAGGGAGGGGATATATGTATACCTATGGCTGATTCATGTTGAGGTTTGACAGAAAACAGCAAAATTCTGTAAAGCAATTATCCTTAAATAAAAAATAAATTAAAAGAAAAATTTAAAAGAGCACTATGCGTGCGGGCACACACAGACACACACACGCATACACAACAGGTATTACGATCTAGTGATGAAAGTATCAAGTGCAGGGCGTCACCTAGGGGATTTGGCACACAGAATTTGTCTAGGACCAAACCAAAGGGCAGAATCAAGTAGAGCATTTGGCAGGGTGGGCTAATAATAGCAAACTGCCTCATGCAGCGTGTCTTCCGGCGACTTTCCTTTCCTCACTTTGCAGTTTCATCCTCTCTTGGCTTACTCCTCCCTGCCCCCTACCCTTCAGTTCAATAAAGAAGCATTTCCTCATAGTAGTTCCATTCAGAGATTCAGTGTTTTTGGAGTCAATCAGGCTTAAATTATAGCTCTATCTGTAACTATCTGGGTGACACTGGTGAGTTTTTGTTGTTGTTACTGCTCTTTCAAAGTTTATTTAACTAGGAAAATGTTGATAATTATAATTCCTTCATATAATGATAAATAAGATGAAACAAGTTACTATATATGTCTTTATGGGTGTCCCTGATAGCTCAGTTTGTAAAGAATCTGCCTGCAATGCAGGAGACCCTGGTTTGATTCCTGGGCCGGGAAGATCCGCTGGAGAATGCATAGGCTGGCTACCCACTGCAGTATTCTTGGGCTTCCCTTCTGGCTCAGCTGGTAAAAATCTGCCTGCAGTGCAGGAGATCTGGGTCTGGTCCCTGGGTTGGAGAGATCCCCAGAAGAAGGGAAAGGCTACCCACTGCAGTATTCTGGCCTGGAGAATTCCATGGGCTGTACAGTCGATGAGGTTGCAAGAGTTGGACATAACTGAGCAACTTTCACTTTCATATGTACTTATGAACTGATTGGCATAAAATAGGTAGCCATGCCCAATAAATAGTGTCAATACTTTACCTTATCTTGTGGATAGAAAAACAGAATCATCTATTGAGGACCTCAGTACCTCTACGGTTACCTAGATATAGATTTCCTTGGTCCAGTGGCTTTCTTTCTCATGAACAGGAGTCATGGAATATTCTATTTCTTATGGGATTAAATGGTAATATCAGCATTGGTTTACAATTTCTCTGGACAGTTGAGACCATGCTGTCTTTCTAATGGAAAACAAGGTCACTTTCATTAAAACAAATGGCAGAAACTCAGACAAATGTCACAAGCACTTTTACAAAGTTTCTGTAAAAATAGGAAAAAAGACAGGTTTCTCTCCTGGTGAACATGCTAAGGTGGAACCAGCTGTGCCTGGCTCCCGTGCATCTCTCCAAAGTTGACAGAACCCATCTTTGTTACCCACAACTACAGGCTGTGTCTGAGTTTGCCAATGTGTACCCTTAACAGTTACACTGTTGGCCTAAGACATTTGCTGACCACATTAGTATGGTATTAAAAATGGCAAGCATTGTGAAAAGGGTAAAAATATGTATCCCTTTGTTCCTGCCTTCCAGGTGCTTATACTTCAGGTGACTATATAATGATAAGAATGAAAATGTATAACTCCAGCCCAAACCAGCTCCCTGTCATCTAACTCCAACATGTTCTTATATGTGTGCTCAGTTGTGTCCAACTTTTTGCAACCCCATAGTCTGTAACCCACTAGAACCCTCCATCTGTTAAATTTTCCAGGCAAGAACACTGGAGTGGGTTGCCATTTCCTAATCCAGGGACTGAACCCACATCTCTTATGTCCCCTGCATTGGCAGGCAGATTCTTTATCAACTGCACCACTTGGGAAGCCCAGCTCCAATATGCATTTGCCTATACAGTAATTCCATTTGACTCCCTAAAATGTAATTCAGATTACACAGACACAAAGTCAAACTCTTAATCTTTTCCATAAATTATTCTTGTTACCTTCTAGTTTCCTGTGTGAGTCAACAACCTCCTGATCCAATTGAGTGTCCAGATCCAGGACCTTGGGCAAGTCTTATTTTCACTGTCATACACATTGAATCAATCAGAAACTGTTACTAACTCCAATCTCAAGACATATTTTACACCCATCTAATTCCCACTATGGGCTTCCCAAGTGGCTCAGTGGTAAAGAAACCTCCCGCCAATGCAGGAGATGCAGGTTCGATCCCTGCATTGAGAAGATCCCCTGGAGGAGGAAATGGCAACACGCTCTAGTATTCTTGCTAGGAAAATCCCATGGACAGAGGAGCCTGGTGAGCTACAGTCCCTGGTGTCACAAAGAGTGGGACACAACTGAGTGACTGAGCATGCACACATACATAAAATTCCCTCTATGTCCACTACCATTGTCCTATCTGAAGTCAACATCATTTCCTGGCCACAATCTCTTGTCTTCATCCTTATACCTATCTTAGGTAGGTGGGGGCATGCTTTGTGTACTAAGCTCCTTGCCTTGCAGACAGAATCAAAGGTCCCTTGTAAGAGCCTATAGCCAGAGAGTAGGGTTTCTGGAAAGACACCTCAATTGCTTGCTCTGTGAAACATTGACAGTATGTGGAGGACCAGTTTGGCAGCATTTTGCAACCAAAGTATATCAAGTATACCAAAGTATATCAACCAAAGTATATCAACCGAGTATACCATCATGGACTAAGATCCAGGCTCAGTTCTCATTCTTTTGAGACATACAATTTCATGCATTTGGATAGAGTCCAAAGATGACTAATACTGGACTTTACATCAAGCCTGGTAAATGAAAACTGATCCTGATATTTGAATAAAATAAAAATATAAAATGAAATAAAATAAAACTATTTAATTAGTTAATTCAATAAAAATAATGATCAGTTCTGAATTTACACCAGGCATCTCACTAAACATAAAGGTATCAACGGAGTATAATAAGTAAAAACATATGTAGGCCCTGTCATTATGAAATTTATAAGTTAATAACAATTTTTCAAGTCTATTTTTATCCAGTGTGACTGATCCCCCAATCCAAAATTTATATTCTATATTTATTTAATCAATAATCAACTTTTTTCTATCCAATATTTTTAACACTTACTTCAGTAACCTTTCTCAATCAATTAAAATCTGTCACTTAGATTTTAAGATTCTCAATTAGCTATCTTTTAATTTCACTCCTTTTTTGTTTTACTTCTATCATCATTCTAATAATGAATTGGTTGCCATGATTATTGTTTTCACTCTAGTTGAAAGTAGTTTTGTAACATGCTTTGTTAATTTATGCCCTTCATAAAAACTCACTTCAATCTGCCAACATTTATCAATTATCTACTAAGAACAATCCAGTATGTGAAATTCTCTATGGTAACCAATCTTTTTTCAATAATTTTTGATTTACTGGTTTCTGGCATTAGAATAAAAATGCTGAAATGGCTATTGCAGATTGTTGCAATAACGGCCCCCAACTTATCCTAGCCACTCCTTAGCTCCATCTTAGGGAAACTTTCCCACATTGATTTTGGGCTTGACAAGTGACTTTGTTTGATCAATAAAGTGTATTAGTAATTCAGCTGTGTCTATTTGCGACCCCATGGACTATAGGCCACCGGGCACCTCTGTTCATGGAAATTTCCAGGCAAGAACACTGGAGTGGATTGCCATTCCCTTCTCCAGGGGATCTTCCTGAGCCAGGGATTGAACATGGAGCTCCTGCATTGCTGCCAGATTCTTTACTATCTGAGTCACTAGGGACAGTAGCAAAACTGATGAAAGCAGAGACTTGAAAAGAGATTTCTTACTGGTGTTGTGGACAGGCCAAACTAGATTTCTGGAATATGAGTGACCATGGGGAGGAAAGCGTTGACTGTCAGCTAGCCCCCAGTGGAGCTAGCAGCCTCGTGCAGATACAATATTGAAGCCCAGTCAAAATCATTCGAGCCTAGCTCAAACCAGCAGTACTGCCTTATTGAGTCTAGGCTAACTTGCTATTTCTCTGAACTATGAACTAAATAGATCTATGAACTAAATAGAACATAAATAATATGGATGTGAGAGTTGGATTCTAAAAAAAGCTGAGTGCCGAAGAATTGATGCTTTTCAACTGTGGTGTTGGAGAAGACTCATGAGAGTCCCTTGGACTGCAAGGAGATCCAACCAATCAGCCCTAAAGAATATCAGTCCTGAATAACCATTGGAAGGACTGATGCTGAAACTGAAACTCCAATTATTTGACCACCTAATGTGAAGAACTGGCTCATTGGAAAAGCCCTTGATGCTGGGAAAGACTGAAGGCAGGAGGAGAAAGGGATGACAGAGGATGAGATCTTTGGATGGCATAACCAACTCAATGGACATAAGTTTGAGCAGCTCCAAGGAGTTAGTGATGGACAGGGAGGGCTGCGGTGCTGCAGTCCATAGGGTTGCAAAGAGTTGGACACAACTGAGTGACTGAACTGAACTGACTGATGAACTAAATAAATCTTATTTTCTTAAACCACTAAATTTTGAGGTGATTTATAATGTAAGAAAAGCCAGGTGACAGAGAAACCGATAATTTAAGAATGTAGGTAACACTGCATGATATCAGCATCATAGAATTATTATGGAAAATAAATTACTACCAAGTTTACCATTTCTAGAGCCTTGAGATTTCAAATACAATTTGATATAGTTCAGATTATGAGAAAATAGACTGAATATTTTATTGCATGAATTTTTCTTAAAATAAAGCCTAAATAAAATTTTTATAAAATTTAATCTTTATGGCTTTGAAATATTTTAAGGTCTGAATGACATTTTTAGAGAGTTGTTTTACATCATTTGTCTTTGTAATCTTCCCTTGTAGCTCAGTTGGTAAAAAATCTGCCTACAATGCAGGAGTCCTGGGTTCAATCCCTGGGTCAGGAAGATCCCCTGGAGAAGGAAATGGCTACCCACTCCAGTATTCTTGCCTGGAGAACACCACGGACAGAGAAGCCTGGCAGGCTACAGTCCATGGGGTCTCAAGAGTTGGACACAACTTGGCAATAAACTACTTCTCTAAAAATAAGATGTAAACATTACAATAATATTTAAATAGTTTATAGTTTAGCTTCTTTAATGCTTAAGATAGACCTTTCCCTCAGCTTTACATTAAAATTATGTGTGTGTATGCTTTTTAATACAATTGGGAGAAGTTTGAAAAAGCTTAGAAATAAATCTTAGGATACTTTCAGCTATTATATCTTCCAAATAAGCCCCCAGTACCACTGATATCTTAGAACTTTTGCTTTACTTTTCTATTTTAAATACTAGCTGCAGTTAGTATCTAAAATAATTATAGCCTTCCCAAGTCTCTTGAAAATACACTAAAATTTATAGAAAACTAAAAATAACTCTACTTAATAAATCAAGAGTGAAATTTTATATCTCATACCCTCCAGAATGGGTTTCACTCTTTCAAGTATATACAGGGCATATTTAGCTTCTGAGATCAGACGAGATTGGATGCATTCAGAGTGGTATGGCCATAGACTATACAGGACATATTTAAAAATGCAGGTGCTACCTAAACGTCTGGCTATTTGTAGCCATATGCTATATTTTAATAAAGCTTTAAAATAAAATCTTGTTTTTTTTTGATTTTCAAAATAAAATCTCTTAGTGTTATTTAGTACTGGTATTCAATTATGTGTAAAAATATTATGAGGTTTGTTTCTGATAACTAATTTCAAATAATAAATAGTATATTTCACTGAAATGATCAACACATTCTCAAACACTGCCAATCTAATGTTTTAACTAACTAAAACTCATTGTTATTGCAAACCCTTTGGCTCTCTGCCAGAATTTTTAAATTCTACACCAGTTTTCATGACACTGTGTGATGAAAATCTTAAGTCTGTTCAAACAATTGTTTTGCTCTTACTATATTATCCTGCTTTTCTGAGAGTTTTTCTTAACTTTGAATCCAGTAACAGATACATATTTAAAATATATTTATAAAAATAGCTTGAGTTCATAACATTGAATGTGAGGCTTTAATAGGACACTGGTTAATGTTAAATATACAAAGTACAGTCCTGTAGTAATGTTAGGTGATATATCTTCCTTTGAAATGTACCAAAAGGTTTCTTTTACAGAATGTCATATGGACTATGTTCTCCTAAATTATAGTTTCTTGAGGGGAGGGGGGGGGGAGTTAGTTCTGTGTATCAAAATCATTGGTAAGAAATTAGTTACTAATTTATTAATTACAAAAAAAAAAAAAAAAAAAAAAAAACTAAGATCAAGGCATCCAGTCCCATCACTCATGGCAAATAGTTGAGTAAACAATGGAAACAGTGAAAAAATTTATTTTCTTGGGCCCCAAAATCACTGCAAAGGGTGACTGCAGCCATGAAATTAAAATACACATGCTCCTTGGAAGAAAATCTATGACAAACCTAGACAGTGTATTAAAAAGTAGAGACATTTCTTTGCTGACAAGGGTTCATCTAGTCAAAGTTATGGTTTTTCCAGTAGTCATGTATGGATGTGAGAGCTGGAACATAAAGAAAGCTGAGTGATGATGAATTGATATTTTTAAACTGTGGTGTTGGAGAAGACTCTTGAGAGTCCCTTGGACTACATGGAGATCAAACCAGTCCATCCTAAAGGACATCAATCCTGAGGATTCATTGGAAGGACTAATGCTGAAGTTGAAACTTCAACACTTTGGCCACCTGATGCAAAGAACTGACTCATTTGAAAAGACCCTGATGGTGGGAAAGATTGAAGTCAGGAGAAGGGGACAACAGAGGATGAGATGGTTTGATAGCATCACTGACTTGATGGACATGAGCTTTAGCAAACTCCAGGAGATAGTGAAAGACAGAGAAGCCTGGTGTGCTGCAGTATATGGGGTCACAAAGAGATGGACATGACTGAGTGACTGAACAACAACAAAGAAATTAGTTACAGAGATTGTGTTAGATAGATTGTAGGAAGAGTTTAAGATTTATCTCTGCCCTGTAGCAGTTTTCAGTTTCAGTTCAGTTCAGCGCAGTCGCTGTTTAGTTGTCAGTTTAGAAATAGTAAAAATGAATATGGTAATGCATTTATATGTAAATCATTCCATTTATTGATAACCTTTTCTATCTTTGGTCATTAAAGCAACAATTGACATTTAAATATTATGTGCCAAGCAATGTGCTAATTGTTACCTTATAAATTGATTAACTCGATGCTGTTGTTATTATCACTTTACATCTTGGTGCTCATGGCAACAAAGCTAGTTCTCTCTGGATCTGGAATTCAAATCCTCATTGTCTAACACAAGATTCCTCTTTGAATTTTGTAGAGTTGCAGCAAAATATTTATTCTAAAGCTCTCTATAGCATCAGGCCACTCACAGTGGATTTATACTACTACAGATGTTAAACTGCATTTGACTTTAGATAATGCAGAAGTGAAAAAAAAAATAAGTCAGTGAGCAGATAACAAGGACATGATTTTGTCAGATGTTAACACTAATAATTTGTCACTCAGATAAGCATTTTTAAAAATTGTCTTTACCGAAGAATGGGTATAAGGTTAATATGATTAATTTCCCTAAATTGCTAATCAAATCTGATAGAATCAATCTGTCCTGTATCCAGATAGGTCATCTATAGGCAAAACAATGCTTATTTGTTGTTATTCATTTTATAAAATAATCAAGTATGTCAAAAATAGAAAAGTACATCATTTTAGTTCATTTTGTAAAAGAAGGTTAGGAGGAAAGATCCATAGGTATTTCAGGACTGAATAAGAGGGATAAGACAGATTGTATTTCTTTACTGGTAAAGCATTTTAGATGAAACAGGAGTTTAGAAGCTTTTAGTAACATGATAGTGATGATGATTGTAAAGGCAAAATTAGGGAAAAGGAGACATTTCACAGATGGGGCAAAAATGTTCAAATTTGGTAGATTTCAGTAGAGCATTATTTTATGTGATGCTTTGAAACTGTTTTTAATTTTGTATCATAATCAAGCAGAAAGTCATTGTTGATTTTTAATTTAAAGTGTGTCATAAGAAAATTAGCACAATGATGTAGCTCAAGCAAATTTTATATTGATATTAAGCACAACTGTTAATATGGAGAAAACTGCCCCCAAAAGATGAAATACAAGCAGAAATCTTTTTTGTCTTGTCTTCATTTTCAGGTAATGGTCTTAACAAATTATCTGTTATTTAAGTATAAATAAAATCTGTGAAATGTCTTGAGATTGTTTGGGGAGAATCCTTCAAGGTCCTCCAAAATCCATTTTCTATAGTCAGTTGCAGTTCAAAGAATCAGTTCTTTAGTTTGAAACATCTATAGCAATACTATGGATTATTTTTAGTCAATTCTAACTCATGTTATTTTTGAGAACATAAAGTTTATGTGTGATAAAATTGGAAATCACAAGATGTGTATTATGTCAGGAAGTGATGGAAGATAAATGTCTGATAAGCACATCTATTATAAAGAGATATAGAACTGAGATGTAATAGACAACAGCCATTTTAAGAAAATAAATTACATCTTATTCCACATTCTTATGTTCTTCCTCTGTGCTACGATATTATATGCTCTATTTTTGTTCATAAAATGTTATTTAATGCAGTATAAAGGTTCACATTTACCATTCCATATTCTTTTGCATTGTAACACAATATTAACTGAAGAAAGACTGCCTAGTGATAGGAAAGCATTTTCATTGAATTTTTCGAGCAATTTCGTTTTCTTTCAGAGAAGAGCAAAAAGAAGACAAAGATTTAGAGGCTTGTCATTAGTTCACTTGTCAGTGATAAAGAATGAAACTCCCCAGGAGTTATTGCAAATTATAGATCATGATCTAGTTTATGATTCCAGTTTAACCTTTATGGTGAACTGGTCAACTAATTAACTAGCACCTAAAACTCAGTTTCAAACTGATTAAACTGGTTTATTTCTATAAGAATTCCAGAAATATAACACTGGAAAAGTCTGGCACAAATTTATAGCTAAGCATCTGGATTCAGCCCCCTATCTCTAATACTGATAGTGAATCTTGCAGATTCAGCTTAAAAGACAAGTATGTAAACATTTTGTGGTCATATCCTAATCCCTTAAGACTGATATCAGTTCAGTTGCTCTGTCGTGTCTGACTCTGCAACTCCATGGACTGCTGTATGCCAAGCCTCCCTGTCTATCACCAACTCCTGGAGTTTACTCAAGCTCATGTCCATTGAGTTGGTAATTCCATTCAAACATCACATCCTCTGTGGTCCCCTTCTCCTCCTGCCTTCAATCTTTACCAGCATCAGGGTCTTTTCAAATGAGTCAGTTCTTCACATGAGGTGGCCAAAGTATTGGAATTTCAACTTAACATCAGTCCTTCCAATGAATATTCTGGACCGATTTCCTTTAGGATGGACTGGTTGGATCTCCTTGCAGTACAAGAGAGTCCCAGGAGTCTTCTCCAACACCACAGTTCAAACGCATCAATTCTTCAGTGCTCAGCTTTCTTTATAGCCTAACTCTCACATCTATACATGACTACCGGAAAAACTATAGCTTTTATGAGACAGACTTTTGTTGGCAAAGTAATGTCTCTGCTTTTTATTATGCTGTCTAAGTTAGTCATAACTTTTCATCCAAGGAGCATGCGTCTTTTAACTTCATGACTGCAGTCACCCTCTACAATGATTTTGGAGCCCGCCCGCCCGCCCCCCACCCCCAATAAACTCTCTCACTGTTTCCATTGTTTCCCCATCTATTTGCCATGAAGTGATGGGGCCAGATGCCATGATCTTAGTTTTATGAATGTTGAGTTTTAAACCAACTTTTTCACTCTTCTCTTTCACTTTCATCAAGACGCTTTTTAACTCTTCTCTTTCTGCCATAAGGGTGGTGTCATCTGCTTGTCTGAGGTTATCGATATTTCTCTTGGCAATATCGATTCCAGCTTGTGTTTCATCCAGTCCAGTGTTTCTCATGGTGTGCTCTACATATAAGTAAAATAAGCAAGGTGACAATATACAAGCTTGACGTACTCCTTTCCCTATTTGAAACCAGTCTGTTCAATATCCAGTTCTAACTGTTGCTTCCTGAACTGCATACAGATTTCTCAGGAGGCAGGTCAGGTGGTCTGGTATTCCCATCTCTTTAAGAATTTCCCACAGTTTGTTGTTATAGGGGCTCTAGGTGCAGTAGACCTGGGTATGGCATACGCCCCCTTGGAGGAGGTCTCCACTGACCCCACCATAGAGCTGCCGGAACTTACACAGGACTAGGAAGCACACTCTTGGAGAGCACAGACAGCACTTTGTGTGGACGAGGACCCAGTAGAAAGGAGCAGTGACTCCACAAGAGACTGACCCAGCCTTGCCTGTGAGGGTCCAGGAGTCTCCGGCAGAGGTGTGGCTTGGCGGTGACCAGCTGTAGCACTGAGGGCACTGAGAACACCAGTGTATACCTAAGACCTTGTGAAGGAGGTCACCATTATCTTCATTACCTCCAGCATAGTTTGACATCAGGTCAAATAACAGGGAGAGAACACAGCCCTGCCCATCAACACAAAATTGGATTAAAGATTTACTGATCATGGCTCCACTCATCAGAACAAGACCCAGTTTCCTGCTGAGTCAGTCTCTCCCATCAGGAAGGTTCCATAAGACTCTTTTCATTCTCCATCAGAGGGCAGACAGACTGAAAACCACAATCACAGAAAACTAATCAATCTGATCACATGGACCATCAGTTCAGTTCAGTCGCTCAGTCCTGTCTGACTCTTTGTGACCCTATGAATCGCAGCACACCAGGCCTCCCTGTCCATCAACAACTCCTGAAGTTTACTCAAACTCATGCCATTTGAGTCGGTGATGCCATCCAGCCATCTCATCCTCTGTCATCCCCTTCTGCTCCTTCCCCCAACCCCTCTCAGCATCAGGGTCTTTTCCAATGAGTCAACCCTTCACATGAAGTGGCCAAAGTACTGGAGTTTCAGCTTCAGCATCAGCCCTTCAAATGAACACCCAGGACTGATCTCCTTTAGGATGGACTGGATGGATCTCCTTGCAGTCCAAGGGACTCTCAGGAGCCTTCTCCAACACCACAGTTCAAAAGCATCAATTCTTCAGTGCTCAGCTTTCTTCACAATCCAACTCTCACATCTATACATGACCACTGGAAAAACCATAGCCTTGATCCGATGGAACTTTGTTGGCAAAGTAATGTCTGTGCTTTTTAATATGCCTTCTAGGTTGGATGTGATGGAATTCCAGTTGAGCTATTTCAAATCCTGAAAGATGATGCTGTGAAAGTGCTGCACTCAATATGCCAGCAAATTTGGAAGACTCAGCAGTGGCCACAGGACTGGAAAAGGTAAGTTTTCATTCCAATCCCTAAGAGAGGCAATCCCAAAGAATGCTCAAACTACCGCACAATTACACTCATCTCACACGTTAGTAAAGTAATGCTCAAAATTCCCCAAGCCAGGCTTGAGCAATACGTGAACCATGAACTTCCAGATGTTCAAGCTGGTTTTAGAAACGGCAGAGGCACCAGAGATCAAATTGCCAATATCTGCTAGATCATCGAAAAAGCAAGAGAGTTCCAGAAAAACATCTATTTCTGCTTTATTGACTATGCCAAAGCCTTCGACTGTGTGGATCATAATAAACTGTGGAAAATTCTGAAAGAGGAGGAAATACCAGACCACCTGACCTGTCTCTTGAGAAACCTGTATGCAGGTCAGGAAGCAACAGTTAGAACTGGGCATGGAACAACAGACTGGTTCCAAATAGGAAAAGGAGTACATCAAGGCTGTATATTGTCACCCTGCTTATTTAACTTATATGCAGGGTACATCACGAGAAACGCTGGGCTGGAAGAAGCACAAACTGGAATCAAGATTGCTGGGAGAAATATCAATAACCTCAGATATGCAGATGACACCACCCTTATGGCAGAGAGTGAAGAGGAACTAAAGAGCCTCTTGATGGAAGTGAAAGAGGAGAGTGATAAAGTTGGCTTAAAACTCAACATTCAGAAAACTAAGATCATGGCATCTGGTCCCATCACCTCATGGGAAATAGATGGGGAGACAGTGGAAACAGTGTCAGACTTCATGTTTTTGGGCTCCAAAATCACTGCAAATAGTGACTGCAGCCATGAAATTAAAAGACGCTTACTCCTTGGGAAGAAAGTTATGACCAACCTAGATAGCATATTAAAAATCAGAGACCTTACTTTGCCAACAAAGGTCCATCTGGTCAAGGCTATGGTTTTTCCAGTGGTCATGTATGTATGTGAGAGTTGGACTGTGAAGAAAGCTGAGCGCCAAAAAATTAATGCTTTTGAACTGTGGTATTAGAGAAGGCTCTTGAGAGTCCCTTGGACTGCAAGGAGATCCAACCAGTCCATCCTAAAGGAGATCAGTCCTGGGTGTTCCTTAGAAGGGCTGATGCTGAAGCTGAAACTCCAGTACTTTGGCCACTTCATGTGAAGGGTTGACTCATTGGAAAAGACCCTGATGCTGGGAGGGATAGGGGGCAGGAGGAGGAGGGGATGACAGAGGATGAGATGGCTGGATGGCATCACAGACTGGATGGGCATGAGTTTGAGTAATCTTTGGGAGTTGTTGATGGATAGGGAGGCTTGGTGTGCTCCAATTCTTGCGGTCGCGAAGAGTCGAACACGACTGAGCGACTGAACTGAACTGAACTGAGGTTGATCATAACTTTCCTTCCAAGTAGTAAGCATCTTTTAATTTCATGGCTGCAGTCACTATTTGCAGTGATTTTGGAGCCCAAAAACATGAAGTCTGACACTGTTTCCACTGTCTCCCCATCTATTTCCCATGAGGTGATGGGACCAGATGCCATGATCTTAGTTTTCTGAATGTTGAGTTTTAAGCCAACTTTATCACTCTCCTCTTTCACTTCCATCAAGAGGCTCTTTAGTTCCTCTTCACTCTCTGCCATAAGGGTGGTGTCATCTGCATATCTGAGGTTATTGATATTTCTCCCAGCAATCTTGATTCCAGTTTGTGCTTCTTCCAGCCCAGCGTTTCTCGTGATGTACCCTGCATATAAGTTAAATAAGCAGGGTGACAATATACAGCCTTGATGTACTCCTTTTCCTATTTGGAACCAGTCTGTTGTTCCATGCCCAGTTCTAACTGTTGCTTCCTGACCTGCATACAGGTTTCTCAAGAGACAGGTCAGGTGGTCTGGTATTTCCTCCTCTTTCAGAATTTTCCACAGTTTATTATGATCCACACAGTTGAAGGCTTTGGCATAGTCAATAAAGCAGAAATAGATGTTTTTCTGGAACTCTCTTGCTTTTTCGATGATCTAGCAGATATTGGCAATTTGATCTCTGGTGCCTCTGCCGTTTCTAAAACCAGCTTGAACATCTGGAAGTTCATGGTTCACGTATTGCTCAAGCCTGGCTTGGGGAATTTTGAGCATTACTTTACTAACGTGTGAGATGAGTGTAATTGTGCGGTAGTTTGAGCATTCTTTGGGATTGCCTCTCTTAGGGATTGGAATGAAAACTTACCTTTTCCAGCCTTGTCTAACTCAATGAAACTATGAAAAAGAAAGAAATTGAGGTCGCTCAGTCATGTCTGACTCTTTGCGACCACCTGGATTGTAGCCTACCATGCTTCTCCATTCATGGGATTTTCTAGGCAAGAGTACTCGAGTGGGTTGCCATTTCCTTGTGCCACCTAAGACAAATGGGTCATGGTTGAGAGTTCTGACAAAACCCGGTCCACTGGAGAAGGATATCACAAACCACTTCAGTATTCCTACCTTGAGTACCCCATGAACAGTAAGAAAAGGCAAAAAAGATAGACACTGAAAGATGAACTCCCAGTTCGGTAGGTGCCAAATATGCTACTGGAGATCAATGGAGAAATAACTTCAGAAAGAAGGAAGAGATGGAGCCAAAGAAAAAACAACACCCAGTTGTGGATGTGACTGGTGATGAAGTAAAGTCTGATGCTGTAAAGAGCAATATTGCATAGGAACCTGAAATGTTAGGTCCATGAATCAAGGCAAAGTGGAAGTGATCAAACAGGGGATGGCAAGAGTGAACATCAACATTTTAGTAATCAGCAAACTAAAATGGACTGGAATGGGTGAATTTAACTCAGATAACCATTATATCTACTACAGTGGGCAAGAATTCCTTTGGAGAAATGGAGTAGTTCTCAAAGTCAACAAAAGAATCTGAAAGGCAGTACTTGGATGCAATCTCAAAAATGACAGAATGATCTCTGTTTGTTACAAGGCCAATCATTCAATATCACAGTGATCCAAGTCTATGCCCTGGCCAGTAATGCTGAAGTTGAACAGTTCTATGAAGACCTATAAGACCTTCTAGAACTTACACGGAAAACTGACATAGCTTCCTTTTATAGATTTTCATAATATCTTATACCTACCTAAAATTTGGCAGGTTGTACTATTGTAGCCTGTTTACTTGTCTGTCTCCTTTACTAGACTGAAATTTTTGGAGGACTTTGTCATTCATAATTGTTGTAAAATGAAGTAAACAAGGAGTGAAAGAAATTGAGAGGATGAAAATGAGAGTCAAAAAAGATAGAAGTGAATATGAAGAAGAGGAATGAACCAAAATCTATTTCTTAAAATGCATAAAGAAAAGGAGCAAGCAGATTTTGGTGAGAGAAACCAATTTTAATCACTTGGACACATGTGTTTATGAAGGTAAGTGTTTGGAGAAAGAAATATGTAATGCTGTTAAATAAAAGCAGCTGTAATAAAAGATGGAATTGGTGATGGTTGATTATTATCACAAAAATAATGATAATGATGACAATGGTGGTGATGGAAAAGAAGAAATTTAAATAATATCTTTGATTTTAGGGTAATACGTTTTCTATTTTAGTATACAAAAGTTCCAAAAATGCTGCAATCCTTAAAAAAAATTGTAAACTCTACTAAGCATAAGAAATTAATTCATATTACAAGATCTTGGAGACTAAGACTTTTATGTTTCAGACTGCTTTAAAGAGCTTTAATGCATGTAGAGAGATAGTTATAGAAGATTATTTAATCTAAAAATCAGAAAGTAAAATATTTTGACAGCCTTTTAAATGTATTAAAATCTGAGGAAAGCACTTTTTATACTTATGCACGCCTTTTATTAGCATACTTTTATATATCATATATTATTTTATATAAATATATATCAGTGCTATCTGTCTTCCCCATTTGAATAAAGCAATAATTCTACAAACCATCAAGACCACCAAAAAATATAATTAAAGGAAAATGTACTTTAATCTTGTTAATAAGTGTGTCAAAACATACTGCTTTAATGTCACTATACTATCAGGAAAGGGATATAAAAGAATTAACTGATTTTCTTGCTAACTTATAGTAGATACAGGCTTGTAATGACTTGGGTAATAAAAATGAAAATCAAGAAATTTTAAAATGCATGTACAGCCTCTTAAAACATATTTTCTTTATTTCTTTTTCCATCACATGGCTGCAATCCATTTCCTAAAAGAATTTGTATGCTAATGTATATATTTAAGGACAAAAATAAGTGTTCACTAGGTCCATGCCACATAACAAACACAAACTTGCTTACATCTTTCATCATATAACAAAACAGTTTTTTTGGCAACAGCACACTTTCATTGTTACTTTTAGTTAAGGTTATTCACATTCAATTAAAAGAATTATTTTTACTTTTAGATTTTTTAAAGTAAGAGTTTGTTTCCAGTTGCATCACTTGGAATAGGAATCTTAAAGCATCATTTTCACAGTAAGATGATGGTTACTCTGGACTAGCAGCATATTTTATTCTTCTTGACTTTCAAAACTATTTGGGTTCACAATTCTGGCAATGTCTTCAATGAAATCACCTTTTATTTTTTTGAAGTAGACAAGAAAACATCTGAAATGACCTCAATATGCTCTTATTTCTTAGAAGAAATTCTTTTACATTATGACACATTTTTCTGGGGCTAGAAACCCAATAAGGCAAAAGTGTAAATTGTTTTGCCTTGTGTGTGTGTCTGTCTGTACAGATATGAGTCAGTATGAAGCAGGGAAAAATAAGAGTTAATATAAAAATAAAAGTAAATGGAAGAGAATGTGTAATAATGCATCCTGGGTATGATTCCTAACTCCATCACTACTAGCTGTGTGATCTTAGGCAAGTTACTTATTCCTTCTGTCTCATTTTTTTCATCAAATTCTTAGAGTTATTGTGAACATTAGTAAATTAATTCATATTAGATATGTTGCTATTTGAAACAGTACCTGGCACAAAATAAGCTCTTAGTAAGTCTTCACTGTTATTTTAAAAATAGAAATTTTTGTTATACATTATTAGTGCAGATCACTTCTACTTTTAGTGGTTAGTTGAATTTTAATACTGAATAATTATTAGTTCCTTTTCACTTTTCTACTATTCTCCTTGGCTTAATAGCAGATATCAATTGAAAGTTAATGGATGTGAAATCTGTTTTATAATGGCTTGTGTCTCTGATACTACTGCTTTACAACAATGCCTCAACAATTGATCAGACTTAGAAAAATTAATAATTATTTCTGTGCTAGATTTTAAAACATCAATATTTTCCATTTGTTTACATAGACAATATAGGAGAATATAAAGTAAGCAATTTGTTTATGGACTTCTGTTCAGTGGAAGTCAGTTCAGTTCAGTTCAGTCACTCAGTCATGTCTGACTCTTTGCAACTCCATGGACTGCAGTATGCCAATCCTTCTTGTCCATCACCAACTTCCAGAGTTTGCTCAAACTCATGTCCATCGAGTTGGTGATGCCATCCAACCATCTCATCCTCTGTCGTCCCCTTCTCCTACTACCTTCAATATCTTCCAGCATCAAGGTCTTTTCAAATGAGCCAGTTCTTCACATCAGATGGCCAAAGTATTGGAGCTTCAGCTTCAGCATCAGTCTTTCCAATGATTATTCAGGACATTTTCTTTAGGATGGACTGGTTGGATTACCTTGCTGCTGTCCAAGGGACTCTCAAGAGTCTTCTCCAACACTACTGTTCAAAAGCATCAATTCTTCAGTGTCCAGCTTTCTTTATGGTGCAACTCTCACATCCATACATGACCACTGGAAAATCATAGCTTTGACTAGACAGACATTTGTCAGCAAAGTAATGTCTCTGCTTTTTAATATGCTCTCTAGTTTAGTCATAACTTTTCTTCCAAAGAGCACACATCTTTTAACTTCATGGCTGCAGTCACCCTCTGCAGTGATTTTGGAGTCCAAGAAAATAAAGTCTGTCACAGTTTCCATTGTTTCTGCATATATTTGCCACGATGTGATAGAATAAAATATTTAATTGTGAGGAATTAATTATAAAGTAAATCCAAGTTTGTAAATGTAGACATGTGCATGTAAAGCACTCTTAAGATTGTTACAAACACACTCCCCAGTGCCAAATTCCTTAGGGAGAAAAATTTTTCTCAGTGTAAATTGCTTTTTGCTCATGATTTGGAATTCCCAGAGAAGGCTTTTCTGGGTCCAGCTGGGGAGGGGAACATCCACACATCGTGGATTTCCAACTCAAATTCTCAGGAAATAAGATCATCTTACTTTGGAATAAAATTGTACCAGAACTAGTGATTTTCAGCTAATATTTTCTTCAGCTTCTATAGCATACAAAGCCTAGACAAGACCTAAAAAGCAAACCATTTGAGAATGAAAATGAGAGATAAGTTTAAGGCAAAGAAAAGATAGAATTGGGGCAAATGGAGATCAAATACACATTCATTGACCCATTCAAGCTACTTCCTTTTCCTTTTCTTCTATCTTTTATGGCAGTTAATATCTGTAATCCTTAAGTATATTGAAAAAACTTCTTTTAATTTTTTACTCTTTAACAATGACATCATAGGTACTGGTGAGCCTTCTGTATCTTTGGATCCCCATGCATGGATGTGGAGGTTCAAATGTACTAATCCATTTTATTTAAAGGACTTGAGTATCTGCTGATCTTAGTGTGAGGGGTTTCTGGAACTATAACAGAGAAGAATAAATCTGACCCCATATTGGGATGCTTTTGGTCACTGTCTCATGTACAGTGTTACAAACCTCTGTCCATAGTTCCTCAGGTATTCTGTCTGCCATGTATGGTAATCCCTTAATATATTCATCACCGCCACTGTATAATCATAAGGGATTTTATTTAGGTCATACTTGAATGGCCTAGTACCTTTCTCTATTTTCTTCATTTAAGACTGAATTTTGCAATAAGAAGTGCTGCAGTTCACGGGCTCACAAAGAGTTGGAAACAACAGAGCAATTGAACAACAAAAGTTCATGATCTGAGTCACAGTCAGCTCCTGGTCATGTTTTACTTGACTGAAATTTGGCTGAAATTTCAGCCAAATTACTTGGCTGATTGCTGAAATTTGAATGTTGAAAAGGGACTCTTGGGAGAGAGAAAAAGCTGACTTGAAATTCAACCCAGAATGAACTAAAATCATAGCATTCAGTCACATCATTTCATGGCAAACAAAAGGGGAAATAAGTGGAAATAGTGGCAGATTTAATTTTTCTGGGGTCCAAAATTACTGTGGACAGCGACTACAGATATGAAATTAAAAGACACTCTCTCCTTGAAATGAAAGCTATGACCAATCTAGACAGCATACTAAAAACCAGAGACATCATTCTATCGACAATGGTCCATATAGTCAAAGCTTTGGTTTTTCCAGTAGTCATGCACAGATGTGAGAACTGGACCATAAAGAAGGCTGAGTCTTGAAGAATTGATTCTTTCATACTGTGGTGCTGAAGAAGACTCTTAAGGTCCCTTGGTCTTCAAGTAGATCAAACCAGTCCACCCTAAAGGAAATAAACCCTGAATATTCATTGGAAGGACTTATGCTGAAGCTGAAGTTCCAATACTTTGGCCACCTGATGTGAAGAGCTGACTTGTTGGAAAAAGATCTTGATGCTGGGAAAAATTGAGGGGAGGAGGGAAAAAGTAAGATAGAAGATGAGATGATTGGATGGCATGACCAACTCAGTGGGCAAGTGTTTGAGCAAACTCCGGAAGATGATGAAGGACAAGGAAACCTGGCGTGCTACAGTACATGTGGTTACAACACGACTTAGCACCTGAACAGCAACCTGGTATCTGATAAATGTTTGGTGTCGTATAATTATTTATTAATTAAATGAATGAGTAAAGATAGTTATCCCATTTTCAGAAATATGGCATGATGGGGAATTCATAATTCAATAGTCAATCATTTTTAATAGGTAATGAATACTGCTGACCATGAGAATATTCCCCTTCATCTTTTAAATTTGGCTGACTTTTCTCATTTCATACTATCTATCCCTTACTAGTCAGATAATTTAGTTAATTTTCAAATAAATCCGCTCAAACCTATCTTATTTTTCTTTTTATGCTCAGTCTTTGCCCCACTAGAAATATCTGAGGGATTTCCCTGGTGGTCCACTGGTTAAGACTCCATGTTTCCAATACATGGAACTCAGGTTCAGTCCCTGGTTGGGGAGCTAAGCTCCCACATGCAATGCAGTGCAGCCAAAAAAAAAAAAAAAAAAAAAAAGAGAGAGAGAGAGAGAGAGAGAATGAGTGAAATATTTGAAATGAATATTAAAGAAGGTAAAATGTAAGACTGTAAGACATGGGAAAATTGGGACTAGTTTTATTAGACAGCTTCCTTTTAAATACCCAATCAAATCCTACATTAAAATGTGCTTCCCACTGCTCTGGTGCAAATATATATTTCCCTAAATTTATGTATTTCCTCCTAACTCTCAACGGGGATGCTATTAGGAGGTGGAAATTTTCAGAGGTGATTAGTTTATAAAGATGGAGCCCTTTTAAATGGGATTAGTGTTCTGCTCAGAGAGACCTCACAAACTTCTCTAACTCATTACACCATGTGGATACATAGGGAGAAATTCACAGTCTGCTAGCCAGAAGGAGGCCCTCATCAGAAGCTGAGCATGTTAGCACCTTGATTTTGAAATTCCATTGTTTCAGAACTGTAAGAACACAATCTTTATTGTTCATGAATTTCTCTATCTGTAGTATTTTGTTATAGCAGTCTAAAAAGACTAAGATATCCAAATGTTATATTACCTTCACAAATATATATTTACACATCTCATTCTTGCAAAGTACTATGACATGTTAGGGACATGATGATAAGACAAAGAGAATATCTGCCATTTTATCATATAGAAGGTAAAAAAAAAAAAAAAAAATGTGATACCTGAAATGACAATATGAAGATTTAAAAGGATAAACTACATTGAGCTTCCTAGGTAGTTCAGTGGTGAAGAATGTGACTACCAAGTAGGAAATGTAGATTGGATGCCTGGGTCAGGAAGATCTCCTGTAGAGGGAAATGGCAAGCCACTCCAGAATTCTTGCCTGGGAAATCCCATGGGCACAGGAAACTAGCAGGCTATCTTTATGCCACTTTAATGTTGTACTATGAGTTGACTTCTTCAGTAAACACTCCTGCAAATCAATGTTTAAGTTAATTGTCATGTGTGTGTGTGTGTGTGTGTGTGTGTGTGTGCCCGTGTGTTCTTGACTTTGCTCCTATTTACTTATTCATGTGTATGTATTTATTTTCCCTAATGAAGCAGTGGACCTAAAATTAGAAATGATGTAGTGTAGTTGGAAGGATGAAGAAATATTGGCCCAGACTGGAATCTATGCCAAATCAAAATTTTCTGTTTCTCTGTTCACACCCAGATCAGCATAAATGAAGGGAAAATTTACAGATCTTGAATAACCAAATTACTATTGTAATCATGATGGACTTTTAATCAACTAATAAAATTATGGGCTAAAAAGACTTCTTTATTTAAAATGATTGCAAAAATAATGTAACAATTCATAAATCTGTTGTTTTTTATTAAATGAGATACTGAATATGAAATTCTTAGCAAGGTGTCTGGCAGAGTCAAAGATACTATCTACTTTTAAATTACAATATACAGGTTTTGTCATAGTGGGAAAAGATGCCCCATAGCTAGACAGAGATAGGCTAAGCAGTTTATTACCCCCAGACCTCAGTTTACAGATCCTAATATTAAAGGATTCACTTGAGCTCTTAGGTGCTCTTTTTGAAGTTGTATTCTGCCTCTGTATCCAGACACCAAATTAATTTCCGGAGATCCCGACCTGAAAGGTAGAGTGATAAGATTTTTAGTAATGTTCAAAGAGAGCATAATCAGCTCATAGACATACTTCTGATTGGCTGCTGGTGAGATAAGTGGGAGTCAGCATTGTCAACTTGTCTGGGGTCTATGAGGGCAGTATACCCCTCATTTCTCCAACCAGGTGGGAACTTCAGTATCAGCAAAACAGCTCAAAGATATTGTTATGTATATCCCTTGAGGGGAACCAGGACCTCGCCCTAACGTTGCACTATTGTTTCTCTTGACTGTTCCTCCCTCCTCTCTGAGTCCCCTCCCTTCCCTAATTAGCAACTGTTTGAACCTACCTCTTTGGAACTCAGGGAAGGTCTTGGAGGGTGAATAAAATGTATTTCCAGCGGTCAAGAACTACTACTAACAGAGGTCAAGAAGTAGGAGAAACAGAAAAGCTTTTGCTCCCAGGAGTCCCACTGGGTCCTGCTCAGTATCATTTCCAAATGTCACTTGATAGCAAGAAGTGGTAAACATGAGAAATAAAATAAAATTCAGGACTAGAAAAAAGTAACCAGGGTTTTGGCAGGTTGAAAAGTTGTATCCAGTGTGTGCTCAGTCCTATCTGACTCTTTGTAAACCTTAGGATTATAGCTCACCAGGGTCCTTTGTCCATGGGATTTTTCAGCAAGAATGCTGGAGTGGGTTGTCATTAATTCCTCCAGGGCATCTTCCAGACCCACAGATGGAGCCTGTATCTCCCGCATCTGCTGCATTGAAGACACATACTTTTACCTGTTGAGAAGCTGTATAAAGCTGTTTTAAACTGAGTGCATAAAAGTAAAACCTGTTAAAAGATAAACTGAAGCATATTAACATTTTTTTATTTTATTTGAGCAACTTTATTCCAACTGGGCATTTCCACATTGAAAGTGGTTAGGAGGGTTGAAGATAGGAGCTGCCTGTGGGTGGGTGAGGACTGTGAAGAGACTTTTATAGAAAGAAGGCAGAAATAAAGTAAGAAAACTATTAATTGGCTATAGTTTAAATTCTAGTAGGCTATTTGTTATTGGTTGCGCTTAAGTTTCAAATTTGTAACCTTGAGACAACTTTCAACTCAGATTCTGATTTTCTTTTACAGATCACCATGGCATTAGAATCACTTCAGTCTAATCATTTCAGTCTAATGTCCTTATGTAATTGGTTTAATAAGCTTTTGTTAAGGAACAGTGAGAAACTTCCATTTATAAAATAAATTATCACTTTAAAAGGAAGTAGTATCTGCCTGTGTCACCAGGTAAATTGCAGATAACCTACAATCATAGACTATTTTAATTTTAAAATATAAGCCATATTGGATATAAATTGAGCACCTTAAAATTAAAGTTAGTTCTGCATAATCTGTGCTCACATGTTTGAGAGTAACTGCTCTTGTCATTAATTTTGGAAGAAATCCTGAAAGATACTTGGGATCAATAACTTGCCACCATGATGACTAGGATTATTATTTTTGCTTCTCATTGGCAGTAAAATGGACACACCTCAATGAATCTGAGTCAGTTGAGTCGCACTGAAATGAATTTGGAAAGCTGTCCCCTAAAATTTCCCTGCCTTTTTTTTCCCTTCTTTACTTGTTAATCTGTAGAAAGCTCTGCACATAGTTATTCATGTGTAAGGACAGAAGAGATGGGATTTCATGAGAAAGGACATGGCAACTGCCTCTAAGTGTTTCATTTTGCATACCTAAAATTCATTTGACACGTATCTCTCAGAGTCACCTAGAGAATAACTGAACTGTTTCAGAAACACCTATCCATTTCAGGTTACAGAGGTTTTATTACTCTGGCAAGTGCTCCTTTGGCTACAGCAAATCTAAAATATGAATTGGAGAAATGTGTTACTGTTTGCAAAATCCATGCTGCTAAATTGTTTCTTTAAATAAAACTGAAGTCAGCAAAAATGTGCTTCTGCAGCTGCTATTTCATAGTGCATTCCACTACTTAGCCAAATTTGAAGAATTCTAAGCTTTCAAAGGAGAATCTACCTCTGTTTTGTTAATGATTCCTTTCTTTCAGAGTCACAATAGGAATAAAAGAAACCTAGTTTTTACAAATATTTGACTATCTTGAAAGTTGACACTGAAGAACCAAAAAGAGCAGTGTTGCTGACTGACATATCTATAAAGTTAATTTTCAATTTTTTGCATGGAATTTATGTGAATATTATATCAAGCTTTTTAAAAATGTGGTCAGCACTGTCTTTGGTTTACTATAAATTGGGTTCCACAAGAAATGCTTTATATAGTATAATAAATTGATTGCCGCTGTATATTGGTTTGTGTTTATAATATATTGGATGGACTGAATAGTAAATCTTTCTTTTCAGCAATTACTTTTATTGGTGCGAGTAAATTATACTGGTTTCACAGTAAGCCAAATGTTTTGCATATAAATTATACTGTTTTTGGTCAGGTGATGTTGAGTTTAACATTTAATTTAAAGATTGGGGATATATGGATATATTGTATATATATACAAATATTGCATTTCTTAGGGGAGTTATCATTTTTTGCAGCTAACAATAGTTTGTTCTAAAGTCTCATATTTAATTTGAAAAGATTTGGTTAAGTTAAATAAATATTTTTATTTTCTCTCAGTTTATCTTTGGTGTGTTTGATAGAAAAACTGCACTGAATGTAATTTATTGCTATTCTGGACTCCTATCAAGGTGTGTAGGATATGAAAAATGACATTTCAGTCCAATATAATGAAGAACATTTTAAGAATTATAGCTTTGCCAAATGACAGGAGTTTCCTCAACTTTGAAATAATGAGTCTTTGATACAAATGGCTATACTTGATAACAACATGATGTTATATTACAGCTCAAATTCTTGCACCTGCATTTTAAGTCTTTTAAAATGTGAAAATTCTACCATTTCCTGTAGTTTATTTAATTCCATAATTTTTAAATATCACTGTGTATTTAATTATTTCAACCAACAGTAATTACGCAACTGTTTTGTGCTTACTACATTGGATATCACAGATAGAGAATATTTCTATTGTAGCATAAACGTCCATTGGACATCATTAATTAAAAACAAAGAATTTAAAAAAAATGATAGATTTGTTTTGTTATCTTAAATTCTAAGTCTGTATATTGCAAATTGTTTTACGAGGGAAGAATGGTCCCATGGCATGTTACACATATAAATCTTTTGGTGATAGAATAATGGAATTTTTTTTAAAAAGACTATGTTAGACAATGTTAAATAATTTGATTAGGCCAGGACTACAGAAGGCCCAATAAGTCTAATGTGTTTGAACACTGTGACTCTTCAAGATGGGATATATTATATAATGTTCTCTAAATTTATTTGACTATAAGAATGTCATATATTCTTTTTTTTCTTTTTAAGAGTCTTTTTAGAATGGCACCCGTGAAATATCAAAGAGAGAATGTTTTATATTTTGGAAAATATTTGCACCAAGACATTTATGTTATGATCATTTTAGGTGATTATGATTCTATTTTATAAAGTTCTTTACTGTGTTAATGGAGATTTTCCTCACCACTATAACTTTGGTAGATATCTATTATGAGATTAGAAAATGAATGGCATCAAATAGATACTAACTTATCACAAGGTACTACTAATTCATTAAATAAATACACTACATTTCTTTTTTAAGTGAAGTATGGTTCACTTAAAGATTATATTAACTTCAGATATACAACACAGTAATTCAACATTTTTATAGATTTTTCCATACTGTATTTTTAATGGAATATTTATTATAATGATTTATTTCAATTTACAGAATCAATAATAAAAAGAATACATTATAATAGCCAGGACATGGAAGCAACCTAGATGCCCATCAGCAGATGAATGGATAAGGAAGCTGTGGTACATATACACCATGGACTATTACTCAGCCATTAAAAAGAATTCATTTGAATCAGTTCTAATGAGATGGATGAAACTGGAGCCCATTATACAGAGTGAAGTAAGCCAGAAAGATAAAGACCAATACAATATACTAACACATATATATGTAATTTAGAAAGATGGTAACAATAACCCTATATGCAAAACAGAAAAAGAGACACAGATGTACAGAACAGAACTTTGAACTCTGTGGGAGAAGGCGAGGGTGGGATGTTTCAAGAGAACAGCATCGAAATATGTATATTATCTAGGGTGAAACAGATCACCAGCCCAGGCTGGATGCATGAGACAAGTGCTCAGGCCTGGTGCACTGGGAAGACCCAGAGGGATGGGATGGGGAGGGAGGTGGGAGAGGGGATTGGGATGGGGAATACATGTAACTCCATGGCTGATTCATGTCAATGTATGACAAAAACCACTACAAAGTAAAGTAATTAACCTCCAACTAATAAAAATAAATGGAAAAAAAAAAGTAAATGCAAAGAAAAAAAAAAGAATACATTAGAAGTTGTATTGGTAGAAGATTCTTCTACCAATTAATGTTTCTCTCTTTCTTCCTAAATTTCTTCACAGGTTGCTGCCTCATGAAACTTAATTTTTTTTTTTCAAATTTTAATAGCTTAACTATTCTGTTGCTATCAGTAGCTAACATTGACAGAAATTTTACTAAGTTTTGGACAATGTACTAGTCTATTTGTAATATCGTTGCTTTGTGTGTTTGTGTGTGTGTGTGTGTGCTCAATCATTTCAGACTCTTTGCAACTCTGTGGACTCTAGATCTTCTGTTCTGGGATTTTTCAGGCAAGAATACTGGGGTAGGTTGCCATTTTCTCCTCCAGGGGGTCTTCCCAACCCAAGGATTAATCCCACAACTCCTGCATTGCAGGCAGACTCTTTACTGACTTAGTCACCAAGGAAGCCACAGTTTTGAAATTTGAACCCAGATCTTTTGGACTCCTTGTACTTTCCAGCCCTATATAGTGTCTCAACTATTACAAAATTATTGCCTTTTTTGATGATACATTTTTATTTGTCCGGATAACATATTTCTGATTTATTCCAAAGTTTACATTGTATTTTCACTACTGCTATGTATGTTTCATGCTTGGAAACTTTGTGAGTCTGTTCTGAATTGTCCTCCCCAAAAGTATGACCACCATCCTCCAACTTAACACTTTTCACACCATTCAGCCAGATGTGTGTAACTCCAAAGCCTGGTCATTGCTTGCCTCATGCTCCTCTCTCTTGATCTTCAAAGCCAGCAACAGCAGGTTAAGGCCTTTTCTCACTGCATCACTTCAACCTCCACATCTGTATCCACCCACTGGTATCTGTATCACCCACTGGTGAAGAACTTATGATTACGTTGGGCCTCTGTGAATGATCCAGGATAATCTTTCCGTGATAAAGTCATTAAATTAGCAATCTTCATTCCATGAACAATCTTAATTCTCATAATATAGAAACAGTTTCCAGCAATTTGAACATCTTTATTTTTAGGGGGACATATTCTGCCTAATGTGGAGTGGAATATATGTGTGTGTGTGTTTTCTGTCTTTTTGTTTTTGAATAAAATGTCTAGACTTCGGTGTATGTATTTAGTCTGTTTCATTTCCTCTTGTAGTAAACACATCTGGACAACCTCAGGAAAGCCTGAACACATGCCATACATTTCTTTTTATTAGGCTTAAAGACTAGATTAGCGACAAGGAGTATACAGTCCATGAGTCATTTAGTTTCTATCTGACTTTGTATGTGTCCATGATATGATTGTATAGGGAATACTCATTTAAAAACCACATTTTGTTATTCCTTACTTACATCTCAATATTAATGTATGGCAAAATGCAATATCTGTTGTCATTGGAGTGCTTCTATTTGATAAATTAGGTAATCTCTAAGTCATGAGAGTATTATCCTCAAGAGGCAAAATAAGTCATTTTTATTTTGAAAGAAAAATATTTTACATGCATTTTTTATAGCAAATTCAAATTTTGCAAAAATGTATAATCTTTGCTTTCATTTTTCAAGTCCTTGTGGGAAATGTGTTAAAATGAGTTAATGTTGATAAGCTGAATTATACATTTATTAATTCCTTTCAATGTACTTTCTTAGGTTAGAGCTGACTAGAATTGATGCGAGATTAAGGGATGGATGGAAGCAAAAGAGTAGTTCTTGATTTTAGGAATTTATTTCTAGTGATTATCGAAAATAGATTGCTGCCAGGAGTTTTCAATAGTAGCCTTTGTTGTGGAAGTTAAGATTGCAATATGGAAAAAAAAAAAGAAAAAAAAGAAAAAAAAAAAAGATTGCAATATGGGTACCTCATTTTCTTTTTAACCCCATTACCTTGCTTTAATCTGTGGGAAAAGACCTTGGTGGTTGAAAGCTGAGCAGAAGCCGGGTAGGAAAGAACTTTTCAGTTCAGTTCTGCCATATACTGTTTTTTAATAATCACTCTGAAAGTTGTCACAGGTGCTTATGTTGTCCTTGGTATTCATTGTTTTTGAAACTGGAGCATCTGAATAGATAAATAATATCTAATAATAAGTACCAGATTCTTTTAACAGGCATTTGAGATTTATTTTTCAGTTGAGTACATCTGCCTGCTTTGTATCTTAAGGACTCTTTATTTATTTATTTTTATACTTATTTAACTTTCCCCAAGAATAGATATTCTTGCTTTTTAAACTACTAGTTTTTTTATTCCACCTTTCATTTCTAGGCACTTTAAGAGAAGAAAGAACTACTTTTACATGCCTTTTCTGCTATCTTTCTAAAGTTCAATTTCAATATTTATTGATAAAATACTCTTTCACTTTAAAAGTGGTTATGAGAGGAAGTAGCTTTAGTATATGAAGTGCCCCATAGCCTGCTAAGTGTCCAATGAATTTGTGATCACTTTGGCAAAGTGTCCAGCTTACTTTCTTAAGTTGACTATATTTATCTCCAAAGTAATATATCACAAATCAAAGTGGAAAAAAATTTTTTTTTAATAGTGATTTTGAAATTTAACTTCATTTTGAATACTTGAGATAATCTATTATTTCCTCATGATTTTCATTGATTTGAAGAAATTTAAAACAAATCCCATGCACTTTAAACACCTAGCTTTATAAACTGTACCTCCAAAGACTGAAAATTGTATTGCAATTTTTTTTTTTTTGATGATGATTTTTTTTTCCAATGAAAGATCACTTTACATTGATTTTTGGAATCTGGATCTCCTTGATAAACTGATATCTCCACATGTTTGGCGGTAAAAATCTTATTTAGACATTTAAATAAATCAGTCTACCAGGTTCTATAATATGCTCTGCTACTGACATTTATTATGAATATGTAGAATATGTAGAGACCAATATCAGACTCATGATCAAAACATGTCTGACTCTTTGCAGCCCTATGGACTGCAGCCCTCAGGCTCCTCTGTCCATGGGATTCTCCAGGCAAGAATACTGGAGTGGGTTGCCGTTTCCTCCTCCAGGGGAACTTCCTAATCCAGGGACTGAATCTGCATCTTTTGTTTTCTGCACTGGTAGGCAGGTTCTTTACCACCAGCGCCACTTGGGAAGCCCATAACCAACTGCTATGCTGCTGTCACTTCAGTCGTGTCCGACTCTGTGCGACCCCATAGACGGCAGCCATAACCAACTGCAGACATACTAAATTTAGCTGTCATCACTATTGTGCAATCTATCATCAAATTTCTGAACACTTACTATTAAAGGTAGTGGATTACTATAGACTTGAGATGGATTTTATAAAAATAAAAGCCTTCCTCAGTATTCCCAGAATAGGGATGTGGCTGTGTAGACACCTCTCATCCTTTCCTTCCTTCATTCTTTTTCTTTCTTTCTTTCCCTCATTCTTTCATTTTGCCTTTTTGTTTTACTGAAGATTAACTAGAAGTTTCCTTTCTGAATCCCTCTCAGGATACATTAGCCAAAACGTGGCCAAATACTCATTTCTAGTACATAAAATGGAGTGATGCTGATTGGCTTAAACTTGGGTTAGGAATGTTTTACCATGGATCATGGACAGGGATTATCTTTGCTGAGTTATATATAGGCAAGCTGCTCATACAAATCAGAACTCCTACAAGGAAGGCAGGTAAGTAGATGATGACAACAACCAACAGTGTAGGCTGTACATTTTTTTCATATTTATATCGACAATATCTGAAAGCATACAAAGCATAGATGAAATTATTGTTAAACCTACCCTTCTTGAGTCACAAAAATTATGTTGAAGCTGCTCTGATACCCTGTTTTCATGCAATAGAATAGAATTCACAAGTATTTTTAAAATAAATATTTATTAAAGTGAGCTTAGTTCAGTTGCTTAGTCATGTCCGAAACTTTGTGACCCCATGGACTGTAGCATGCCAGGCTTCCCTGTCCATCACCAGCTCCCAGAGTTGCTCCAATCTTTTGCATCAAATCAGTGATGCCATCCAACCAGCTCATCCTTTTTCATCCCATTCTCTTCCTTCCTTCAGTCTTTCCCAGAATTAGGGTCTTTTTCAATGAGTCAGTTCTTCACATCAGATGGCCAAAGTATTGGAAGTTCAGCTTCAGCATCAGTTCTTCCAATGAGTATACAGGACTGATTTCCTTTACGATGGATTGGTTGGATCCCCTTGCAGTCCAAGAGACTCTCAAGAGTCTTCTTCAACACCACAGTTCAAAAGCATCAATTCTTCATTGCTCAGCTTTCCTTATGGTCCAGCTCTCACATCCATACATAACTACTAGAAAAACCATGGCTTTGACTAGACTGACATTTGTCAGCAAAGTAATGTCTGTGCTTTTTAATATGCTGTCTAGGTTGGTCTTAGCCTTTCTTCCAAGGAACAAGTGTATTTTAACTTCATGGCTACAATCACAATCTGCAGGGATTTTAGAGCCCCCCCCCCCGCCCCAAAATAATGTCTCTCACTGTTTCCATTGTTTCCCCATCTATTTGCCATGAAGTGATGGGACTGGATGCCAAGATCTCAGTTTTCTGAATGTTTTTAAGCCAACTTTTTCACGCTCCTCTTTCACTTTCATCAAGAGGCTGTTTAGTTCTTCTTCACTTTCTGCGTTAAGGGTGGTGTCATCTGTATATCTGATATTATTGATATTTCTCCCAGTAATCTTGATTCCAGCTTGTGCTGCATCCAGCCCAGGATTTCTCCTGATATACTCTGCATATAAGTTAAATAAGCAGACAACATACAGCCTTGATGTACTCCTTTCCCAATTTAGAACTAATCCGTTGTTTCATGTCCTATTCTAACTTTTGCTTCTTAACCTGCATACAGATTCCTCAGGAGGCAGGTCAGGTGGTCTGGTATTCCTATCTCTGGAAGAATTTTCCACAGATTGTTGTGATCCACACCCACACACTCAAAGGCTTTAGCATAGTCAATAAAGCAGAAATAGATGTTTTTCTGGAACTCTCTTGCTTTTTCGATGATCCAGTGGATGTTGGCAATTTGATCTCTGGTTTCTCTGCCTTTACTACATTCAGCTTGAACTTCTGGAATTTCATGGTTCACACACTGTTTGAAGCCTGACTTGGAGAATTTTGAGCATTAATTTTCTAGCATGTGATGTGAGTGCAATTGTGCAATAGTTTGAACATTCTTTGGCATTGCCTTTCTTTGAGATTGGAATGAAAATTTTCCTGTCCTGTGGTGATTGCTGAATTTTCCAAATTTGCTGGCATATTGAGTGCAGCACTTTAACAGCATCATCTTTTAGGATTTGAAATAACTCAACTGGAATTTCATCACCTCCACTAGCTTTGTTCATAGTGATGCTTCCTAAGGTCCACTTAACTCTGCATTCCAGGCTGTCTGACTCTAGGTGAGTGATCACACCATTGTGGTTATCTGGGTCATGAAGACCTTTGTATAGTTCTTCTGTGTATTCTCGCTGCCTTTTCTTAATATCTTCTGCTTCTGTTAGATCTG
The DNA here is from genome assembly GCF_963930625.1 of Muntiacus reevesi. Classification (NCBI taxonomy): domain Eukaryota; kingdom Metazoa; phylum Chordata; class Mammalia; order Artiodactyla; family Cervidae; genus Muntiacus; species Muntiacus reevesi. The sequence goes on from NC_089264.1 coordinate 45,511,882, forward strand.
TACTATTTCTGTCCTTTATTGTACCCATCTTTGCATGAAATGTGCCCTTGGTATCTCTAATTTTCTTGAAGAGATCTCTAGTCTTTCCCATTCTATTTTTTCCCTCTATTTCTTTGTGTTGATCACTGAGGAAGTCTTTCCTATCTTCTTGCTATTCTTTGGAACTCTGCATTCAGATGGGTATATCTTTCCTTTTCTCCATTGCCTTTAGTTTCTCTTCTTTATTCAGCTATTTGTAATGCCTACTCAGGCAACCATGTTGCCTTTTTGCATCTATTTTCCTTGGGGATGGTTTTGATCACTGCCTCCTGTACAAAGTCATGAACCTCCATCCATAGTTCTCCAGGCACTCTGTCTAACAGATCTAATCCCTTGAATCTATTTCTCACTCCCACTTTATAATCACAAGGGATTTGATTTTGGTCATATCTGAATGCTCTAGTGGTTTTCCCTACTTTCTTCAATTTAAGTCTGAATTTTGCAATAAAGTGTTGATGATTGGAGCGACAGTCAGCTCTTGGTCTTGTTTCTGCTGACCGTAAAGGGCTTCTCCATCTTTTGCTGTAGAGAATATAATCAATTTGATTTCAGTACTGGCTATCTGGTGATGTCCATGTGTAGAATATTTTCTTGTGTTGTTGGAAGAGGGTGTTTGCTATGACCAGTGTGTTCTCTTGGAAAAATTCTGTTAGCCTTTGCCCTGCTTTATTTTGTACTCCAAAGTCAAAATTGCCTGTTACTCTAGATATCTCTTGACTTCCTACTATTGCGCTCCAGTCCCCTATGGTAAAAAGGACATCTTTTTTGAGTGCTAGTTCTAGAAGGTCTTGTAGGTCTTCATAGAACCATTCAACTTCGGCTTCTTCAACATTACTGGTTGGGGCATAGACTTGGATTACTGTGATATTGAATGGTTTGCCTTGGAAGTGAACATAGATCATTCTGTTGTTTTTAAGACTGCACACAAGTACTTCATTTTGGACTCTTTTGTTGACTACGAGGACTACTTCATTTCTTCTAAGTGGTTCTTGCCCACAGTCATAGATATAATGGTCATCTGAATTAAATTTGCCCATTCCAGTCCATTTTAGTTCACTGATTCCTTAAATGTTGATGTTCACTCTTGCCAGCTCCTATTTAACCACTTCCAAGACCACAAACAAGACCCAGTTTCCGCCACAGTTAGTCTACCATCAAAAAGCTTCCATAAGCCTCTTATCCTTGTCCCTCAGAGGGCAGACAGAGAAAAAACTACAATCACAGAAATCTAATCAAACTGATCACATGGACCACAGCCTTGTTTAACTAATGAAACTATGAGCCATGCCATGTAGGGCCACCCAAGATGGATGGGTCATGGTGGAGAATTCTGAGAAAATGTGGTCCACTGGAGAAGGGAATGGAAAACCCTTTCAGCATCCTTGCCTTGAGAACGCCATGAACAGTATGAAAAGGCAAAAAATTTATGACACTGAAAGATGAACTCCCCAGGTCGGTAGGTGTCCAATACACTACTGGAGAAGATTAGAGAAATAACTCTAGAAAGAAGTTAGAGAAGGAGCCAATGTGAACACCACCCAGTTTTGGATGTGACTGAAAAGAGAAATAAAGTCTGATGCTGTAAAGAACAATATTTATTAAAGAGCATTCAATAAAACACTGAAGGTGACTTAAAAGTAAGAAAGTTGTTTCATAAAGCTGCCACACTATTTGCCCAATATAGAAATACCTTCCTCTGTTCAGCCTGTTTAAGAGAAGCTCAACTGGATATACTAAAAGAATTCTAGGACACAATGAGGTGAAGGTTTATCAAAATTTTATGGTACCAATGTATTAAGCTCTTTGAAGAATGCTTAGGAATAAAAGGTCTATTTCTTTCCCAAATTCTAACTGAATTTGCTCATAGTTTGACAATAAGATCCCATAACAATTTCCAAACCAAATAAAAAGAAAATTTAGTAATTTACAAGTCTAGGACACAGAAGATAATTTATTCTGCATATTATCGATTTCAATAATCAACAGAATAAACTTGTAACTTTTCATTCCAATTCTTGTGTTCTTCAGGAAGCCAAATTTAAAAGAAAATCTATTTTCATCCAATAATTTCTTCTTATGACTCTTGACTTTGCTTTTCTATCACCTAGTTCAACAATCTGAAGCAGCATCATTGACCAAAAAAAAAAAAAGAAAGAAAAAAACTGTGAAAGAACTTAAAAGCAGTTATATTTTGCTGATTTTAGAGCAGCATATTGAATGGCAGAAGCTAAAATATTATAGACATAAACTTTCTCAGTTTTTACAGAGATGTGCATATGCGTTTTAATTTTTATTTATTTTGCTTTATTTTGTTTTGTTATATTCTGTGTTGCTTTTAGGGGAGTTAGAAACAGCACAAAATCCCAGATCTTTTACGTATATCTGGCTTTAAATAGTAACTTTATAATCATGGTGAATCAATTTCTCTGATTCCCAATCTCTTCATTTATAAAATGTTTTCACTAATATCCAAAGATTTTTTCAAATTACAAATAATATACATTGCATTGCCTGGGGCATAAAGTATGTTCCATAAATGGTAGTTATTTGTGTTCTATTAATTATAACTTTCCTGAGAAGAGACAAACCTTGATTCAGTCTGATATATATTCAGTACAGTTAAGTTCAGTCGCTCAGTCGTGTCCGACTCTGCGACCCCATGAACCGCAGCACGCCAGGCCTCCCTGTCCATCACCAACTCCTGGAGTCCACCCAAACCCATGTCCATTGAGTCAGTGATGCCATCCAAACATCCATTCTCTGTCGTCCCCTTCTCCTTCTGCCTTCAATCTTCCCCAGCATCAGGGTCTTTCCCAATGAGTCAGTTCTTTGCATCAGGTGGCCAAAGAATTGAAGTTTCAGCTTCAACATCAGCTCTTCCAATGAACACCCAGGACTGACCTCCTTCAGGGTGGACTGGTTGGATCTCCTTGCAGTTCAAGGGACTCTCAAGAGTCTTCTCCGACACCACAGTTCAAAAGCATCAATTCTTTGGCGCTCAGCTTTCTTTATAGTCCAACTCTTACGTCCACACATGACAACTGGAAAAACCATAGCCTTGACTAGATGGACCTTTGTTGGCAAAGTTATGTCTCTGTTTCTTAATATGCTGTCTAGGTTTTCTCCCAAGTAGTAAACATCTTTTAATTTCATGGCTGCAATCGCCATCTGCAGTGATTTTGGAACCCAGAAAAAAAAGTCAGCCACTGTTTCCCCATCTATTTGCCATGAAGTGATGGGACCAGATGCCATGAGCTTAGTTTTCTGACTGTTGAGCTTTAAGCCAATTTTTTCACTCTCCTCTTTCACTTTCATCAAGAGGCTCTTTAGTTCTTCTTCACTTTTTGCCATAAAAGTGGTGCCATCTGCATATCTGAGGTTATTGATATTTCTCCTGGCAATCTTGATTCCAGCTTGAGCTTCATCCAGCCCAGAGTTTCTCATGGTGTACTCTGCATAGAAGTTAAATAAGCAGAGTGACAGCATACAGCTTTGATGTACTCCTTTACCTATTTGGAACCAGCCTGTTGTTCCATGTCCAGTTCTAACTCTTGCTTCCTGACCTGCATACAGATTTCTCAAGGGACAGGTCAGATGGTCTATTATTCCCATCTCTTTCAGAATTATCCACAATTTATTGTGATCCCCACAGTCAAAGGTTTTGGCATAGTCAATAAAGCAGAAATAGGTGTTTTTCTGGAACTCTTCCTTTTTCCATGATCCAGCAGATGTTGGCAATTTGATCTCTGGTCCCTCTGCCGTTTCTAAAGCCAGCTTGAACATCTGGAAGTTCATGGTTCACGTATTGCTCAAGCCTGGCTTGGAGAATTTTGAGTACTACATTACTAGCATGTGAGATGAGTGCAATTGTGTGGTAATTTGAGCATTCTTTGGCATTGACTTACTTTGGGATTGGAATGAAAACCGACCTTTTCCAGTCCTGTGGCCACTGCTGAATTTTCCAAATTTGCTGGCATATTGAGTGTAGCACTTTCACAGTATCATCTTGTAGGATTTGAAATAACTCAACTGGAATTCCGTCACCTCCACTACCTTTGTTCGTAGTGGTGCTTCCTAAGGCCTACTTGACTTCACATTCCAGGATGTCCAGCTCTAGGTGAGTGTGAGTGATCACTCCATCGTGATTATGTGGGTCGCGAAAATCTTTTTTGTACAGTTCTTCTGTATATTCTTGCCACCTTTTCTTAAAATCTTTGGCTTCTCTTAGGTCCATACCACTTCTGTCCTTTATTGAGCCCATTGTTAAGGACTTATTTGACCCTTTCTATTATGTGTAGTCCTGGACAACTACTTTGTTTGTATTGATTTGCCAATAGATCACATCACAGCCTCTTCACACCAAACTCATATTTATTTTGAAAATAGTTTGTATGGCTAAATTGCAAAACCTTTAACTAGAATCTCTAAGACCATAGTGCCAATACTTACTTAAAGATAAACTTTGATTGTAGGATTCCGTGAAAAGTAGAATGAACTGACATCTTCACTATTTAGTATTAAAGGAAAGTGAAAAGGCAAAATTACCTGTACAATTTAAAAATATTTTCTCTAATCAGTTACACATAGCCTGAGTTAATAGGATAGTTCTAACTTTCTAGTTTTTTAAGAAGAATTAATTTGAGACTGCCCACCCTATGAGCTTCTGATTTACAGGGCTGAATTCATCAACTAAATTCACAGCATATTAATTGGCCAGCTATTTAGGAAGTTAATCATCATTCAGTGGTACTTATTAAGTGTCTTTATGCTCATGAAACTTGTGTTGGAAGATTGGTTCGAGAGGGTTTAAATCTTGTATGAAAACATTCTGTATGACAAAACATTTGTGGTTAGGACACCCCAGTTTCAACCTAAATATTATATATCCTTGATGCTATTCACCCTTTTTGCTGCTATTTAAAGGTAGATATTGAATACAATACACACGTATAAGAAATATCTGATGTGTTTTAGAGCCATCATGACTTTCATGAGGGTTTGGTTAAATTATATTTCATGATAAATATCCTGAATAATTTTCAACATTATGTTCACAATTGAACATTTCCTTTCTCTAGGGAATTTTTCACATCCTGTTTCCATTCACAGATGAAAATCAATTTTGTGATTTCTTCCTAGAAGCTAATGGAAATTTGTTCAAATCACACAGTTACTACGGAATTTGCCCAATTCAGCAGAAATTCCTGCCTTGGTTCATTCACTAAGGAGAAGGCATAATTTGGAACAACAAGGAAGTTTGAGGTCATGAATGAAGTAAATCCTCAGAGTCTGTAAACTATTTTCATAAATTGTGGCCAACTCAAGTCAGCCTCTTAGTTTTTTATTTTTAACGCTGGTATTTCCTTAAAGATTTATATAACAATTACTGTAAATCTAAAAATAAAATATAATCATGTAGATGTATACACCCACTCATGCAGAAGCATTTGCACAGGTATCCTAGGCTGTCTTTGGAAAATTACATAGCTTGCATTGTGAGTGAAGAGATGGGAGCCACTGTTGGCCAGCTGTGAGATCCCTCCTGGGTTTCCCTGTGTTGCATTATCTCCTTTTTTTTAACTTTCTATATTTGTGAGAACGGAGAAAGATGATTCACTTCTACACTTTGTTTGCCATTCTTGAGTTCTTTGCAAGTAGAAATATCTTCAGTGAAGGTGCTAACTATAAGATTTGTTCTTATATGTAGAGAATTCTAGCAAAAGGTTTTCCAAAATAGTTTTCATTTTTAAAACTTTACCCACTTCCAAGAAATGTTTTGATTTTTTTCCAACCTCCTTTGCCCATGGTGCAATACAGGAAGGTTCCTCCTTACTTTGGCTTTAGTGTAACTACAGAACAGCAGGCTCAGCACCACCTTTAACCTCACGTATCCTCTTGTATAAAGTGAGTGATTACAATATATTTGCTCCTTGAGGTCATTCCATAGAAGAATCTAAGAACTGACAACTTCAGAGATATAATCTCATAGACCAGCTTGCTACAATGCTCTCAGCAGAATATTTTGTGAAATTTACAGTTATCTGACTCCCTCCTGGGGAGCTGGAGGAGTGGGAGGAGAGAAGTGCAGGCAAGGTGACATGACATTTACTACAATCTTACCTTCATCAGAGCTAAGATTTGTAACAATACTGATTAGTGCCACTGGTCAAGACAATAAACCATCACAGAATTTATTCAAAGAAATCTACTATGACTGTTTTACACATGTTTTAAACAGTTTCTTTGCACTTAATAAATCTTATTATTATTCTCCTAAAAATTTTAATAGACTAAGATAAAGGCAACTTGAATCTTCATACAAGAGCAGAAGTCTTCTTTACAGAATCCTATATTATTATTTTTCAAAATGAGCATGCTTTCTATACATTTCATTTCATGAGGAAAAATAAATTTTGTAAATATTTGGATAAATATTTTTTACTTCAGATACTTGCCAGATTCATACCAAAGTAAACATGCAGTGTATGATTTACTATCATTCAATAATCAAAGTTTGACAAAGTATTATCTTTACAATTCATCTTTCTTTTTGAAGTGTAATAAAGGATAGTTAATGTATCAACATTTTGAAATAGTTATTTGTGAAGTCATTTTTAGTGAATTAAGAACAATGGATAATGCTTTGGGAATAGAGGGTAAGATGTGGGTAGGAAAGCGTCTGCCAGATATACTAAGAAACCCAAGGTTGCACATGTGTGCCATTGATCAATGACAATTGTTTGCTATCATTAAATACTAATCTACCATAGACTGCTTTTTCGTGAAAGTCTTTTCCTTTTGTGGTTGACCTTGGTGTTCACATTAACCTGATTTTGTCAGTTTATAAGCATCCTGTAAGGGAAAGGTTGAATTCCTGTCATGATTTGCCACTAGCCTAAACCCAAAGAGATGCCCTTGGGCGATGCACTCTCTGTGTCCACATATTTGATAGAGAATTAAAGTGGAACATAAAATTGCTTCAGTTTTATCTGCCATGATTTACCTCTGACCATACTCCCCACTGAGGATTCAGACATGGAGTTTTACTACTTTCTTTTTGACAGTATAAGGTAAATTGAACATTTTGCAATGCATCTTCAAACCAATTCAGATTGAACTTAAAGAAATAAAAAGCAAATAAACAAAAACTATTGTTGTATATGTAAAGAAAAATATTTAATTTTCCAATTTCATGAATTTAATTTCATAATATTCTTGAACCCACACAACTCTTCATGTTTTCCCTAATGAAAAAAACTATCCATATGAGCCCTAAGATTTTATTATATGCCTAGTTATTTGATTTCCACAAGGCTTTGTAACAGGAGGACAAGGGACAGCGCACTTTTGAATAAATGACATAGCCCAAGGACACAGGATAAACTGGTTAGAATCAAATGGAACCAAGATGGCAGACAAGACTAGACCTTGATCCTCAATCAGCAAGTGAAATGACACACCCAGAGATGCCATGCCATGACAGTTCCAAGGCACTGTTCAAAGACCAAGGAGTGGGTGGTGGCCCAAATTCTAGACATCTCCACGCCTTCCCAAAAAGAGTTGGAATAATCCTCCCATTCATTAGCATATGAAATTACTCAGTCTATAAAAACTAGTCACACCGCAGTTTGCAGCCACACTCGCCCTCTTGAAGGGTCCACACTCTGCTTATGGAGTTTGCTTCTCTCTGTAAGTGAATAAATCTACTTGTTACTTATCACATTGTCTCTCACTAAATTCTTTCTGTGGTGAGATATCAAGAACCTGAGCTTCATTAGGTCCTGAAACCAGGTGCCATGGGTTTTGGCTGGGTTTCAGCCATGTGGATTCAAGTCCCAGGCAGGGTTTTGGCTAGGTTTGAATCACATGGTTTGAGGCCCAAACTGGATTTTGGCCGAGTTCAAGTCCCAGCACATGGGTTCAAGTCCCAATCTGTAGTAAACGGTTTCAGTTTCACGATAACTGAAAATACAAGTTGTTCTTTGCATATCGTTCTTTGCATCTCTGCAAGGAGATCCAACTAGTCCATCCTAAATGAAATCAGTCCTGAATATTCATTGGAAGGACTGATGCTGAAGCTGAAACTCCAATACTTTGACCACCTGATGTGAAGAACTGACCCATTTGAAAAGACCCTGATGCTGGGAAAAATTGAAGGTGGGAGAAGGGGATAACAGAGGATGAGATGGTTGGATGGCATCACTGACTCAATGGACATGAGTTTGAGTAAACTCTGGGAGTTGGTGATGGACAGAGAGGCTTGAAATGCTGCAGTCCATGGGGTCGCAGTCAAACACGACTGAGCGACTAAACTGAACTGAACTGAACTTGCATATAGTTTCTAGGGGCATGTGTAGGATTATTACGGAACCACCCCACCCCTACCCCACCTCACCCAAAAGATCAGGCAGTTTTTGCCACTCTTACCAAGGTGTAAAATTATGTTCAAATTTCAAAGAATTTTATATAAGAAAAAGAGTTGTGCTTGGGGTATTGATACCAAAAACTCAGCCTCTGTGCACAGTGTTGAACTCAACTTTGGAGATAGAGTTTGGGTGAAGTAGAAAAATATAGTTTTATTTTTTTGCCAAGCAAATGGGTAGAGAGGACTTGTACCCCTCAAAACCGTGTGTCCCAAGCTGGAAGGATTTGGTGAGTGGTTATATAGCAATGGTTCAAGGATAGGGTTGCTCATAAGAATTAGTTTGTGTTCAGGGCCTGCAGTCAATTAATATGGATTCAAGGGGTCTCTGGATGATCTTCTCTGTTTTTTGAGACTATCAAACCTTCACCTTCTCTGAAATGAGGATTGTTTCATCAAGTAATTCATCTTCCATTTGTTGGAATTTTTAGTTCTGTAGATAAGTTCAAAGATAGTGTAACCCTTGAGGCAGAAACAGGACCTCACCCCAGGGCTACACTGTGGTTCCTGGGCTGTTCCCCCTTATCTCTGCATCTCCTCCATCCCCTGATTAGCAACTGCTCAGATCTGCCCTTTGGAGCTCAAGGAAGGTAATGGAAACTGGAGACTATTTCCCGCAAACAAGAAAAGTGGAACAAGGAAAGGCTCCAGTGCCCAGGAACCCCATATGGTCCTGCTCCGTCTCAGTATAACTCTTTGAAACATCGTGAGAAATGTTTTATAGTAAATTACATCTGCATTATTTGCTGGAAGTAAGAAAATGCCTGACAGTCCACCTTTTTTTCCTTTTTCTTTTATTTTGGTAAGGAATGCAAATTAGTATGCCAATGAACACATGCCTGTTAAATATTTTAGAGACTCCTGAATTAGTTGAAAACAGAAATTTAACTTATAGGCAGTTCAGGGATAAATCATGATATTTGAAACATTTTCCTGTCTTTGCAAATTCAAAATATCCTAATTATTTTAAAAATAAGCTTAATTAAATTAATTTCCTTCCTTCTTTCTTTCATCCCTTCCTTTCCAGAAAACTATACTGTAACTAGTTGCTTATACTCATTCTTTCCTTCAAAGACCCAAGCTGTGACCCAAGTAGTAAACAGAAAACCCAGGTAAAGGCAAGTGAAACTCTCCTTATTTCTTCCAAATAATTACTCCAGATTTATTTTATAAGTTTATTTTTTCTTTCCCTCTTTTCTTCCCATGTTTGGTTAGTTTATTTTTCTTCTTTATCTTGAAGATACTATAGGTTGGGGCCGCATTCTGTAAACTAATTTTGAACTGGAGTTTTCTTAAGATGACTTGCCCTGAAAAGTCTTCTTGATTCCATGGACTACACATCTATGATCTGGATGACCTCACCTAGCCAGAAAAACACCAGACTGTTTTTATTCTTTTTGGTCAAGCCAGGAAATCTAAAGATTGGGAAGAAAAATTAAAGTATATAAAATAAAAAGAAAAATAATGAACACGGGGAAGTTACATAATTCCTTTGTAATTTAGTTTACAGACTTGTAAATTGGGCAATTTATGTAAATGGACATGAGTTTGAGTGTAAATTTGACATGAGGAGATAGTGAAGGACAAGTAAGCCTGGAGTGCTGCAGTCCATAGGGTGGCAAAGAGTCCAAAACAACTCGACAACTGAACAATGACAACAAATCGGGGAAGAAAGGCAAGAGATTAAAATTAACATTTGTTTACTGGTTTCCCTATTGCCTTTTTTCTGTTTGTTTGTTTGTTCCTCTTATTACCTGTTTGAAGTGTTATTTTATTCTCATTTTATTGAAATGGATTATGAGAAATAGTTAATAAATTGTTCTATATAAGATAAAGAAAAATTAAACAACAAAATTAGAATGCTAATTTGACACTACCTTGAGTATTCGTGTCTCCAAAATTTATATTTTTCTTCCATTTTGTCACATTATAAAAAATAAGTTTGCTTGGAATCCTATACAAAAAGTAGCAGAAACAAACTACCTCCCTCTTAGGACAGAAGTGAGGAGGTTAAAAGTGCAAGATTAAGATCTTAATTAGACATGGCTTTATAGATATTAACTCTGCTGAGTCTTTACTTAACTTGCAAAGAGAGATCCAATGGTAAGATCCAGTGAAAGATAGAAGTGAATTTGATAACAGAGGAAAAGGATAGAGTAGGCCCTTTCTGTTGTTCAGTTGTGTCTGACTCTGCAACCCCATGGACTGCAGCATTCCAGTCTTTCTTATCCTTCACAATCTCCAGAGTTTGCTCAAATTCATGTCCATTGAGTGATGCTATCTAACCATTTCATCCTCTACCACCTTCTCCTTTGGCTTCTATCTTCCCAGCACCAGTGTTTTTTCGAATGAGCTACCTCTTCACATCAGGTGGCCAAATTATTGGAACTTCAGCTTCAGCATGAGTCCTTCCAATGAATATTCAGAGTTGAATTACTTCAGGAAATCTCCTAAGTAGGCCCTTAGGAGAGAGCAAAGTAGAGAAAAGGTGGAGACTGTGAACCAAAGATGAACTTAGATTCCTAATTTTGGAAATTATAGAGAACTCTTTTTTAGGAACTAGAATAGGTAATATTTCTGCTTTTAAATTGTTGTTAAGCTGTCTTTGTCCCTATATCTTCCTGAACATTTAATAAACTTTATTATATGGATGGTTTTGCTTCATTTGGAAAGTAAGGTGATTTTCTGTTTTCAATTTCTTGGTTGTTGGACTTCAATTTGCATAATAAATATACTTGGTACCAGTTTGATAGCCTTGGGTACAGTTAAGTGATTTGTGTTTTCCAGACCACTCATTTCTATGATTAAATATAAACAATAATAGTCACAAATAGTACTTCATTGCCTCTATTTCTGACTCCTGGAGGGATTCAATTCATCATCACATTTGTGTAAAAAATTTTGGAAATCTGCCAGTCTTCTTTGGATAATGATGGAAAACCCTTAGCTATTTCTGGTACCTTCCATAGTTTTCCTTAGGTTAAAATCAAAGCTGTTGCTTTGATGCTACTGACCAATGGGGACACTGCTTCTGCTACTGCCTGTGTAGGACAACCAAGCCAAATTAGTTGCTTTTGAAAGTCTGTTGACACTGGCTTTCTGACTGTCCAACGGCAATATTGAGCCTACAAATGTCTATATTCATCACCACTCCTACACAGACCTGTTCCATCCTTACAGGAATGTTTAGCACCAAGATGATTAACACTTAACACATAGCACTCTCATTATGGCTTCCCAGGTGGCACAGTGGTAAAGAATCCACCTGCCAATGCAGGAGAGGCAAGATATGCAGGTTTGATCCCTGGGTGGGAATATCCCTTGGAGTAGGAAATGGCAATGCGGTCCAATATACTTGCCTGAAAAATTCCATGGACAAAGAAACCTTGCAGGCTAGAGTTCATGAGGTCACAAACGGTCAGACACAACTGAGCACACACAAGCATGAGCATGCACTCTCATAACACCAAAAGTTTTATAGCAAAACATAATTGTTTCCAATTAAAAGTTTCCTGCATTATCATCTCAGGACTCAGTCATGGGTTTTGTGCATGAGGATAATCCGAGTCAAACCCTCCCTACTGTCCTCAAATTAGTTAGCAGACAGTCCTACAAATTTTGACATATCAACTTGGCCTATTGTTTTACAGAAAAATACTTTGCAACTCAAAAGTAATGCATAATTTCCCCAGAAAATCATTAATTATATTTGTAAATAAGATTCATGGTGAATGTATGTACTAATAAATTTCCAGAAAGTACTGAATTCTGTGGATAACCCAAAGTTTCAGCAAAAAAAAAAAAAAAAAAAGCAGCAGTTTATGTCAAGGGGAAACCATCATGTCAAAACCCCCTAAAACAGCTTCATGATGGAGGTGAGGTGATGGTGTGAACAACTGGAGGTGGACACCCTCTAATGCTGAAACACACTACCTTTTCCATTACTCACTCACAGTCACTTTTACCACTTTGATTCAAAGCCATTATATTTATTTTGATTTAAATGAAACTCATTTAGATATAATGAGTTACAATGATATAAAATACAACCATATTAAATTGCACATTTTATAAATTGTTCCTTAGAATTAATTAATTATGTGAAATCAAGTGAATTGAAAAGACTGGAATCTAAGATCACACTCCTTAGATTGGGTGTGTTCTTGAAAAGTTTGTTGGATGAGCTATTGTAATTTTATATATACCAAATAAAATGATTAAGTACTCTTTAATAGGTTAATTAAGTAAAATAAGATTATTTGGCAGGAACGTGGACACCAGAGCCATGACTACAGACTCAGGGAGGGAGTCAGATTATAGGTGTCTTTTTTTTTTTTTTTTGGCTTTTTTTTTCATTTATTTTTAATTAGTTGGAAGCTAATTACTTTACAATATTGCAGTGGTTTTTGCCATACATTGACATGAATCAGCCATGGATTTACATGTGTTCCCCATTGGAAAGTACACTGTTTTTGTATTAAGACTTACTAAAAATTTTCATTCCAAATGTAGCAGGAGGATACTCAAAATGAGTTTGAGTAAGAGCCAGGAAAATACTGAACGTGTAATAAATATTGGGTGCCATATCATATTTGGTGAATTATTAACTCAATGTAGAAAATTACTAATTTTTGAGCCCCAGAATGTTTTGTCACAGTATCTTTGCAATTATGAGGTTTGTCCTAAACTCCATATTAAAGAAGAGGAAGCAGAGGCTCAGAGAGTTACTAGCAGAGCTGGCACTTGGATGCAGCACAATCTGACCCTAAATTTTGTTAATACTGCCACATTGCAGGATTTCCTTGGTGGTCCAATGGTTAGGAATACACCTGCCAACTTAGGGCACACGGGTTCAATTCCTGGTACGGGAATATCCCACATTCTTGCTGTGGAGCAACTAAGCCCATGTGCCACAACTATTGAAGCCCCAGCTCTAGAGTCTGCATGCCTCAATGAAGAGCCGCCACTCCAGGCAACTAGAGAAAGCCCACATGCAGCAATGAAGACCCAACACAGTCAAAAATAAATAAGTAATTGATTTAAAACTAAATGATCACATTTCTCCAGAGCTGCACAAAGATCATTTGCTGTGTGACCTGAGATAAGTTCCCTGAAATCTGGGCCTTAATTTTCTTTTCTATGAAAGTGCAAATAAAAACACTATCTCATAGAAAACTTCTGAAGATGAACTGAATTTATATGTATAAAAAACTTAATGTACGACACTTCGAAAGCACTCAGTATCAGCTGTTATTATCTTCCATGTTAGAAGTGACAATGCAGCTTTAGCAAGTATTTATAAAATAGCCTTAATTTCCCTTCCTCACTTTCTTTTTTCCTTCTTTCCCACTGATCTATTTTTTTCAAATATATAAGATATTTTATTGATAATGACTACATCTCCATTCCACATACTGGATTGTTACTTTGTATATTTTGTGCATTTTTTTCCCCTCATAAAAATCTCATGTGGCAAGTGTGCTTTGGAGACACTGCCTTCAAATTTATTATTATTATCTGAAATAGCTGATGTTATTTTTTATTATTTCACAGAAAAAAGTCTTGATAAGACTAAAGACTATATCCAAAGTTATACAATTTATAAGTGATAGACCCAAGATTACTAAGACAGAAAACCAAGTTAAATAAGCCAAGTAAATATACCCTTGTATATTTCAAAGATAGATCTCGCTTGCTTGCTTAGGTTGTAACTGTATTGAAATTCAGGACTATTTTCTGTGTCTTCAGAGTTGAAACACAATAGAAAGAAGGAAAAGAAAGAAAGAAAGTGAAGTCTTTCAGTCGCGTCTGACTCTGCAACCCCATGTACTATAGCATATGAGGCTCCTCCATCCATGGAATTTTCCAGGCAAGAGTATTGGAGTGGGTTGGTCCCCAAATGGAATAAAATATGCTTTATATAATTATATACATTCTCATGTATACTTATATTAATACTTGGCATGTATTATAATATGTAGACATGTATCTTTATATGTTTTATATAAATCAGTAATATAGATAGATAATGTATATGTGTGCATCCAGTATATATAAATCATGTTAATAAGTAATAGTCATTTTAGAAAATCACAAGTCAATATCTCTGATCAAAACCTTCCAATCTCAATTAGAACTTCTTATCAGAACAAAACCCAAACTCTTTACTATGGACTAAAATTTGTGCATAATCTGGCCTCTGAATAACTCCAAATGTAATCACTACTTCCCTATCTCTATATCTGCTCCAGCCATACTCTTCCTCATCCTGTTGCTTTAAAATGCCAAGTGTCCTTCTGCCTCGGAGCTTTTGTACTTGTAGTTTTCTCTGCCTTACGCCCTGTACCCAATTTTTCATGTAGCTCACTTCCACAGTTCATTTTGTCTTCACGTTTATTAAGTGTGTACGAGGTAATCTCCTAAAAGATTTAAGTGAATTATTTGAAACAAGTTATTATTTGGTGATCTGGGTTAAGAACAACGAGAAAGACAAACACTGCACGGTATCGCTTATATGTGGAAACTAAAAAGGGCTTCTCTGATGACTCAGCGGGTTAAGAGTCCACCTGTAATACAGGAGACAGAGGAGACACGGGTTCAATCCCTGGTTTGGGAAGATCTCCTGCAAGAGCAAGTGGCAACCCGCTCCAGGAGTCTCGCCTGAAAAAGATCCCAACGACAAAGGAGCCTGGAGAACTAGAGTCCATGGGGTTGCAGAGTTGGACATGACTTAGGAACTGAACAACAACACTATATAGTATATTTGCCAAGAGAGTAGATGTTCTCACCGAAAAAAAAAAGAAAGCAAAGCAGTGGTAGTGTTTAAGAATACAAGTACAAAATGCCGATCTCATCCAGTGCTAACCCAGTATCAAAGCAGCTAATGAATTGGGTTAAAAACACAAATTTAGATGTGTTATTTATTTAGCATCTCATCATTTTATGTACATGTACACTTCAAGCTGTATTATCTGAATAAATGTTTACTGACTCTTAGAACAGAATGACAAAGACACCTCAAGGTCAGACTCTCTCAATAGGAAAGGCAGCTCTAGGGAG
The DNA here is from genome assembly GCF_963930625.1 of Muntiacus reevesi. Taxonomy (NCBI): domain Eukaryota; kingdom Metazoa; phylum Chordata; class Mammalia; order Artiodactyla; family Cervidae; genus Muntiacus; species Muntiacus reevesi. The sequence continues at coordinate 45,527,402 of NC_089264.1, forward strand.
TAGAAGTCAATTATATAAACTATCAGTTGAATATGAATCCAAAGTAAATGTCAGTCCCATTATGTACCTCTGAGAAATGGATGCTAAGATACAAGAAACAGCACAGTGGCTGGGCAAGTTCTCATAAATTCTGATAAAACAAATGCCCATATTAGTGTGCAACAAAATGAGCCATGTAACAGTGAAATCGGGCATTTGTTTTGAATAACCAAAGAAAGTGAAGTTGCTCAGTTGTGTCTGACTCTTTGCGACCCCATGGACTGTAGCTTACCAGGCTCCTCCGTTCATGAAATTTTCCAGGCAAGAGTACTGAACTGGGTTGCCATTTCCTTCTCTAGGGGATCTTCCCAACCCAGGGATCGAACCAGGGTCTCCCTCATTGCAGGCAGACATTTTACAATCTGAGCCCCCAGGGAAGCAAAATCCTCGTTAATTTGGAAGCATGTATGTGTATTCAAGATGGACTATTAAACTACAGTAGAACTTTTCATTTTTCAACATTACCTTCCATGCAATGTTCCCAGCTTCTCTGAACACATCAGCAGAATTTGAGGCAAGACAGACTGCCTTGGAGGAATTCATCGAAATTAAGGCTCAGCTTAAAGCCAGTCAATTCTGTCTTGGTAACCATTGTTTTAGCTATTTATGATTGAGGAGACAAAGCACTCTGGGCATTTTAATCTTATATGCTGTGTTAACTTATTCCCATCTGCATTACATTCAAGAGATTTTTTTTTTTTTTTTTAATGAGCTCTGCACAAGTTTTTTAACCAGGCAAACACGGGTTGGAATCCTGACATTGCAGCGTTATCAGAAGTTGCCACATTTCCTGGTTTACTCCTCTCAAAACTGAAAATGATAACTACTTCACGAAGACAATTAAGTGGGATGGTTATGAGAAACATTATCACAGATCAAGGCAGAGTAGACATTTAATGCATTAGTTTCCTTATCTTTCTTCCTTCATGAAAGAATATAAAGTGGTCACATACCACTAGATAATCACGTAGAATATGCCAGCCAATTATTAATACAACATTCTTCAATATATACATTTCCTACATAGTGATTATGTCAAAATATTTATTATGGGCTTCCAAATACTTTCTTGATTCTTAATGAGCCAAGTGCAGAGGAAGCTGCATTACTTTATGCTGTTACTCATTGACTCCATTAGTCCCAGGGTTTTCAGCCCATTTTTGTTGAAAGCTCTCTGTGTCCCCAGCCTAGTTCTAACCCTTCAGCTAAAAACTTAACCTGAACATCTAATTGAGTTGTTAGATAGTAGTTCTGACATTACCTGGCCTGCAAGGACTATTGATCGGTCTGCACACCCCACACCTAACATCCCTTTGCAAATCTATCCATTTCTGTAATTGACATGATTTCTGCCCAGTTGCTCAGCCTGAAGCTGAGAAGACTGAAAGATCTCTTTGGATTCACTGCTTTCCGATGGTAAGTTCAACCTTAAAAAGTATTTCCCCAAAAACTATTTCTTCTCATTTTCTATGTTAAAGCTACTATCATCTCTCATCTAGACTAACATAATAATCTTCTGATAAGTTTCCTTGCCTTGACTCTTAAGCCCTCTTAAAGTACATTCTTTATCCAGAGATTTTGACAGAATCTCTCTTCTTGACCAAATTAGATGGTCTCCTCTGACTCTTCTTTTGGACTAGGTCTTATCCTTGGACCCTGTCCTTGGCCTACTGAAGCAAGTTTTAGCAAGGAATCAAGCTAAGTCAGCTTGACACCCTTGATATCTGGTATCTGATTAAGTTCATTATCCCTCACCTCGATGTGTAAGACCATAACCTGTCTTTAGCAGGAATCTCCTTAAATCAGTTCAGGAAGAATCTCCCTATTTTTCATGTCTCCTCTGGCATTCATGCCTGCTAAGTCGCTTTACTTGTGGCTGTCTCTGTGTTACCCTTTGGACTGTAGCCTGCCAGGCTCCTCTGTCCAGGGGAGTCTCCAGGCAAAAATACTGAAGTGGGTTGCCATGCCCTCCTCCAGGGCATCTTCCCAGTCCAGGGACTGAACCCACATTGCTTATGTCTCCTGCAGGTGGGTCCCTTACCATCAGCGCCACCTGGGAAGCCTGTGTCTCCTCTTAGTCATTTTCTATTCACTGACTTTCTCATTTGGCTTGTTGGCACTCAGTCTTCAACTGTCTTTCCTAAGTTGGAGGTCAACCTAGTTTTCTTACTGCAGAAGTCTCCTGTTTCAATTGCAAAGTTTATTTAATGAGATCTGGTCTTTACTGCTTTTACTAGCAATAAAGTTGTGTTTAGTTGTGCTAGTTGTATCTAGTTGTGTGTCTCTTAAAGATTATTCGCCTTCCTTTAGAAAGTAGTCACACTTTCTAAAATATGACTCCCTTCTTTGTTAATGCCTTTTATTATTTCCCAATGAAATCCCATATTCTTTGCCAGTCTTTAAGATTATTATATACTTTGAACCTCATTGACTTTTCTTTTACTTTTTTCCTTTTTTTTTTCCCTCTTAGAGTCTCATATGGTTACCTCTTTCTCATCAGTTAAAACTTTATTCAAATGTAAGTTTTCTCAGAAAGCCTTCAGTGAATTCTCTACCCAAAGTTATACCCCCTCAATCTCATCACTATTATTATCATTATATTTATTTTCTTTGTTGCCATTCCCAATGTTGTAAATATTCTTCTTATTAATTTATGTTATTGTTGCCTGAGTCATTCCAGTGAAATGCCAGGATTTAGTGGGTACTGAATAAATACTTTTTCATTAACTTATCTGCCTATTTGCTTGTTTTCTTATAGAACCAGGAGGTGAAAATCATAAAGGCAAAATAACATAAAGAAATGAAGAAAGAAAACACACTCACAACCTAGAAAAAATAATATTTTGTTCTTCAATAATGAAAAAAAATTTCAAAAATTTCCATCAGGAATTGTCCCATTAGAAATGAATAAATAATATACAGAGTAACATTCACATATTCTTAATTCAGGACAGATTTTTTGTTCAAAAGTTTGACTAACCTCATAAAATCCTTAATGTTCTAGATGAAAAGTCACTTCAGGGGGCAATTAGAGGATATACTCATTAAGCCAATTGTACAAAGGCCATACAGCATGGGTGTAAGAGGTTAGGCAGTACCATTAAGAAGTAACCTGGAAAACCAGTCATTTGAACGACTTTGCCTTTGAGGTTACCTCACAGCAAGCAGACAGGAGGCAACTTCATTTGGTTTTAGGTTCAAAGTTACAGAGTACAAAGGATGCGGGAACTCTGCCCTCCCTTCTTATTTAGCTAGTTCTAAATTGAACTTCAATATGGAAGTTGAGTGACAAAGAAGTATGCCATAAAGACTACAAAATCCTTAAGGTTATTCAAATTGCACAAGGTATTAAAAGCAAGTAAGTAGTTTAAGAGCAAAGGTAAGAACTCCTCCACCTCTCCCATCAATAACATCTGAAAGTGAACAAGAAATTGGTATTTAGTGGCTAAAACTGAGCCCCTAAGTTATAAAATTGACATCTTCTTTTATATAATTGTCTATTGTACAACTGGAGAAGAAAAATCAGGCTTAAGAAGCTTTGCTAGACTTAGGCATGACAGGGAACTGAAATGGAGACATAAAATGATTTATCTTTTTATCTTGTGAACAAGATCTATGGCAAAGTAGAGATCCAAAACCTTATACAAAGCAATCATGGAGATATATCAGACAAAGTCAGAAGAAAAATGATCATTTTTCCATGCCTTTCTAACCTCTGCTACCAGTTTCAGAATTAAATTGCTCTCTCTTTCTCTCTCTCTCTCTCTTTTTTTTTTTTGTTAGTAATTTGTCTCTTTGATTTCTCAGTTATTGAAAAAACAACAAAATATCATGTCACTGAAACAGGCAGAACTTCTTTCTTTTTGAAGGGAAGGAGACACCTTTGTGGGACAAGTCCTGCAGACAGAACTGAGAAATAACACATTTAGTAATTCTCTGGGGCTAGATGACCCAATCAATAGAACTGATAGTTTTTCCACTTAAAAGCTTGAATTTTCCCACCTAGGACCTAGAGGCTTAATAAATCTATGGTATAGGGTCTGTTTTGAACAAGGCTTCAATTGACAACTGTAAGAGTAAGTGAGATAGAGACAAATCATGATTCTTTTCTTTCAAAATTATTTCTTGACACACCAAGTGTAAGATTTCAGTCTCTGTGTGTGTGTGTGCGTGTGTTTAACAGCTGTGGCTGGTTAATATTTATGGTCTTTGAGAAGACAATATTGTTTAAGGAGAATGAGATAGCAACATGAGTTATATCCCTAGACAAGTTTTTAAATCTCCAGAGTATGACCTTGGGCATTCCTAGTGACTACTGATGAGTCATTGCATTGAGTAGCCAATGCAATTCACATCATTGAAGTCACTGTAAATGGAAACTCCTGAGGTTATGCAGTCCTGGCTCTACATACCTAACCGAGTGGACCTGGTCATATGCCTCAATATCTATGACAGTCACTGATAAAGTGAGGGTTGGGAACACTTTAATTTCCAAAGTCCTGACTGGTTCTAAAATTATGGAGTTCTTCATACTTTCTCAGCAATTTACAATGTTATCAAGATCTCTCAGCAAAAAGGTAGGCATTTCTAACAATAGATTCCAGATTTTTAAGGATTTGTTCTTTTAATTTTGGAAAACACTCAGTCACTGTCCCTTTGAATATTATCTCCTCATCATGGTATTTTCTTTCTTTTAAAACTCTGGTTTGTTTGCTGTTTTAGTCTCTAAGTCATGCCCAACTCTTTTGCAACCTTACAGACTGTAGCTTGCCAGGCTCCTCTGACCATGAGATTTCCCAGGCAAGAATACTGGAGTGGGTTGCCATTTCCTTCTCCAGTTACTTTTAAGTTAAAACTTTTTAGGGTCCTGTTAAATTTTAACCTCTTGATGACTATTGATCCAAAAGACACCACCAGGCCAAGGAACGGGAAATGGAAGGATTTATTATTTGCAGAAAGTAAGAAGAACACCAGGGATCTTTCTCAAAACAGTGTTTCCCAATAGCAATAGTGGGGAAGTTTTAAATTAAAGGTGCATGCATATTCATGAGGGGGCATCAGTGGTGTCATTGAATTTGGGCAAATGTTGACAGAATTCAAGCTTTAGTTGACTGAAGTTACCGGGTTCAGAAAAAGCCAATGTCATCATTCTTTAGGTTCTAATTGATCTGGTGGTTGAGTGCTTCAGGCAAATCTTTACCAATGAAACAGAACAAGGAGTCTTCACAACTGATATATTATCTTGCTATTGTTACTTCTCTTGCCTGATAACATTCATTTGTTTCTGCATTTTTTTGTACCCTTACGATCATCAGTTACTGAGACCTGTTCAAGGATAAACACAATGGCCAGGCTTAGATCATAAAATGCCTTAGGTCAAAAATGGCTTCTCTCAAGTCCAGAAAGCCAGGCCTGGTTCACTTTCTCCAAGAGCCCCCTACCCTATCTGCTTACAGAACAAAAGAATGAAAAAGTATATTGTAGTACATTCAAAAAATTGAAAATTATATGGTGTCTAGAATGAAGGAACAGCAGCTACACACACACAGATGACTACTAGAAAATGATTGAGTTAAAAAGAAAGCCACAAGAGAACAAACAGAAATTATACATATATATTTAATATATACATACTAAATAAATATGGGGCTTCCCTGGTGACTCAGAGGTTAAAGCATCTGCCTGCAATGCAGGAGACCTGGGTTCGATCCCTAGGTCGGGAAGATCCCCTGGAGAAGGAAATGGCAACCCACTCAAGTATTCTTGCCTGGAGAATTCCATGGACAGAGGAGCCTATTGGGCTACAGTCCACAGGGTTGCAAGGAGTCAGACACGACTGAGTGACTTCACTTTCTCTTTATTAAATATATATTTATATATTTAATATATATATTAATTGTATATCAATTATATTAATATATATATTAATGGTATATATCGTCTGGTAAAAATGTAAAAAAAAAGCAGGAGAATGATTTAGAAAATAAGTGTAAATCTGTTTTCAATGTTGTCTTTAGAGAACAGTTACAGCCATCAGGAGACAGACTGAATAAATTTAAAGATTTAATTGGCATTATTCAAAAATTCATGAATTAGGCAGCATTCCATTTAGCAAATAGAACGGAGCTCCAAGAAACTTACAAAGTGGGGGATTTTTTTTATATAGAAGGAGAAAGGACAAGGAAGTTACTAGCAAAGAGTAGATTATTTTAGGGGAAGGCATAGGATTATTGGGCAGATTAGCTAACTAGTACTAAGCAGGTAGGGCTCTGCTGGTGGCTCAGAGGTTAAAGCATCTGCCCACAATGCAGGAGACCTGGGTTTGATCCCTGGGTTGGGAAGATCCCCTGGAGAAGGGAAAGGCTACCCACTCCAGTATTCTTGCCTGGAGAATCCCATGGACAGGGGAGCCTGGTGGGCTACAGTCCATGGGGTTGCAAAGAGTTGGACACGACTGAGCGACTTCACTTCACTTCACTTCTTCACCAAGCAGGTAATTCCAGGTTGACTGGTTTAAGGTTCTACTCCTGGCAATGGTTGAAACTATAATTAATTTAGGTATTAATTCATGGTTTGGTTATCTGGGCTTAGAATAAATGACTCCATTTTGAGCCCATTTACTCTTCAACACATGGAACTTTAAGTTACATTATAGTTTTAGGTTTAATTTTGGGTTAATATACACTAGCCCATTAATTTAATTCTAAGGCTTGGACTTGTTACATTATAAAGGACTTTCATATGCTGTATATTATTAATCACCTTAACCATTGCTCATATATGTATTATTTGATAACTGATAGTACTTTTCAATAAACAAATCTCTTATTTATCATTCCAATATACAACCATATTCATATATTCTTCTCTTCTTATTGTGAGCAGTCTCAATAATTTCTTTCTATTTCTATAATTTTAAACAAAGTATTGTGGACTCCTTTGGATATGTAGCTTCATGTAGGTCAACTTCCCGTAGGGATGCATATTAATTGCTTCTTCCTCTCTGACTGTATTTCTACCTTTGTGGTCAAGAAATACATGAATTATCCATTTTCATCTTCAAATTATTTGTTTGCTTTGTACAACATCTAAAGTTCCTAGTTACTCTTAAATATGACATAACACTAAACTGGGAATCCTATTTTAGACTGCAGAAAAGGAGATGCTTAGAAGACCAGGAGTTTCACAGTAAGGTAACTTGAGAGTGTTTTGTCTAATACAAGTCCTTCAAGAAACAAGGATTGGAAGAGCTATCCACACTATCTACTCTTTGAATGTGTGTATTTAAATTTATCAATGGCATTAATTTCCAGACTTTCTCTCAAACCAGTTCCACACTCACATTTCAAACATTTCTTCTTTGAATATATTATATAAGAAAGTGTCCCTAAGTGTCAGGAGGAAAATCAGACACATTTATCCTTTAGACGTTTCAAAACGAAGGTAAAACATAAGGCGAGCATTTTTTTTTTTCAATCAAAAAGATGCTAGCATTTTTCTGAAAACAATTACCAGAAGATTGTCATAAGAATGGATTCTCCATATTTCTGCAAACTTATTCAGTTACAATACTGTTTCAAGTACCTAATACTTTAGCTTAAATAAAATGTATTTTTTTCTTAAGCTACAATTTTGTAAAAAATTGATTTATCAAAGTGTCCAATAAATAAGCCAGACTCTTTAATTACTGAAGTCTAGTTATTAAAGGAGAGTGATCAGAGGAAAGGAGGTGGTAGTTGGCTTTCTCTGGTTTTCTGTTATCTTTTCCTCTGTTTCCTACTGCGATATAAATGATTCCCTTTAGCTTGCTACAGTAGCATTTGCTTTGGGCAAAAATAAAAAAAAAAGTATTCCTCAGAACACTGGCTGGAAAAATGAATGTTTGCTGTCTCAACAAATTGCAACATCTCCAAAATTCAACATTTGTCATTATCCCTCAGTTGTAATAATATGAAAAGTATAGCCTTACTCTCAGTTATGGAATATCCTTAATGTGCAGTTTCTGGAATGAAGTAAAAAATGCATTAGGAAAAGCACTTAGGCTTCCATGGTAGTCCAGTTTAAATTCCATGTTCCCTATGCAGAGGGCATGAGTTCAATCCCTGGTTGGGGAACTAAGATCCTGCATGCTGCAAGGCACCAAAAAAGAAACTGTGTTTGCAAAGTTTGAAACTATTACATTAACTGAGGTTAAGGTTAAACACATAATACAATAAAATTACTCCTCCTTTTTGAAATCATTTAGCAACCCTGGATCATTCTTTGAAAATGTATACCCTGGCTTAAGGTCACTGTCCCTGATACTGCTTCAGTCATAATTCTAGCTTTTTTCAATGCCTAGTGAAAGTCATTCAGTCGTGTCTGACTGTTTATGACCACATGGACTGTGCCATGGACAGAGGAGAATTCTCCAGGCAAGAATACTCGTTTGGGTAGCTGTTCCCTTCTCCAGGGTATCTTCCCAACCCAGGGATGGAACCCAGGTCTCCTGCATTGAAGGCAGATTCTTTAGTGTCTGAGCTACCAGGGAAGCCCTTCAATGCCTAGATTTATCCTCATTCTTTAAGTCTTGTCTCTCTGATTTTCTTATCAACCACTCTACCTCAATTTAAGTAACACATTGGACTGCAAGGAGATCCAATCAGTCTATCCTAAAGGAGATCAGTCCTGGGTGTTCATTGGAAGGACTGATGCTGAAGCTGAAACTCCAATACTTTGGCCACTTCATGCAAAGTGTTGACTCATTGGAAAAGACACTGATGCTGGGAGGTATTGGGGGCAGGAAGAGAAGGGGACGACAGAGGATGAGACGGCTGAATGGCATCACCAACTCAATGGGCATGAGTCTGAGTAAACTCCGGAAGTTGGTGATGGACCAGGAGGCTTGGCGTGCTGCAATTCATGGGGTCGCAAAGAATCAGACACGACTGAACAACTGAACTGAACCGAACTGAAGGTTGTGATCTAAACCTTATCATTACAAATAATTGCACTTCTCCATAATTTAAATTTTAACCACCACCATCTACTCTCTCACTAGAGGTTCTGTCTCTGAAATCTAACTCCCCCAATGCTTTGACTCTATATCACTTGATTCTATTGTCATTCACTCTCCCTCACTGATGTCCTTACTTCCCTCTTTTCATAACTTTAATTTCATGGCTAATCATTATGTATTCCCATCATGCACTCTTAGCAATGTTGTCACACTTGCTTTCCCACAGTCTTAACAAGCTTCCAAATTTTGTCTAAAACTAAACTCATTGTTTATTTAACTGTTAGCTAGGGTAAAGTACAAATTGCTTGATCAAAGAAACCTCCAAAATATAAAGACCTAAATAAAATAAAAAAATATTTTTTTCCTCAACTAAACATATCAAAACAAGTGGCCCAGTTTAGCAGGGAGCCTGGACTCCATGCTGGGACTTAGACTTCCCTTCTTCTTCCCCATTGTTACAGCATTATCTTCACCTTCCTGATTAGAGTTAGGTAATAGGTATGACCACAAATCAACTCGTATTATCTGGAAAGACAGAATGTGTTGTTTAACAATGATCTTCTAAACAAGTGAGGCAGGAGTTTCCCATACACTTTGCTTGTGCTCCAGAAACAATTTAGCCACATTTTCACACATAGGTAAAATGAAATCTGTGAAACAGAAGTCTCTAGGAAGGATGGACATTTGCATAAGTAACTTGATTATTATGAAAGGAATTTTGGTGAAAAGTTAGCAGTCGTTTTATTTGAGCATAGCTGGAGGAAAGCATATAACCATGTTGGCAATTATTGCATTAAATTCAGTAAGAAATGTGCATGAATTCTTTGTGATTGTAACCTAAGCTCATGCATGAGTACATTAGATCTGTACTCTCTAATTTCACCTAAGACCATCTTGTTAGGAATTTTCCCTTTCTTTTTTGCATTATCAGTTCCCTCTTTTTATTGGATCATCCACCTCACCATAAGCATATCTTATGGTGTATATATACGCTGTATGTTTATGGCATACGATATGGTACATTTATATATATCGTCTTTAAAATAAAGGAATACTTCCTGATTTCATATACACTAGTTGTGCTACTTATATTCCTAATTACTGTAAAGCATTCTTGAAAGAGTGGCCAGTAAATGTCTTTATTTCTTTCCTCTCTTGATATTCATACATGTATTATGTTTTTCCTTGCCTTCAACATTCCACCAAAGTTACTATTCTCAGGATTATAAATGGCAGTCATCTTGCTAAATCTAGTGGCCAATTTTATTTTCAGTGTTCATCTTATGTGCCATTTTGCCATCATTTAACACAATCACTCTACCTAGGAACATTATATTAGATATGCATGGTATCACAGTTCTCTTGTTTACCTTCTATTTCACTAGCTATACTTTCTCACTCTCATTCCTACTTCCTCCTTCTCTCTCTGCTGCTAAAGATTGGATGCACCCTAGGATTTCCTAGTTTTTTTGATTCATGCTGCTTCCTGTAGTAACTGCATCCAGTTTCATGGTTTTAAGTATTATCTATATGCTAAAGAATCCAGACTTGTGTATCTTACAGTGAACTTAAAATTCTCACTTAGATGTCTAATATGCATCTGAAATATACATGTTTAAAAGTAAACTCACTTTCATCTCTAGATCTTGTCCTCCATCTCAACTAATGGCAATTCTGTTCTCTTAGTTGGGATAGAAAACAGAGTTATCTTTGAAAACACTACATCATATCATGCATTCATTCTTTCAGCAAATACAATTGGCTTTAATTTCACAATATATACAGATTCTAAAGTTTTTTTTTCCACCATGATCATTCCTCTCATCTAAGCTACCACAATTGCTCACTTTTATTACTACAAGTGCTCCCTAAATTTCTTCCTGCTTCTGCCCTTTTCCTCACAGTCATTCTTAATAAGATAGAAAGAGTGATCCTGTCAAGGCTAATTATGACACTCCTCTTCTCAAAATATTTAAGTAGCTTCTTATCTCAATTTAAATTCTTAAATGTTTATAATCACTTACTCTAGCCTCATCTTTCTATTCCCATCTCATACCATGCAGTGGTTCAGGGCATGGGTTCAGGAGACTGACTTCTCACTTTCCAGACATTGTTTGATCCTTGTACTCCTCAATGTTCTCTTCTGTATAGTGGGGATAAGAATATCTACATCACTGGGGTTTCTCTAGGGTTGAATTAATTAAATGTAAAGTACCTAGAATATTCCTGACATAATTACTGTTCAGTAAGGCTTAGATTCTACTGCTTTCTTCTCTCAGTCTCCTCTACCCAGTGACCTTCTTTTTGCTTCTTAAATATATGGACTTCATTGTCACCTCAAAACCCTCATTTTTTTCCCTTTGCCTGAGTTTTACACTCCCATATAGTCTCCTAACTTCTATTCATCTTACTTTGATCTTTGCTCAAACTTCATCTTATTGGTGAGGCTCCTATGGTCACCATATTTGAAGTGGAATTTCCACTCCTACACTAGCATTTATCCTTCTCATTTCCTATGTGAACTTGTCTAGGCCATGCATATATTTACTGTTTTCCCCCTAAACCTAGTAATAGGTGCAGATGCTCAAAAAACACATTGAAGAAATGAGTTAGCAAAATATAATTTAATGCATTTGTGTTCAGCTTACAGACATCATATTTTATCCTAACAGCAATCTATTAAGCAGATATAATCTCTGTTTTACAAATGCAAAACCAAAACCTCAAAGAAGTGGTTAATAATTTGCCAAGGATCACAAAGCTACAAATGGGTAAGACTGGATTCAGACTGATGCCTTTCTGGACTTTAATATATAGATAGATAAATAGATATATATTAATGTGTGGTTCTTTAAATAGCATGACAAGTTGATTTTTATGACTCTTTGATGCAAAAAATTGAGATCACATATACTTTACATCTAGACATTAATATCTGTTCTGACTAATATTTAAAATTTGAAACTTATATTTTAGTTTGCCCCATCTTTAAAAATGTTTAAAAATATTTTGTGTATGTCAACCGAAAAATATGCACAACATGAGAGCTGTGAGTTTAGTTTTATTTGGGAATTGAAGCTTACAGCCTGAAAGAAAGCCTCTCATGGATCTCTGAAGAGCTGCTCCAAAAGATAGAGGGGAGATCAGTATATATGGAACTTTAGAGAAGGTGTACATGCGACCATGCGCATATCTCAGTTGAAGGTTGTTTCTATTTACCAGGAATGGGTGTTTCCATTATTTTGGTGCTTTTGTAGGTATAAGAAGATAAAAGAAATTAAGTTTATAAAATTGTCTCCTGAAAATACCTAACTACCCAAAGGCTTGTTCTGTAAGCTTTCTCAGAACACAGAGTGTCTCACACCTGATCATCACTCTAATCTCTTTCAAGGGGTGTTGAAGGTCAATGACTGCTGGGACTAGCAGCTTCATTCTTATAGAAGCACATGGTGAGCAACATTTTTCAGTAGTCATCTATATCTAAAAAACATTAAATGCTATCTGAAAAGGAATTGACTCTTTTTAGTGAATTACTCTGATGCAGATGCACACACCTTCATAACTAGAAATGTATTACTGTGCTATATAATATTTTTAATATTAATGTAAATACATTCCATGGGGTGAAGAACTATATATAATATATATATAAAGTTTTTGAAATTCTGAGAGCATATAAAATTCTGTTCTGTGTTCCTCACAACTCCTCTGTTTGAAAAAAATTAGGTCCTCAACCACCCCCTTCACAAGGAAAACAACACAATAACACATTAGATTTCTGTCTAATTTCGAGCTCCAAAGTTACCAAATTACTAAGTAGGAAAGCTTAATTTCTGTGTCAGAACAAAACTATTCTTTAAAACCTAGAACCAAAGGAAATATATTTGTTTGGTGACTGTCAAAAGAATAACATTTCCCCAGAAATTGAAAATAAAGACTATAAGTATTTAATAAGGAATGACTGCACCAAGTGTTCCTAGAAAGAGGAGATTTAGTTTAGCTCAAAATCAGGTGAATTAGTTTGAAACTGATCTAAGATTTTAAAAGGGTAAATATTTCTAGGTAGCTGACCTTTACTATTACTGAACCAAATAAATTGGTTCTCAGAAATATGACAGAAATTGAGAATTGTAATTTTCTCATTAAGGAGATAATTACCCAAATAGGAATGCAATTACCCAATGATGAACAGTTGGAAAAGATAGATTCAATTTTACTAGTGAGAATTGAAAAGCTGTCAGAGAAAGTTCCAGAGGGAACAAAAGAAGCACTCACCTTGGTCACAGATCTCCACTATTGTTAATGACAACCATGAACATTTTACCTTTGAAAAGATACCTGCTGAGCCACACAATGGAAAGAGACCTGGGAGGAATTGATGCTTTTACAAATTCAGGGCACTTTAGTACTAGATGGGATAGATAAAGTGAGAAATAAGAAAGAGAGTCAGCCACTCCATCTTCAAACATATCGTATTATCTCAAACAAGGCATTTTTTCACTTTCTTGACTAATCTCACCCTTTTCTACCCCCTAGCCATCCTCAAGCTTTCTGGTATTTCAGCAATTACTTCAGATTTTTGTTTGCTTATTGAAAACCCTTCAATATTAATAAGCTTAATAAAGTAGGATTTATAAGGATGGTTTATAATTGCAGAGAAATCCATTTGAAAATAATGGAATTTTATCTATTTAGATATCAGTTTGGTGGTGGTTTAGTTGCTAAGTCATGTCCTACTCATGGCAACTCCATGAACTGTACTCTGCCAGGCTCCTCTTTCCATGGGATTTCCTAGGCAAGGAAGTGAAGTTGCCTCCTCCTTCTCCAGGGGATCTTCCCAACCGAAGGATTGAACCTGGGTCTCTACATTGCAGGCAGTCTCTTGCCTTTCAGATGGATTCTTTACTGGCTGAGCCACCAGGGAGATACTGAATTCTCCAGGTAGTGTGTATCCACCAAAGTAAAAATGATGCTTGGATGGGATATTTTACAACTTTGATGAGGATAATCAATCTTCATCACAATCACAGTCATAATCATTATCAATTATGATGAAGGGTATCAGAATATGACATCTCAGACATACCTTTTTGGCATATGAGTTATTCTGAGCTAAAGGCCATTTAGAACAGCAGACCAGAAATTCTCTAAATATAGGGCACACATATTCTTAGTTTAAAAGTAATTTGCACTTATAAAGAAAACTGGTATTTGTAAAAGTTCTCCCTCTCCCATATCAAGACTCAAAAACCCTTATTAATGACAAAGCACTAACTTAAATCTGCATAACAAACTTTGCTAAACAACTCTTATTCACCATACTTTTATTGGTCCCCTTCCTGTAACTGAGTGGTGGCCCACAGGAATAAGAACAATGTTCAAAATGAGAACTCTGACTCCTAAATTGTCCAGTAATAAATTTTAAAAAGTGATAGAGACAGAATTAACATGAGTGTTAATACTGACTGAAAGGGATTAATCATTTTTACTAACTCTAATACTATGTCATGTAGCTCCTATTATTAATATATTTGGGCATTCCTAGATAATATTTAGGCTATGCTTGGGAAGGAGAATGAATAAAGGTATACATAGAAAAAATTAAAAATTATATCATAGAAATAATTGATAAAATAAGAATAAAATAGTGCAACTTGCTTCCAGAAACAGAAACATGCACCATGGTCTGCCAATTTTTCTTCCTTTATTCCTCATTTTCCCTCTTTTGCCAAGTTATACTAGCTCAAAATTGATATCTGGAACTGTACATTTACAAGAACTTAAAAAAAGGAAGGTTTGGGAAATAGTTTTTCAGATGTTTACAGTGAAATTGTAAGAAGCCTGGAAAGACTGAGAAGTTTCCATTGTGACTGTTATATGCCCTTTTCTCCAACACTTGTTTCTCTCCATCTCTTCTTACACGTTTTAACTTCCTAAATCTTCCCCCTCAAAGCACTTTCCAAAAGCCAAATTGCCAAAACACTGGTTGCTAGTTTACAGCAAATAGTTCTCCTTTTTTTCCAGGAGTCCTCTTTGATTAACTAGTTTCTGAAGTCAGCTAAAATATGACTGACAATTCCCTGGCTCCCAGACCAACTAAAAAATTTGCATCTTCTTTCTCCTAGATTGAATGCCCTTTCAGAGACGTCTCATGTGTAGCACTTAAAAATAATAGGTTATAATGCCAATGATGCTCTGGTTAATTTTCATCCAGAGTATGTTTTCTCTCTCTCTCTCTCTCTTTTTTTAAAATAAATTTATTCATTTCAATTGGAGGCTAATTACTTTACAGTATTGTAATGGTTTTTCCATACATTGACATGAACCAGCCACGGGTGTACATGTGTTCCCCATCCTGAACCCCCCTCCCACCTCCCTCCCCATCCCAACCTCTGGGTCATCCCAGTGTACCCACCCAAAGCACCCTGTCCCATGCATCGAACCTGGAATGGCGATCCATTTCACATATGAAATATACATGTTTCAATGCTATTCTCCCAAATCATCCCACCCTCACCCCCTCCCACAGAGTCCAAAAAGACTGTTCTGTACATCTGTGTCTCTTTTGCTGTCTCGCATATAGGGTTATCATTACCATCTTTCTAAATCCCATATATACGCATTAGTATACTGTATTGGTGTTTATCTTTCTGGCTTACTTCACTCTGTATAATAGGCTCCAGTTTCATCCACCTCATTACAACTGATTCAAGTGCATTCTTTTTAATGGCTGAGTAATATTCCATTGTGTATGTATAGCACAGCTTTCTTATCCATTTGTCTGCTGATGGACATCTAGGTCACTTTCATGTCCTGACTATTGTAAACAGTGCTGTGATGAACATTGGGGTACATGTTCATCTTTCAATTCTGGTTTCTTTGGTGTGTCTGCCCAGCAGTGGGATTGCTGGGTCATATGGCAGTTCTATTTCCAGTTTTTTAAGGAATCTCCACACTGTTCTCCATAGCGGCTGTACTAGTTTGCATTCCCACCAACAGTGTAAGAGGGTTCCCTTTTCTCCACACCCTCTCCAGCATTTATTGCTTGTAGACTTTTGGATAGCAGCCATCCTGACTGGAGTGAAATGGTACCTCGTTGTGGTTTTGATTTGCATTTCTCTGATAATGAATGATGTTGAGCATCTTTTCATGTGTTTTTTAGCCATCTGTATGTCTTCTTTGGAGAAATGTCTGTTTAGTTCTTTGGCCCATTTTTTGATTGGGTCATTTATTTTTCTGTAATTGAGCTTCAGGAGTTGCTTGTATATTTTTGAGATTAATCCTTTGTCTGTTGCTTCGTTTGCTATTATTTTCTCCCATTCTGAAGGCTGTCTTTTCACCTTGCTTATAGTTTCCTTTGTTGTGAAAAAGCTTTTAAGTTTCATTAGGTCCCATTCATTTATTTTTGCGTTTATTTCCATTACTCTGGGAGGTGGGTCATAGAGGATCCTGCTGTGATTTTTGTCAGAGAGTGTTTTGCCTATGTTTTCCTCTAGGAGTTTTATAGTTTCTGCTCTTACATTTAGATCTTTAATCCACTTTGAATTTATTTTTGTGTATGGTGTTAGAAAATGTTCTAGTTTCATTCTTTTACAAGGGGTTGACCAGTTTTCCCAGCACCACTTGTTAAAGAGATTGTTTTTCCTCCATTGTATATTCTTGCCTCCTTTGTCAAAGATAAGGTGTCCATAGGTGGGTGGATTTATCTCTGGGCTTTCTATTTTGTTACATTGGTCTATATTTCTGTCTTCATGCCAGTACCATACTGTCTTGATGACTGTAGCTTTGTAGTAGAGCCTGAAGTCAGGCAGGTTGATTCCTCCAGTTCCATTCTTCTTTCTCAAAATTGCTTTGGCTATTTGAAGTTTTTTGTATCTCCATACAAATTGTGAAATTATTTGTTCTAGTTCTGTGAAAATTACTGCTGGTACCTTGATAGGGAGTGCATTGAATCTATAGATTGCTTTGGATAGTATATTCATTTTCACTATATTGATTCTTCCAATCCATGAACATGGTCTATTTCTTCATCTATTTGTGTCCTCTTTGATTTCTTTCATTAGTGTTTTATAGTTTTCTATATATAGGTCTTTTGTTTCTTTAGGTAGGTTTATTCCTAAGTATTTTATTCTCTTTGTTGCAATGGTGAATGGAATTGTTTCCTTAATTTCTCTTTCTGCTTTCTCATTGTTAGTGTATAGATATGCAAGGGATTTCTCTGTGTTAATTTTATATCCTGCAACTTTATGATATTCATTAATTAGCTCTAGCAAATTTCTGGTGGAGTCTTTAGGGTTTTCTAAGTAGAGAATCATATCATCTGCAAACAATGAGAGTTTTACTTCTTTTCCAATCTGGATTCCTTTTATTTCTTTTTCTGCTCTGATTGCTGTGACCAAAACTTCTAAAACTATGTTTAATAGTAGTGATGAGAGTGATCACCCTTGTCTTGTTCCTGACTTTAGGGGAAATGCTTTCAATTTTTCACCATTGAGGATAATGTTTGCTGTGTGTTTGTCATATATAGCTTTTATTATGTTGAGATATGTTCCTTCTCTTCCTGCTCTCTGGAGAGTTTTTAATCATAAATGGATGTTGAATTATGTCAAAGGCTTTCTCTGCATCTATTGAGATAATCATATGGGTTTTATCTTTCAATTTGTTAATGCTGTATATTACATTGATTGATTTGTGGATATTGAAGAATCCTTGCATCCTTGGGATAAACCCCACTTGGTCATGATGTATGATCTTTTTAACATGTTTTTGGATTCTGTTTGCTAGAATTTTGTTAAGGATTTTTGCGTCTATGTTCATCAGTGATATTGGCCTGTGGTTTTCTTTTTTTGTGGCATCTTTGTCTGGTTTTGGAATTAGAGTGATGGTGGCCTCATAGAATGAGTTTGGAAGTTTACCTTCCTCTGCAATTTTCTGGAAGAGTTTGAGTAGGATAGGTGTTAGCTCTTCTCTGAATTTTTGGTAGAATTCAGCTGTGAAACCATCTGGTCTTGGGGTTTTGTTTACTGGAAGATTTTTTACTACAGTTTCAATTTCTGTGCTTGTGATAGGTCTGTTAAGATTTTCTATTTCTTCCTGGTTAAGTTTTGGAAAGTTGTATTTTCTAAGAATTTATCCATATTTTTCTTCCAAGTTGTCCATTTTGTTGGCATATAGTTGCTAATAGTAGTCTCTTACGATCCTTTATATTTCTATGTTGTCTGTTGTGATTTCTCCATTTTCATTTCTAATTTTGTTGATTTGATTTTTCTCCCTTTGTTTCTTGATGAGTCTGATTAATGGTTTGTCAATTTTATTGATCTTCTCAAAGAACCAGCTTTTACCTTTGTTGATTTTTTGCTATGGTCTCTTTTGTTTCTTTTGCATTTATTTTTGCCCTAATTTTTAAGATTTCTCTCCTCCTACTAACTTTGGGGTTCTTAATTTCTTCCTTTTCTAGTTGCTTTAAGTGTAGAGCTAGCTTATTTATTTGACTTTTCCTTGTTTCTTGAGGTAAGCCTGATTGCTATGAACCTTCCCCTTAGAACTGCTTTTACAGTGTCCCATAGATTTTGGGTTGTTGAGTTTTCATTTTCATTCGTTTCTATGCATATTTTGATATCTTTTTTGATTTCTTCTGTGATTTGTGGTTAGTCAGCAGCATGTTGTTCAGCCTACATATGTTGGAATTTTTAAGTTTTTCTCCTGTAATTGACATCTAATCTTACTGCATTGTGGTCAGAAAAGATGCTTGGAATGATTTCAGTTTTTTTTTTTTTTTTTTTTTCTTTTTTTTAATTACCAAGGCTAGATTTATGGCCCAGGATGTGATCTATCCTGGAGAAAGTTCTGTGTGTACTTGAGAAAATGGTGAAATTCATTGTTTTGGGGTGAAATGTCCTATAGATATCAATTAGGTCTAACCGGTCTATTGTTTCATTTAAAGTTTGTTTCTTTGTTAATTTTCTGTTTAGTTGACCTATCCATAGGTGTGAGTGGGGTATTAAAGTCTCCCACTATTACTATGTTATTGTTAATTTCCCCTTTCATACTTGTTAGCATTTGCTTTACATATTATGGTGTTCCTATGTTGGGTGCATATATATTTATAATTGTTACATCTTCTTCTTGGATTGATCCTTTGATCATTATGTAGTGCCCTTCTTTGTCTCTTTTCACAGCCTTTATTTTAAAGTCTATTTTATCTGATATGAGTATTGCTACTCTTGCTTCCTTTTGGTCTCTATTTATGTGGAATATCTTTTCCCAGACCTTCACTTTCAGTCTGTATGTGTCCCTTGTTTTGAGGTGGGTGTCTTGTAGATAGCATATATAGGGATTTTGTTTTTGTATCCATTCAGCCAGTCTTTGTCTTTTGGTTGGGGCATTCAACCCGTTTACATTTAAGGTAATTATTGATAAGCATGATCCTGTTGTCAGTTACTTTTTGGTTTTGGGTTCGAGTTTATGCACCTTTTCTGTGTTTCCTGTCTAGAAAAGATCCTTTAGCATTTGTTGGAGAGCTGGTTTGGTGGTGCTGAATTCTTTCAGCTTTTCCTTGTCTGTAAAACTTTTGATTTCTCCTTTATATTTGAATGAGATCTTTGCTGGATACAGTAATCTGGGTTGTAGGTTTTTCTCTTTCATCACTTTAAGTATGTCCTGCCATTCCCTTCTGGCCTGAAGAGTTTCTATTGAAATATCTGCTGTTATCCTTATGGGGATCCCCTTGTGTGTTATTTTCCCTTGCTGCTTTTAATATTTGTTCTTTGCATTTGATCTTTGTTAATTTGATTAATATGTGTCTTGGGTGTTTCACCTTGGGTTTATCCTGTTTGGGACTCTGGTTTTCTTGGACTTGTGTAACTATTTCCTTCCCCATTTTAGGGAAGTTTTCAACTATTATCTCCTCAAGTATTTTCTCATGGTCTTTCTTTTTGTCTTCTTCTTCTGGGACTCCTATGATTCACATGTTGGGGCGTTAAACATTGTCCCAGAGGTTTTTGAGGTTTCCTCATTTTTTTAAAATTCTTTCTCTCTTTTTTCCTCTCTGCTTCATTTATTTTTACCATTCTATCTTCTACCTCACTTACCCTATCTTCTGCCTCTGTTATTCTACTGTCGATTCCCTCCAGAGTGTTTTTTATCTCATTTATTGCATTATTCATTATATATTGACTCTTCTTTTAATTTATTCTAGGTCCTTGTTAAACATTTCTTGCATCTTCTCAATCCTTGTCCCCAGGCTATTTATCTGCAACTCTATTTTGTTTTCAAGATTTTAGATCATTTTCACTATAATTATTCTGAATTCTTCTTCAGGTAGATTTCCTATATCTTCCTATCATTTGGTTTGGTGGGCATTTATCCTGATCCTTTACCTGCTGAGTATTTCTCTGCCTTTTCAGCTTGTTTTAGATTGCTGTGTTTGGGGTGGCCTTTCCATATTCTGGCAGTTTGTGGTTTCTCTTTATTGTGGAGGTTCCTCATGGTAGGTGGGGTTGGATGGATGGTTTGTCATGGTTTCCTGGTTAGGGAAGCTTGTGTCGGTGTTCTGGTGGGTGGAGCTGGAATTCTTCTCTCTGGAGTGCAATGAAGTGTCCAGTAGAAAGTTTTGAGATATCAGTGGGTTTGGTGCGACTTTGGGCAGCCTGTATATTGAAGCTCAGGGCTATGTTCCTGTGTTGCTGGAGAATTTGCCTGGTGTGTCTTGCTCTGGAACTTGTTGGCTCTTGGGTGGTGCTTGGTTTCAGTGTACATATGGAAGTTTTTGGATGAGCTCTTATTGATTAATGTTCCCTGGAGTCAGGAGTTCTCTGGTGTTCTCAGGTTTTGAACTTAAGCCTCCTGCCTCTGGATTTCAGTCTTATTCTTACAGGAGCCTCAAGAGTTCTCCATCTATACAGCATTGATGATGAAACATCTAGGTTAATGATGAAACATTTCTCCACAGTGAGGGACACCTGGAGAGGTTCACAGAGTTACATGGAGAAGAGAAGAGGGAGGAGGGAGATAGAGGTGACCAGGGGGAGAAGAGGGGGAATCAAAAGGGGGAGAAAGCAAGCTAGCCAGTAATCAATTCCCTATGTGCTCTCCACCGTCTGAACCCCTCAGAGATGTTCACAGAGTTACACAGAGAAGAGGGAGGCAGGAGACAGAGGTGACCAGGAGGAGAAAAGGGGGAATCAGAAGGAGAGAGACAGAGCCAGCCAATAATTAGTTCCCTAAGTGTTCTCCACAGCCCAGAACAAAGGGGGAGAGAGCAATCAGGCCAGTAATCACACTCCCAAGTAAAAATGGGTGCTGAAGATTGGGTTCTTAAAGGTACAAAATTAATAACAAATACAAAAAAGCAAAGATTCAAATCTAGAGTAGAGGTTAGACTCTCAAAAACACAATATAAAAAAAATCACACAAAATATAATATATATATATGAAGTTTGCTTTAAAAATAGGGTCTTTTTTATTTGCAAGGTAATAGTAGACTATAAAAATGAAAATTAAAGGAATAATAGAGGACTTAGAAATTTTAAAAAATCTTTTAAAAAATTTACAAAATGATAATAGTAAAAATATATCTAGGAATTTCTCTGGAGCTGTTGTGGACAGTGTGGGGTCAGTTCAGTTTCAGATAGTTCCTTGATCTGACTTATACTTCTCAAAAATCTATAGGCCTCTTCCAATGTAGTCAGTGCTAACTACAGGTTTTTAATATGTTGCACCTGTGACTTCCAAAGTGGTTCCCTCTGTTTATTTTGGCTTCTTCTGTCTGCTGGTCTCTTCAGTGTTTAATTTCTGCCCTGACCCAAGGGCGTGAAGGTGGTCACTTATTTATGTTCACTTGTTCAGTCGTGTGGTGGGAACAGAGGAACACTGGAAACAAATATCACTGGCGTGTGTGGGGAGTGCTCAGTGTCTCAGCCGCACTGGGTTTGTCCCCGCTCACAGCATCTACACTTCTCAGGCTCTAAGTTGCTCTGCCAGGAACTCTCTGAGGCGGGTTCTGGGCTACGTGCACTTTCCAGGTCTAAGCCGCTCAGGTTCAGGTTCTTGACTACTCCCCAAAGACACAGACTTGGTTGGGCCTGCGTTTTGTACCCTTCCCAGGTCCGAGCAGCTCTGGTGACCAGGTGCTTGGCGAGTGCAGTCACCCCCAGGTGGGCAGTGCATCTTATCGCTTCCCCCGTCCCAGTCGCTCAGTTTTCTGCTGGGTGTACAACGGGCATGCCTTCTCAGGTGTGCCGTGTCTCTTCTGGGGAGCTGATCTCTGGCTGTGGCCCTCCTGGTGGCACAGAATTCCAAGAACTCTTGGTTAGCAATGGAGTCTGTTTGCAGTTTGGTAGAGGATGCCTCTCTGGGGCCGCAATTGCCCCTTTCTGGCTCTGGCTACGCACCACCCCCCACCTCCCCAGCCCTCTCCCCACCCCCGCCTGCTTGTCCCAGCCGGGGAGGGCCAATGAGCAGCTGGCCAGCTCTCCTCTGCTGTTTGCTCAGTCCTTTGTTCTGTGAGCGGGCCTGACAGTGCCTCAGGTTAGGGCTTTTCACAGGATAGTTCTCTCTCTCTTTCTCACTGCCTTTTTTTTTTTTTTTTTCCCTCTCTTTCTCTGGCTATGCCAGAGTTTGGGTTGCTATCTCATGTTAGTTCCCTCAGTTTGCCCTCAGGGCATTCAGGCCTGGTCCTTACCCTAAGCAATGCAGCCCGTGCCTCCTTGTTCAGCCCCTGCTTGCTGGTGGTGGTTGCGAGCGCTGGGAGTTGCCATTAGGTATGTAATCTTTGAGTTTTATTTATTTATTTTTCCTCCCAGTTATGTTGCCCTCTGAGATTCCAAGATTCTCCACAGACCCGCCAGTGAGAGTGTTTCCTGGTGTTTGGAAACTTCTCTTTTAAGGCTCCCTTCCCCTGATGGATCTCTGTCCCTGCCTCTTTTGTCTCTATTTTTATCTTTTATATTTTGCCCTACCTCCTTTCAAAGACAAAGGGCTGCCTTTCTGGGTGTCTGATGTCCTCTGCCAGCATTCAGAAGTTGTTTTGTGAATTTGCTCAGGGTTCAAATGTTCTTTTGATGAATTTGTGGGGGAGAAAGTAGTCTCCCCATTCAATTCCTCCACCATCTTAGGGCCACCACCACCACCCCCCAAGTATGTTTTCTCATAGAGCTTCCTCTTCAATGAAACTTTCCCTCAGATTTATCCTGAGTGAGTTACAAGTGTAACCCCAGCTATTGAATTCTGTGAGTGCTGGTCAGTATTGGCCTAATCTGAGGGCACTTTCAGCTGTCCCAATGGGCAAGAAGGATGAGCAACATCTAATACACTGGGATACTCTGCATATTCTGCAGCAGTGATCTATGTGTTCCAACAGCCAGCCTCATCTTGCCCCTCTGATCATCAGTTCACAAGGTCCCCAAGGAGCTTTTGGACAGTTCCTTGGTCCAGGTGTTAGGGAACTGTTTTCTACATTTATCTATTTTGCTGTTGTTAACAGTGTCTTGTAAAGTTTTTAAGATATCATTATTAAAAATGTTTAATCAAATGTTACAAATAACTACTTCAACAATTAAGAAAAAAGCCATGCTCACTGATGTAAGCACATTTTTCTCATTAAAATTTTAAGAGTATTTTACTTTAAAACTTGTAGCAAATTAAATATTAATGTATTTCTCAAAACTGGATTTAGTTTATTATAAAACAAAAAGAGTCTTTTCTGCAAACCTTGTAAAATTGGAAATCCAAATCCAGTATCCCATTGTGTCATTTCTTTTGTGTAGCACAATGTAAACAACTTTGAGAAAAACTGACATAATGGATTTGTGAAGATCTGTGGTCTCTGGGTTTTGAGTGTGTGATTACTCAAGGTTCTATATGCCTTGGCTGGAAAGACCATGTGAGTAACACAGGCAACCCACACTGGGGTAACACAGTGGCACCCATACTGTTCTTGCATATGCTGAAAATCACACCTAAATTTATTTTGAATAAGTAATAGATAGATAAATAGATGAACAAATAGATGGATAATGATAGATGATAGATATATGATATATAATAGATATGGAGAGATGAAGAAAGAAAGGTGTATTCTCAATAAACATTCATATGCTGCAGATTCATTTTTCCATCTTCTTGATCTCAACTATGTGAGGGCTGCATATTTTGGAGTGTTTTGTACATAAAACAATTTTTGAAACTGTGTGCTCAGAGACTCACTGAAGCTTTTCCATGATTGGTGCTGTATTTTTAGTGATTTTCATTAAATTCTGGTTTATTGGCATTTAAATTATGTATATAAAAGTTGTACACAATTTATCAATCAGTAGCTTCTTTTTTCCCAGTTTTGGCTCATATCTTGAAAGGGTAGCTATAATCCTACAAAAATAAATAAAAGAAAGAAAGAGACAAAGGAAGAAAGAAATATACAAGGCAAATAAAAGATAACCAAAAAAATCTATCCTAAATTTCTGAATTTTGTGCTCTACTATGGAAACTGTCTTACTATTTATTATTGTCTGTAACTTTTGTTCCTTATCTTGAATCACTAGCAATATTGCCTAATCTTGACTAGACCATATACTCTAAAAATAGAGAAATCATCACTCTTACCCTGGCATGTTGTTTGCTACATGATAGTTAATAAGTATTTGCTGGACATTGAATGAATATATTTTACTCTCTATTTTCTTGTATCTTTTCATAAACCTCTATGAACTTATAGAATATTTGCTTTTAATTTTATGTCATAGTGTAATTGATTTAAAATGTTTAACATGCTTTAATTACATAATTTCTAAAGTTTCTTTTAAAAATAATGTTTCACTTTAAATTTTCAGTAAAGTTTTATGTAACTTATTAGGCAATAATTCAATTAGACTGTCATATCTGACTATGGCTGTTCTTCATTCAGTTTTTTTACTCTTTAAGGTGACTGCCAGTTTTTTTTTTTTTTTATCATTTTATAAATTCCTTTTCTATGAGATAAAGTAAAAACAAACTTTTGATAAATATGTTATTATAAATTTAGCATCAGAATCTCACAATTTTATTTTGGTTTAAATTTCCATTCTGGAAAAAAGATCAGAAAAATGTATCTCTTTAATACATAAACATCAATTATATCTGAAAATAGATGGACATTTGATTTGTTTCCTTATCAGGTAGAAAATAATTCATCTCTATCTGTAGTTGATGGTGCACTGTATTTTTTCTTCTGAAAACTTCTGACTTGGATAATTTCAACTTGGTCCTCTGATTGTTTGGTTTTTTCCTTGTATGTTTTATGAGCTACATACCAACTTATTTCAAAATGGCCTTCAGCCAGGATGAAAATCAATGAAACTCTTTTTCTTAAAGTTTAGGAGTTGCTTGTCCCTTTGATGCTGTCTTGAGTCCCTTTTGCTGTGTGTTGAGATATAAGTACAACTTCATATCTGAAAACATATTAAGCTTTATATTTTGAAATGACAATTTTAATTTCAATTCAATTATTATATGTTATAGCTTAAATATCTCTGTAGAAATCTAAAAAATAAGGATAT
Organism: Muntiacus reevesi; assembly: GCF_963930625.1. Taxonomy (NCBI): domain Eukaryota; kingdom Metazoa; phylum Chordata; class Mammalia; order Artiodactyla; family Cervidae; genus Muntiacus; species Muntiacus reevesi. The sequence continues at coordinate 45,552,968 of NC_089264.1, forward strand.
TCCTTGTCAATGAGAGCAAAATCACAGTTTGTTTATAAATCATAATTGACTTGGGCATAAATTCTGGCTTCAACATTTACTAAGCAATATTGAAGAGTTTATGCTTCATCTTTTTGAATGCCAGATTCCTCAGATCTAAAATGGGAATAATAGTGATAACCACCTCGAAGGTTCTTCTAGGGTTTCTCTTAAACAATGAACATAAAGATAGTACATAGTAAATGACTAATAAACAATTGTGCTATAGTCATTAAATTATTATTATATAAGCAATAACTCTGTCATGCTTAAGGTAATTTTGATAAATTGAAATTCACCTACTCATTTACCTTATTTAGTTTATATTTAAACATGTATCAGGCACTTCTACATTCTGTGATATAGGACTATGGACAAACCCTTACCCTTTTAACACTTATTGTCTACTAGGAAAAAAGGCAAATCAAAACATGTATCAATACAATTCATTAAGAGTAAATATCAAAGCAATTTGTTTGATAATAAAATTACTATAATATATGGTGTGCATTATAGTCCTAATACTTTATGTATATTAATTCATTTAATCCTCACATGACTATCACATTTATCCTACTTTCATCACACTTTAAAGTGAGAAATATAAATCAATAAAGGTGAAGTAATTTGTCCATTGTCACAAAGATAGTATATAGTAAAACTTGGGAGCCCCTGATATTCTGTTTTTAAGCCTGACTCATAAAATTACTAAATAATTTTATTTCATTACATAAAAGAAAAAAAGAAACTGAAAAAAGTGTTCAGTATGTCAAAGTCATAGAGTAGGATTGCTGGGTCACATGGTAGCTTTATTCCTAGTTTTTAAAGGAATCTCCATACAGTTTCCCATAGTGGCTGCAACAATTTACCTTCCCACCAACAGTGCAAGAGGGTTCCCTTTTCTCCACAACATTTCCAGCATTTATTGTTTGTGGATTTTTTTAAAACAGCCATTCTGGCTGGTGTGACGTGATACCTCATTGCAGTTTTGATTTGCATCGCTAATAATTAGTGGTGCTGAACATCCTTTCATGTCCCTATTGTCTCCAAATAGACATTGGAAAAATGTCTATCTAGGTATTCTGCCCATTTTTTTAGTGGTTTTTTTTTGTTTTGATGCTGCTGATCATCATGAGCTGTTTGTAAATTTTAGAGCTTAATCCCTTATTGATCACATCATTTGGTGGTTCTTAGGATGAGTGCTTCCTTAGACATAACGTTGAGAAGGCAGTAGTAATGAGAGAATGGATTATCATAACTGAACTCTCTAACACCTTGTAACATTTAGAGATTATACTTAAGAGCACACAACTTTTCTTCTGAAAACAGGTAAAGTGAGAAATCCAGAGAAAGGAAAGATTAACAAACAGGATGAGGGCACCAATATTTATGTTTACATATCAAACACTGTATTCATTCTTAATATCACCACATGAAACTCATTTCCAGTTATCATACTTGAAATCACTTAAATAGGTAGCTAATAAGCGCAAAAATAGTATTTGAACTTAAATCTGTCTTACTCCAAAGATAAGCTCTTTTCAGTACTCACGTTTCTTTAGTAAGGACGTCAAATAACTCTAGCTTCATTTCCAAACCCAAACTATAACCATGGGGCTGTCTCCAGTAAACTGTGAACATAAAACTTAATGTGGTGTCCAAAGAATGGATGAGATTCCACAGTTAACTCTGACAACTTATGATCCAGAGAATAGGGACAATCTTTCCTGCTCCCTGGAACTGTCAAAGGACAAATCCTGAAAATAAAGTTTTATAGGCAAACAGGCTTCAATATACAAAGTGAACTAGAATATTTAGCTCAGTTTCTAAAGGTGGAGAATTCTGTTCATACCTTAATTTTATGCCTTGGAGTTGTGTTTGCAATAGAAATGCCAAATCGATTATCCCAGATTTGAGAAAGGAGTCTCAAATTTATACTGCACTAATACCTAAGAGGCCCCTAGGTAAGGTATTCTGAATCTCAGAGTTTTATCATTGGAAAGAGACAAAGAATGCAATCAAATGTCCTCATTTACAATGTGGACATTTTAAATGCCTTACAAATTTGGCTAAAAAGAAAAGTGACAGTGACACAGCTGGGATCAGAATTCAGCAAAGGAATCTATGTCTGCTCTAAATAGTCTAGATTTTCTTTTTTTATCCTTCAAACAAGCATATTACTTCAGCTACCTAACAATTTTCCATTTAAAAGATATTTGATTGTTTCTGTTTAATTTTTATGTATAAATAATAAAATAAATATTAACTTATAAAGAATCAGTCTTTTTAAGTGCAAATGTCTATCATACAAATGATACTGCAAATGTTTTTGAAGAATGCTTACAAACCCTGAGAACAAATTTTAAGACTTACCTTTAATTTGTCTTAAACAAATTTTTTAGATTATTCAAGACATTGAAAGAATGCCTTAGCCTAAGATTACCAGTCAATCACAAATAAACAAACAAATAGGTAAGCAGATATAGCAGAAATCAGTGACATTTAATTCAATCCTCATTTAATTTTAATTTGTTGAGAACCTAGGTGTTCCCATATGCAACATTGTCACACCTCAGTCCTTTTAAGCTTGTTTTGATGACTTTCAAATAAGGAATCATTCTGTGTCATGTTATTTTTGTATCCTCAGCTTCTAACACCATATCTTGCATGGAATAAGTGTTCAACAAAAATGTTAAACTTACAAATGATACATAGGGACAATTATGCTGGTAATATAATTACAGCAAGAAAAACAATGTAGTAATACTATAAGATTTTAATTCATAAAAGCAGCATACTCTAATATTAGTCTGTAAAAGGGTTAGTTATAATGAAATATAGAAAAAGTACTTTTGTCTGAAATCTGTGAGATTCTTAGAAACAATAATCAAAATGATAATTAAGCAAGATCTTTTACAGAATGTTTATACTTGACAAAGGAAAGATACATTTTAGTGAACAGTGGAAAGTTTCAGCACTTTCTAAAAGCAAACAATATTCAGAAGAAAAGGAAAGCATTAGTTAATGAGTGTTTATCAGCTTCTTGCAAGACAGAATTCTTAATACTGGAGATGTTTTCTTTACAGCAACAAATACACTGAATGTTGCCTTGAAAATGCCATCTTCAGGCATCTTTCTGTTGTGAGCACTCAGTAAATGCGGTCTAGTATCTATTGTCGCCAATGTTTGTTCCATTTTTCAAATTAGAATCCATGCCCTGGAGTGGTGTAGTCAAAACATGATTGACGTGGCGTGGTCATAGAGGCAAGGCAGCAAAGGTGATGGGACGAATACCAGCTTAGTAGATCAATACTGGTGAGTGCGGATTTTCAGATTTCTCCATTTAACCAATTTTGGTGGGAAGAGCTAATAAGCAGTGAAAGAGACAAAGCGTGGTGGAAAGTAAAAAAGCCGAAACACTGCTTGCTCTATAATTTTTCCCTTGAGTCACACAAAGTAGGCAAATTATCTCAGTTTTGGACAAAGTCCTCTCAGTTTGGGTTGCTTCAATATTTTCCGTCTATGTAAATAAGGACTAACTGGATAGGAGGTGCATTGCTTTCTCAATCAGACTAGGCAATAAGTGAACAGCCACATTTTTTGGACAGTCTGACAGTCCCCTGATAGTACATTAAGGTTTGCTCATCTGGTAGAAACTTAAGGGAATATGTACTGTCCAGATAATGCCTTTATTTTTAATTCTATTGACAGAAATTTCACTTATGTGTGTTGTATATATGTAAATATACATGTGCATAATTTATTCATTGTTTCCTGAAGATGTTCTGATATTAGACTAGGTTTTCTATGTGTTTCCTCCAGATTCTGATCAAGAAACAATGAAATATACTAATTACTAGTTATCATGGGTTCACTTAGAACTCCAAAGTTATCATTGATTAAGTATAACAGAAAGGTTTTCCTCATATAGGCTATCCAATATAATTCTAGCTTGAATAATTCTAGTGTAATACTTATCTACTATACTATTCAAAGATCTATGTGTGTCTTCCTTCTTCAACACATACTTTCTAGTCCAACCCACAGTGTGATGACCAGCCAATAAAAATGAAAAAAAAAAGAGAAAGTGCCCACGGGGCCATTCACAGAAGAGGGGGATGGAACAGGAGGTACCATGGGGTGAGGGGGCAACAGGGTGAATTAGGACCATGCCTGGAGTATGCATATTACATTGATAGCATTTTATCAACAATAATGTGGACAAATCTAAAACCAAGAGAAACTGAAACATGAGGACTACTTCTGTGACAAGGAAGAGAAGAAAATAGGTGGTAGTGAGCAGCTAGCTATTTCTGGCACAAGTGACGTGCATAAGAAACGGGGGACAATGCTGTGGAATGCTGAGAGCTTTCTATAGTCAGCTTTTAGTTTTGATTTAGATTATTTCATCTGTCTCAGAAACTATTGTTTATAATTCTTTGCATCAGTATTTCCCCCCGGCAAAATCTCCTAGAGATATTTTTGTTTGTTTCTCTCTACCTACAAAAAAATGCTTCCTTTAAGTAAAAATTTTATGTGCATAAAAGAAAAGAACTATTTTATATTTAAATGTCTTAAATGTTTGCTTAATAATGATGCAAAGCATTCTCAGTGGTGTATTTGTGAACCAGGATCTACTTTATTATATTTTTTAAAAAATCAATGAATGAACTAAATAGGTATCCCTTTGTAGCAGTGGCTTCATAAATCTATGTTGTTCACATAGCCTTTTGCAAAGAATGGCCAACTGAAAACACTGTTCTGAATTTCTTTCATGTTGTTCCCCTTACATAACTAGTTTAGACTTCTGGAAGCTAATTTTTTCCACACATAATTACAATTTTATGAAAAATTCACTAGCGAAAGTTATTATACATTTGGAAGAGTACTTCAGAGCCTATTTACAAACCAAGCAGGAAGTATGTAGATTTCATGCATGGAAAAGCATAAATAAAATTCATTTTTAATCATGTAATTGTACCGTTGTTTGTTTCCATGTAATTGGTGAGGAATTACATTTCTATTCATACCGTGGGTCCACTTTTGGAATAAAGCAAATGTAGTGTGAAAATGTCAGCAGCATAGTTTAAAATTACTGCTTTTAAGTGCTATAGTGTTATATTTTTTAGTGTTTGATCAAGTGTAAGAAATATCAGGTAGAAGAACATGATGCATAGTCTGAGTTTATAAGTAGGGAATTAATTAAACAATCAAAATACTGAGATACTTCTTTCACATAAGGTTGTTACAATGGGAAATTATTTTTAAAAATAAAATTATCCAATAGTTACTATTTTAACTTTTTAAGCACAAGTGTCTGTACTGATGTGTGTGGAGAGGGGTGAGGAAAGGTGTGCGCATCTCTCTGCATGACTGTTCTATGATGAAGAGGCCACATAATTCACCTAGGCCACATAATTCACCTAGCCTACAGTACCCTTATTTTGTAGATCAGTTAGGGAAGTATCTTTTTCAGAATCACAGATTCCTCAGTCCTAGAGAGAGGAGAAAAATAGCACATATGTCATAATTAATTTAAAGAAAGAACATAAGTGAAGCCAAGCCCACTGCCTGCTATATTATATAAACTTTTCACAATTATTGTTCCTCCTTTTTCCATTATCACAGGCACATATGTATAGGCAGAGCCACAGCCAGAATCTGATCCTGAAGTTTCTGATTCCATAGTTGAGATGTTTCTGTAACTAGCAGCTGTTGTTAGAATATTCAAAATAGGTTAATAAACTTGAATGCCGGTGTTTTCCTGGTGTAGGTGTGTATATGTTAGTTGTGTTTGACTCTTTGAGACCCCATGGATTGTAACCCGCCAAGGTCCACTGTCCATGGGATATCCCAGGGAAGAATACTGGAGTGGGCTGCCATTTCCTACCGTAGGGGATCTCTCTGACCCAGGGGTCAAACCTGCATCTCTTGGGCCTCCTGCATTGGCAGGTGGATTCTTTATCACTGTGCCACCTGGGAAGATTTCACTGTATGACCCTATTTAAAACTTTCCCCCACCACCACTACGGAAAAAAAAAAAAAAAAAAAAGATAAAAACAAATGACAAAACAACAGCAGCAAATAGGCCCAAGAGAAAATAAGCAGTATAATAACTGTTATGTCAAAAGGGAGAAGAGCCATACCATATATATGGAATAAAGGTATTCATCACTTTTTCTACGTCTTAAAAATAATCTCTACTGATAAGTCAGACAACAAAAGACAGATACCTTATGATCTCTTTTATAAGTGAAATCTAAAAAATAAACAAACTAAAAAGGAAAGATCATAGATACAGAGATATCAGATTAGTAGTTTTCAACAGTGGGGGGTTGGGGGGGAAGTAGAGGAAGTGAAAAAAAAAGATCCCAACATCCACAGTGCCTACTATTTTCAAGGAAAGTGTCTCGTTTCCATTAACAAGGAAACCTCCTAATTCACAAATATACACAGTGGGTGATGTGTGTTAATAGCACTCTTAGCAACCGATAATGTGGTGCAGTTAATGTGTCTCAGCTTGAATTAACTTTACCACAAGCCATTGTTTTCTTTTCATACAGCACAGGATCCTGTGGCAAAATCTCTTAGAATCTCACAAGGGGAATTCAATTAACATTACTCACTACTGTACAGAAACATAAAATTGGAGGCTATTTTAACCTTTCTCAAGTTTCCTGCTGGTCAATTCAATACTTTCCATTAGTTTAACTCGAGTTATTATAAACTCACCTTCATTGATCAGGAAATACCTTTCCACTTATCTGGCAGAGTACATTTGCCAATAGGAAGCCAGAATAAGACAAACAGACTAAAAAAGTTCTGAACATAGTGTGTAGGTTTGTCCTTGATGTAACATCACTTAACATGACATATTTTAAGCTCAGGAGCTTCTACTACAGAACTGATTCTTTCCTATGCGTTTGTCATTAAAAATATTAAGAATTTTAACTATCAGAAAATTATAACATAGATTTACTTGAACACACAAATTATTTATTCTCTCTGAAATATGGTTACAAGCAAGAAAATACTTTGTAAGTGCTGAAAGGCTAAAATGTCCTTGTTTGTGTCCTTCCTTGGTGCCCACATTTTATCCCACAGATTGTGTTACTAATTTTATTCCCCAATGCTGTCACTTTCCCCCATCCCCATAGTCACCACGCAGCTCCAAAAAGACAGACCTCCAACTGGTCTCCCACAGTCATTCTAGCACATTCTAGCTCCTTCCTTGCACTGTAATAAGATATGTCTTTAAATTCAAATCTCCTCATGACATTTGCTATGATAAAATATCTCTATGGATTGCCCAAGCTCTTAAGTTTAAAGATCAACATCCTTGCAGACAGTCTTGCTCAGCTTAGCCCTTCCTCAGCTTCTTAAACATCACACACCTCACACTATCCTTTGATCTCTGGGCTCCAATCACACCGACTTTTTGATTTTTTTAACTATGCCTAGCCTTTGTACATGCAATTTATCAGTTTGCTCTATTGACATATACACAGGGAGCAAGTATGTGAGAAGACTGTCTTACTATCACATTGTGGATGCTATTAGTAATGAATGAAAAGAACAGAGAAGATATACATATATATATATATATATATATATTATATATATATATATTTTATATATATATAAATTCAATGATGTTTTCTATAGTTCCAGAAAGAATAGAGAAAAAATTAAATTTATTTAATCAAAACCACATTCATATCTTCCATCACTGATTTCCTACATTTGGGTTAGTCATGCAATTCCCAGGGGGCACTAGTGGTAAAGAACTTGCCTGCCAATGCAGGAGACATAAGAGATGCAGCTTCAGTCTATGGGTGGGGAAGGTCCCCTGGAGGGGGCATGGCAACCCGTTCCAATATCGTTGCCTGGAGAATCCCATGGACAGAGGAGCCTGGTGGGCTACAGTCCATAGGTCTTGAAAAGTCCGACAAGAGTGAGGTGACTTAAAACATTAATTCAACAAAGCATGAGCAAGAGAGAGATAATTGTATATTCCCACCAGGTGCTCACAGTGTATTTAGAAATACAACAATGAAATGAACAGAAAATGGGTAAAGTAAATGGGTAAAAAAAATTCATTCATGTCACCCTACTAGTTATTTTGTATTACTAAATATTTTTCACTTCAATATGACAATGTTAGATTGGCATATAGCTTCTCTCTCTCTCTCTCTCTCTCTCTCTCTCTCTCTCTCTCTCTCTTTTTAATATTAATTTATTTCTGGCTGAGCATGGTCTTCACTGCTGTCCCAGGCTCTCCCAGGTTGTGGCAAGCGGGGACTACTCTGTAGTTGTGGTGTGAAGGCTTTTCATTTCAGTGACCTCCATCACTGAGGAGCATGGGCTCTAGGCGTGTGAGTTTCAGTAGCTGCAGCACTTGGGCGCAGTAGTTCTGGCTCACCAGCTTAGCTGCCCTGTAGCCCATGGGATCTTTTCCGACCAGGGATCAAACCCACGTCCTGTGCATTGGCAGGCAGATTCTAAGCCACTGGGCCACTGGGGAAGCCCTAGCTTTTTAATATGAAGATACTTTAGCTCTTAGATTTAAAAGAAAGAAAAGCTTTTGAAAGACAAGACTGAACAATTTGAGTAACTAGTTACTGGAGTCTTTCCATACTTCCCTTTTCATAGTATAGATTGAGAAAAGATAGATTCATTCTGAGTTTGGAATTTGGGGGGCATTGAAAACCATGGGCCACCTCTGTTTACTGCCTCTCTTTGACCATGGATGATTACTGGCTCCCAGTAGCTCTGGCATGTGTTTTCTTACAGAATATGACCCATTCATTTGTTGTTCATTTATGTTGATTTACGTAAGCGTTTCCTGAATGTTCTATAGGCTTGATATTTTCTCAGTCCTAAAAATACAATAATGACTCAAAAAAGTAAAAATCTTGGAGGACAGGACAAAATGAAAAGCTATAGTATAATATGCACTTTAGATGCAATTGGTTGTTACATGATTAAGCAATAACCCCCTAGTATTTCTTAAGTCAAGGAATGATGAAGTGTCATTTGACTTCACAATGTGTGGTTACTTTCAGTTTATTTTTATTTATTTTCTTATTTGTATTTTTCCCTTTGAAACCTAATCTACAAGTATTTCTTTTCCCTGAAGAAAGTTAAATATATTGTGTTTTTCTTCACTGCAGTGTGAAAGAAGATTCTAGACAAAAGAGAGAAAAATGAAAGGTCAGGGCATGCAGGTTAGGAAAAGCAGCAGGGCTAAGCCCTCAAACCAAAAACATTCCCAGGACTAATGAGTAAAACACATAATCAGCATTTTGCAGAGCCTATTGGAGAAAAAGAAGTAAAAGACTCTGTGGTCTTCATGTTAATAAGAAACATTTCCTCTGGAATAAAAGATTTTCCAGTCCTGACACACACTTTCTGGTCTATAATCTTGCATGAGCTATTTAATCTCTCTGAGAATAATTTCTTCTACAAAAATGATGTGAAAAAATGGTACCAGCTTCATAGGATTATTGTGAGAATTAAATAAGATTACTCATGTATTATTTTCCCTACAGTTCCATATATAAAGTGAATGCTCAGCAAAAAATTTATTTTACTCTCATTACTATTAGTTTTTAAAAAATAAAATCTAGACTCAATTATATGGGCATAACACATTCATTAGATAATTATAACAGACTTCAAATAGAGCATTTTTGAATAATTGTGTGACATTATCAATAGGAAAATACCAAGTTGATATAACAAAATGAAAATAGTCAGTACTTCATTTTGTTGATAATATTAAATACTTTTTTCTTATATTTTCCGTAATTTTGAAACTTGCAGCAATGTAACATAAGTTACTTTTAAGATTAATATGAAAATAAATTTGAAAAAAATGTTTTTAATGTATCCATTCAAAAATTTTACTGTCTCTCTCTCTCTGACTGTAATAAAAAAAACATAGAGCAGCTCTTTTCTTTTAAGACAATGTTTTATTTTATTTTCTGGAGATTGAATTGCAATATCCTTCTCATTCTTCTGAATATCATAATCATGTCATATATTGATGTATACAGACATAGCAGTCATGCTTAATAATAGGCAAAACAGTACAATTTTCAGTTCATTCCAGGTTATTGGGATTTTTTGATGAAAAGCTTTTTATATTCAAATTGAATTGCTTATATGTTAACTTATTGATATTATTGCTAGTACTTCTATAGTTTTATTCTTAAAATAATCTTAAAAGCTAAACTTTATAGCACTGAAGTCCTAACAGACATGGTTACTGATGTTTTTACTTATTTACACTTTTATTTATTACCTCTCACTGAAAGAGTTAGAATATAAACATCCAAAGTTATTTCAAAATATTTGACTTGACATTTTGCTTCTGTTATATGATAATCATGTATTCTATAAATATTTGCAGAGTTACTAAACATGTTCCAGGCATTTAGTGAGTGCTGGGTTAAAATAATAATGTAACATGTTAAGTTGTATTTTTATTCAATAATATCTACGTGAAGGAAACGTGCTTAGTTGCTTCAGTCGTGTTGGACTCTTTGCGGCCCTATGGACTGTAGAAAGCCAGGCTCCTCTGTCCATGGGATTTTCCCAGCATGAATACTAGAGTGGGTTGTCATGCCCTCCTCCAGGCATCTTCCCCAGCCAGTAATGCAACCCACGTCTCCTGTGTCTGCTGCATTGCATGCAGATTCTTTACTGCTGAGCTACCCGGGAAGTCCATGGGGACCGTATGGATGTCAATAAGTATACACAGCTACCGTGGGAGGTCAGATCAGTATAAACTTTTGTGTGTGTTGTGCATCCCCCAGATCAAATACCAGGGGTACTGTTTCAGTTATCAGTATATTGGCTCTCAGATTTATTCTACATTGTCTTTTCTGCACAAAGTAATGGGTCCTTTAAACAGTTGTTCTTTCTCAGAGGGCACGATGAATCTTTGCTATTTGTGTGCACTGGAGATGGAATGCAGTATGGTGGGGCTTTCCTTCTTTCCTCTAGCATGCTCCTCTTACATGCCCAGAACCCAGCTCCTGCATCAGGGGTGAATTCTCCAGCACCAGACATCCATAACGTGTGTACCTTCTGTAGCTCCCAGAATCTATGTGCTACACCCATCCTGTGGACAGCTTCCTCTGATACCTCAGAGGCAGATTTCTAGCATGTTGCATTGCTGCAGCACCAGGGACTTCTATGCCATTCAGTGAAGTGAAAGTGGAGTCGCTCAGTCAAACTCTTTGTGACCCCATGGACTACATAGTCCATGGAATTCTCCAGGCCAGAATACTGGAGTGGGTAGCCATCCCCTTCTCCAGGGGATGTTACCAACCCAGGAATCGAACCCAACTCTCCCACATTGCAGGTGGATTCTTTACCAGCTGAGACACAAGAGAAGCCCACTCATTCAGTGAGTCATGTTTATTTCCTCTCCAATGAGATCTGGATCACAGCCCTTGGAGCAATAGTTTTTCCTTATCTTTGCTATTCCTCCACTTCTTAGAGTTCCCCTTAACCACCAATCCCTCATTTCTCCAATCCCCTGGCATAATTAGTATTCTTTATTTTCTATTTTCAAATTACCATTTTTCTGTCTCCTGAGTAGACCAGGCAGATACAGGCATCAAATCTAAGCTTAGGGTGTTTGAAAAGTTTTCCCATAAGAGGTGTGTCTTCTCAGTTGAATTTTGATATGGGTAAACACTATTAATAGCTAGGGCTTCCCTGGTTGGCTCAGTGGTAAAGAACCCACTTCCCATTGCAGGATCCTTTACCTGCATTTGATCTCTGGGTCAGGAAGATCCCCTGGAAGAGGGCATGGCAAACAACTTCAGTAGAATACAGGAAAATTCCAAGGACAAAGGAGACTGGTGAGCTACACTCCATGGGGTAGCAAAGAGTAGGGCACAGCTTAGCAACTAAAGAACAGGATGCTAATTAAGAGGGTAAGGGGAGATAAATAGGACTTAGGCAAAGGAAATATCAATCACCTCAGATATGTAGATGACACCACCCTTATGGCAGAAAGTGAGGAGGAACTAAAAAGCCTCTTGATGAAAGTGCAAGAGGAGAGTGAAAAAGTTGGCCTAAAGCTCAACATTCAGAAAACTAAGATCATGGCATCTGGTCCCATCACCTCATGGGAAATAGATGGGGAGACAGTGTCAGACTTTATTTTTTGGGTCTCCAAAATCACTGCAGGTGGTGACTGCAGCCATGAAATTAAAAGACGCTTACTCCTTGGAAGGAAAGTTATGACCAACCTAGATAGCATATTAAAAAGCAGAGACATTACTTTGCCAACAAAGGTCCGTCTGGTCAAGGCTATGGTTTTTCCAGTGGTCATGTATGGATGTGAGAGTTGGACTGTGAAGAAAACTGAGTGCCAAAAAATTAATGCTTTTGAACTGTGATGTTGGAGAAGACTCTTAAGAGTCCCTTGGACTGCAAGGAGATCCAACCAGTCCATCCTAAAGGAGATAAGTCCTGTGTGTTCATTGGAATGACTGATGCTGAAGCTGAAACTCCAGTACTTTGGCCACCTCATGTGAAAAGTTGATTCATTGGAAAAGACCCTGATGCTGGGAGGGATTGGGGATAGGAGGAGAAGGGGACGACAGAGGATGAGATGGTTGGATGGCATCATCGACTTGATGGGCATGAGTTTGAGTAAACTCCGGGAGTTGGTGATGGACAGGGAGGCTTGGCATGCGATTCATGGGGTCACAAAGAATCAGACACGACTGAGCGACTGAACTGACTGACTGACTGAACTAACGGCTGGGGCTTTCTAGGTGGTGCTAGTGGTTATAGAACCTGCCTACCAACGCAGGAGACATAGAAGACCTAGGTTCAATTCCTGGGTCAAGACGATCCTCTGGAGGAGGGCACAGTAACCCACTCCAATATTCTTGCCTGGAAAATCTCATGGACAGAGGAATCTGGTGGGCTATGGTCCACTGGGTTGCAACGAGTTGAACACAACTGAAGCAAGTTAGCACAGCACACACAGCAATTTAGTGGCTAGAAGAGGAAAATGTTTAAGTTACTGGTTCTCAAAGTTTGATCCTTAGACTAGTAGCCTCAGCATCCCTTGGGAAAGCAACAGGAATATGAGTACCCAAGACTTACAGAATCAGTAACTCCATGGCTAGGCTAAGCAATTTTTGTTTTAACAAGTTTTTACGAGATTGTTACACACATTGTAGATAGAGAACAACCATTTGGATTGGAAATTATTTAGATGTGACTTTGTTCCATCCTAGTCTTACAAGCCACTCCAGTAGTATTCCTAGGAGAATCCCATGGACAGAGGAGCCTGTTGGGCTACAGTTCATAGGGCTGCAAAGAGTTGGATACAACAGAAGCAACTTAGCATGCATGAATGTAGTCTTACATTATAATCATGGGTAAGTATGCGACACACTGGGTCAGAATGAAGAATATTTCGAAAAGTGACGTCTGTATCTACCTTCCAAGTTCTTGGAATTTAATATTACCACAATGGGAAAAAAGGTCAACACAAAACAAAAACAAACCAAAAATGGGAGCATGAGAAATGAAAAAATAAAAAAGATGAGTAAAGAAAAAAAAGAAAAAAATGAAAGACATTTTTTAATCAAAAAATCAGCTTTAAAATATTAAGTATTTATTATGACATACTTCATTTCTTCTAATAATGCCATCTCCTGCCATCTCCACAGAAGATTAAACTCGGTTTTAAAATCATTACTGTCTTCCAACTTACAGTAGGCCATGCATATCAACGTAACAACGTTCTCCACATAACATAGTGTTAGAAACTTCTCCATTAACAAAGTTTTGATCATTTATTTCATTGATTTTTTTCCCCTTAGTTGCCTAAAGTCATTCAATAGATCTCTTATTATTGTAGAGTGGTAACCAGAATGTGTTTTAAGGTCATCTTATTCATGTGAATAAAATGTGAAAAGTATTTCCATTAACTACAGTGCCATGTACTTCTCCTCAAGGTTAATTGTTTCCTCTGATCTCCAGTTAAAACTTATTATTCCTACACCAGAGATTAACAAAGCAACCGAGGAAGCATTCAATATCTGAGAAGATACTGATTGGAAGCTTTGGTTCTTTTCCGATGTGGAATAAATAGCATTCAAAAATTAGCTCAAAAGCTAAAAATTGAGGATAAATTATTTGATAGCTTTGCTCCTAGATATTCTGATTAAAACTTTTTTAGATGCTCTTCTTTTAAAAGCAAGTTAAAAAATATTTGATAGGGAAAAATAGTCAAAAAAAGAAATAAACTTATTTTCTTTTACTAATGTAACAAGTTAATCTTAGAACAACTTAAGAAGAAGATGTACTTTCCTACTATTTCACAGGTGAAAATGATTGTTATTGATAAAACAAAGTACAGTCCAGATCAAAATTTTACATGAACTGCTTTAAAACACATGTGCTTGCAGGTTTATAGGGAAACAGTGATATTCAATTGTATGGGCACCAGAATGTGACATGCTAATAATAATTAACTTAGTGTCTGAACCAAAAAGAACAATTGTAAGCTATTACTTCAAAATGTTAAGGATTTTTTTTTCAAATGCAGTCTCTAATTCATCTCAGTTCTGAAATTCTTTCTCTGTATAATAGAAGAGATTGCTGAGATTTATTACAAGAAGCATTTTTTCTAACTCTCACTACTTCCATAATATTTGCTTTATACATTCATAGGGGCTTCCCTGGTGGCACAGATGACAAAGAATCTGCCTGCAATGAGGGATACCTGGGTTCTATCCCTAGGTTGGGAAGATCCCCCAGAGAAGGGGACAGCTATCCACTCCAGGTTTCTATCTGCAAAGAGTTGGGCACGACTGAGTGACTTTCACTCGCTTCACCATACATTCATAGGTATATACAATTCCAAGAGTACACACATTTCTTTTTTAATCCCATTGGGGTTAAAACATCTTCAACCATTATGAGACACACATGGGGATTCTATGTATTAGAAATTTCCAAGTCAGAAGCTAAGTTTCAAAAGATAGTATCTTGTATGATCAAATTATAGCTATATTAAAAGTATCTTAAGACCTCTATTTAGAAGCCTAAAACTAGTATGAGTGCAGTATAAAAGTAGCCCATCATTCCTGTGAGTATGATTTCAAATATATAATTAGCCCAACTAGTTTAATGAAATAAAGTAGAGTATGAGAAACAGTTAACTGCAATTTCCCTTTTAAAAACATACAGGCATGGGAAAAATATGATAGGTGATGGACCCTCAGACAAAATCAATCTTGGGTCCACATTCCCCAAAAAAGCAATATTTAAGAGCCCTGCCAAAAAACAGACAATGAATTATTCAATTTCTTGCCCATGCCATCTTTCTGTCTCTATCCCCCCCACCAGAAAGTATTTGAGTAAATATGGGTGATCAAAATCCCTACCTTGAGAAAGTCATATTAAGAAAATATGAGTGACTCAGCCCACCATTTTATAAATATTTGGCTAAATGATATCAAATAAGTGCTATCTCTTTGGGCCCATTTAGCTAAGTGGTAGAAACAAATAGAGAAATAACTAGAAACTATCCTCAAAGCCACAGTATCACAGCTGCAAAATGATACTGAGCAAATTGCACCCTACATCTTTGTGGTGTGAAATTGTAAGAGCTCAAACAAAAACATTGACACTGAATCACAGTGCTCCTGTTATACCAAACAGAAAAGTAGTTTTAGAAAATCCTTTAGCTCTTAAGCACTGGAAATATTAGGCCTATACACAAAGGGACAGAAGTAGCAGAGTGGAACATTACCTTTTAACACCACCTTCATGTTCTCATCTATCTTTTGTGCATTTTGCTAAATGTATGTACCAGTTTGTGATTTTGTCCACACATGATTACTACCTTTTTTCCTTCCTCCATATATTTTATGGACCACCTTTTTCACTCATATAAATGTATCTAAAAAGGAAACTTGGAAATTCCCTGATGGTCCAGTGGTTAGGACTCTGCTCTTACTGTATAGCTAATAAAAAATAAGTAAAAATGAAAAATTAGAAGGAAGCTTTATGTTACCACTATAAAAATAAAGCCAGTATCATTTAACAGAAGGAAACATGTAAAATAGTTAATCAAAATGTTGTTATTAAAATGTAGAAGACACCTTGACTAGCTTATGGCTCTGGTCTTAAGATTATCTGTAGTTCTGTTAAGGGAGACAAGCTATTTATCATCTAATTGATAATATCTAATACTAATTAATGAATATGACTTTCTCCATCATGGTAGTAGACACATTGACAGAGAATCAAAACCCAACTATTTAACTGGCTGTGAAATGTCAGAAGATAGGTGGTAAGTAAGAGATCAAAACTTATTCAGTTAAAAACAAATGGTTTATATGCCAAGAATTAAAGAGTAAGTTAGACTACTCAATAGCAATAGTGGATCTAGTCGGTGATAGAGCAACGCTTTCTTACTAAGGAGAAAGCATTTCATCCTGGCATTCTATGCTTAGCCAAATTTTCAATAAAAAATTCTGGGAGAAAAGCATTGTCAGATATGCAAGAATTCAGAAATGATCTACTATGTACCCATTCTTTAAAAAAACAAGAAAAATGAAGTAAGATCCACATATCAAGATTTCCTACATTAGAATTTAAGAAGTTAAATTTAGGGTGTAAAATCTTCAGTAAGCCCGGAAAGTAAATAGTTAAGATTGAAGTAGAAGGACAGAGAATGGTGAGAGAGAATCTACCAGGAAAACAAAACAGATAGATAATAGATGGATAGACAATCTGATAGCTTTAAGAACTGTACATATTAATAGTCAGATGACATATAAACTGGTTTACTGAAATTAACAAGGGTTCTGATCCCTTGATGGGGAAGATCCCCTGGAAAAGGAAATAGCAAGCCACTCCATTATTCTTTGCTGGGGAATCCCATGGACAGAGGAGCCTGGTGAACTACAGTCCATGGGGTCACAAGAGTGGGCATGACTTAACGACTAAACAACAGCAACAACAACGATGAAATTCCTTTGAAGACAAGCAGGTAATGTTATTTGAAATTATTTTCAGTATTAATATAATTCTCGTTTATTGAATGATTCCAAAAAACAAAGATATGCAAACTTTCTAATTCTTGCAGTGCCCTATGATTACGTGGTAATTACCTAGTGATTACCGATTGTTGCTGTTGTTTAGTCGCTATGTCCTGCTGACTCTTTTGTGAGACCATGGACTGTAGCCTGCCAGGTTCCGCTGTCCAGGCGATTCCTCAGGCAAGCATTCTGGAGTGGGTTGCCATTTCCTTCTCTAGCGGATCTTCCCTGACCCAGAGATTGAACCCATATTTCCTGCATCAGCAAGTGGATGCTTTACCTCTGAACTATCAGGAAAAGCCAACTACTGATTACCCTTATTTTGCACATAAGACAATTGATGCATAGAGTTACATATCTTGCTTAAGGTCACACAAATTCATAAATGATGAGACTAGAATTTAAAACTGTGTCGGTCTCTGCTAAACTTGCTTCTAAACAAACAAAATGTAGGCTAGATGCTTCCTAATATGTTTCAATGACCCAAAAGCCTAGCACCAGTCTTTGTGGCATTCTGGTGTACCCAGTGAGTTCTACTCTCCTGCCTCATCTGTGTCTGAGCTTTAGAGCTCTTGTCTCTAAGGCAATCTCTCTATACTTGTCACCTCCTCCCCTAAGAAAATAGTAAGATGGCTCAGTTCAAATACATGCCAGTTTAGGGATTACACTAATCTCAGGAGATGTCTAGTAGGCAGAAACATCCTCTCATGTGCATATCACGGATGGTTAGATTTGCTCATAATACTGACTTTGGACACCTCAGCTCTAATATAGAATAGGGCGTACTAGTGCTTAAACTATCTTTAATATCGAGGCTAGAGAGTTTTAATAACGCACATCCTCTCACACATGCACACTCATCCCCACACCCACATTAGGAAACAACACTGGCTTTACATGTCAAGTTCTATGTAAGCAAGCTCTTCACAGAAATAGTTGGGTTGTAGACTTTTGTTAGAGATTACCTCTAATATGTATTTTATAGCAATTTTATTTTATTATTATTTTTTTTAACTTCTACAAAAGAGAAACCTATACTGTGTTGGAAAATCTAAAAGTGTTTAAATTTTTGGAAAATAATAGGAGCCAAAGCAATAATGGTTATCATTTGCATGATTTCATATGACAAAATATAACACAATTTTAAAGCTTTTAAGACTGTGTACTCTTGAGGTCCGGATCTTTGCAGTCCATAAGCATTTTGGACAGAGTAGCCCGCCAGGCTTCGCTGTCCATGGGATTCTCTAGGCAAGAATACTGGAGTGGGCTGCCATGCCCTTCCTCAGGGGGTCTTCCCAAACTGAGGATTGAACCCACAGCTCCTATGGCTCCTGCATTGCAGGCAGATTCTCTACCCACTGAGGTACTTGTAAAGCTCTTTTAAACAGTTCAGTTCAGTTCAGTTGCTCAGTCATGTCCAACTCTTGGAGACCCCATGAATTGCAGCTAATGGTCACTAATTTTTAAATATCTTATCATTGTACTGGAAGGAGTTTTGCTAGAATACATTAGAACTTGAATAATCACTGCAATAATCAGGAGAATTAATTAGGAAATTCTCTGCAGTGAAACAGCAATTTTCAACTACATTTCAGACCATACTTTTCAGTGAGTGTCTTGTTTGTTATATTTCTCCTCATGGGCTACTTTGGAAGACTTATTCTTAAAAAAAAATATGCTGTAGATTTATTCAGAAGCACTTCATAACTTTAGCATAGGTATTTATGTCAAAAGGCACACTCTGGAAGATGAAAGTTGGTAGCAAGCATGTGGGACTAAGGAACATTTTTTCCAGTACAAGGCTTTGCTGTTCTGTAACAATAAATAGCCTTTCTGCATTCAGTGGGTTCCAGCTCCAGAAATTAATGCTAGCACTCAAACTGGAAATCTCACTGGACTGAACACTAGAAAAAATTCTGAAAGATCATAGCAACAAGAAAAAAAAAGTATTCAAAGTCTAAAACCTGGAACTAATTTAAGCTGTTAGAAAATCGTTGCAAACTATATTTTGCCTAGTGTTGTTTTTTAATCAAGAAACTGCCATCCCCAGACACATTTTATTTAATAACTTGTCATTGTTAACTTATTTATTGCCTTTTACCACACCACACCCTCCCCACTGTGCCTTCCATTCTTACCTTCCACCTCTTCTCACAAAAGCAGAAAAAGGAAACAACAAAATAAGATGAGATTATCAGTATATTCATAAATAAACCAACCTGTATATGCAAAAAAAAAGGAATTACATGTGCAATATACCAGGCAAGTAGAAGTGTTTCTTTAGCATTACATAGTGGAATAATAGTAAGTTAGGGTCTTTGATTGACTAGCAAAGAATTAAAAGAATAAGTAATGAGAGATGAGAAAAGTTATGATTCACATCAATTGAGGAATAAAATTTCTGGTACATTGAAAGTTACATACTACCAAGCCTGTGAAAAGAGGTAAAAATCATTCTAATTAAAAGTCCATGCCTAAGTCTCAAGAGCAACAATCTCTTTATTTTTTAAAATATATATTCGGGTCCATTAAACTGACATGAATTTCATAGAGCTAGAAGTTTTGGAACTCAAAATATTTTAGTTTTATTTTCTGATTCTAAGAAGTTAATAAAAAAAAAAGTTAATACAGTCTATACACCTTACAGGACATCATTCACAAGGTTTGATTCAGCATTTAATGATTACAAATATTAATATTTTAGAAACTAACGAGTATTCTCAGAAGTATAATTCTGATGGTTTAGCCACAAATGTGCCTTATATGTGAGAAAATGTACCTAGAGGAATGTGTAAGGTTGCGAAAAGTCCTGCATGATAAACTGGGAAACAAAAAACATATAAAGTAATAAAAATTTGAGAAATGATGCAGATGGAAATGAGCAAGGGGTGTTCATAGATTCAGAGAATGTTTGTGCTTGGGGAGACTTCAGAGACCATAGAACAAACACCTCATTTTTCAGCAGGGGAAATAGAAGCTCAGAGGTACTACAAAACTCAAATGATAAAGTCCTAAGGCGAGCCAATGTTGTAAAATAACTAGACTCATTATTAAAATTACCCAGTCTTGTTTACAAGACCAGAGGTATGCTCTATTTCTCACTTTCTTAGAAGATTACCTCTAAAGGGAAAGATAAGATCAGTAAGTGTTTCCCATTTACTACCTAATTTACTTAGTTTACTTGTTCTAGTTTCAGTAGAAGCTTCATACAGTGATGACCAGGAGTCCAGCTAACTTTTTTGCAAGTTCTTAATTCCTGCTAAGTGTGCTTAAAATCCAGACTACATAATCTTTACATAACCTTTAACATAATTTATACATTGTAAATTTTATAATAGTAAATGTGTTCTAAATTTGTGACCATAAAATAGTTACCTTTTCTGATAGCTTTGTTACCTGGTATTCCATTATTGAAGGTCATTTTTCTTGGTTTATTCCTTTGTCTCTGCCTACTTCTAACAACAGATATTTATCAAGTACTGCTTATGCCCCAGGCACTGTGCTAGCCGTGAGGATACTAAAATCAGAACAAAATGGAAAGATTAGTAACTAATTCTGCAGTTTGGGGAAAATGACTTAAGCTCTTACATCTCAAATCTGGAAATCAGAGGTTATTAAGTGCATATGAGGTTAGGAAAGTAGGGACTTCCTTGGGGGTACAGTGGTTAAGACTCTGCACTGTCAATGCAGGTGTACAGGCTTGATTCCTGATCAGGGAACTAAGATCTCACATGCTGCATGGTGCAGCAAAAAAGATTAAAAGAAAAAGAAGATTAATTACTACCAGGTACTTTTCCCATCACAATTTATCAAGAATAGAGTGGACTTCGAAGTTCAGGTGTCATAAATGCGAATGGAAGGCATTCATTGTATGGGAAACAGTATCATGAAAAGCTATTTTGCAACTAATTTTGTGGAAAATATTCAGTTATTCATGATATACTTTGTATATTGAAAGAGTGAAACTATGAAAAATGCCAAGTTAGCTTTCAAGATATTGGCAAAGATCAAAAATAGTTAAATAATGAAGAAAAAGAAGGGATGAGAAGGAGGGAAGCCATCTAAACATGATTATACAGAAGAAAATAACACTTGACTACCATATACAGGCATGTATAGTTTTTCCTTTTGTTCACAAATATTTTAATCATTTCATGGACACTGTAGATGCAACAAAATGTTCCAAAGGAATAAAATTAAAACTTCGAACATGTTTTTAAGAATTACGTAGGAAATGCATGCGAAAATAAAATAATTGGCATCCTGAGCCTTTGCAAAACTTTTACTTTTTGCTGATAAACAGAAATATGAAGTTATATTGGAAATTAATTTTTATTTTACTTGTATTTTACTTTAATTTATTTTCACTCTAGGGATTATGTTTTGGCTGGATACACCATTGTGAATTGTGCCTGAGATCTTGAAACTCTGTGTACTTCTCCAATATGTTTAGATTTTCCAAAGTACTAACAGACAAACCAAATCATAAAGGACAGTATAAAATTGCTATAATTCAGTTTTCAAAAGGATTCACTTGTTTGGATCTCTATGAATCATGACTAATGATTTGGACTAATATATCCTGCTTTCAAAATTCAACAAACAACTTTCCATAAATAAAGAGCATTTTCATTGGTAATAGGATAAATTAAGGTACATATGTATAAGCAGGCATGAAACCAAAAACATTTGGTTAAAAAGTGATAGAGTTCCTTACTTGTATTTAATGGTGGTATGGAGCAGTAAGAATCATTAAGCAGTACAATTTGTTCCAAGTGTTAGTCAGATATTTTAGATACAAAATATAATGTACCAAACCTCCCTTTCTTCTTTAGAATAATTCAAAAATAAAAACCTTAACAGAAATAACAGGAAATAGCTGATTATTTTGGAATTGATAGAATAGAACTGGAAAGTGAATTGCAACTCCAAAATGAGTCTTAAAAAAAACAAAACAAAACAAAAAAAAACCACATATTCATTAAGCCTCAAATAAATGTTCAACTTGTAATTTGTAAGTGTACTCAGATAAACTTGAATTATTGTACATTTCAGTTACACTAGAGACCTAACAGTGAATTAGGTCGGCACACTGACAATAAACCAGAACTTCAGAAGGGATTTTAATTGAGGATTTTACCTTAATTATGAAAAGGAACATTGAAGACGTAGTTTAAGCCTAAAAGCAATAGAATTTAACAAGAAACAGTTCAGATTCTGGCTAAAGGTGATTAACCTGGAAAAAAATATATTTTATTTAGGAGTGTAAGCACCTAAAATTGTAGAGGTAAGGAAGCAAATATCATCTCGCTTTGAATATATAAAAATGTCCAGTCTAAAAACGAGTTGGAAAAGCTTTTCAGTTTCTTTAGAAAAATTGTACTTAAGAAAAGCTTAGTTAGCTGTCATATTATGTAAAATTATCTATAGCTCAAAGATGCTATTTTCACATGGTTGATTAATCTAGTAAAAGCTTCTTTGAATTTCTGAACTGCATTTTTGAAGTGTTTTGGCTGCTGATAATTTTCTCCTTTGAAAGTTAGTCATAACAAATGCATATAGGCATAGCCACTAACACTTTTAATATTGATTAATATTTAAGATATATCAATGCCAAATAAGCATATGAGGCATATTGATGGGCATGACACAAATATTGACTACCATTTTTGCACCAAATAAGAAAAAATAGCAGTTGTTCATTAGACTTTTTGTCTCACATGGTATTGTGAACAGTATTGACTTTTCAAATTCTACAAATCTAGCAGTTAATAAAATAAGCTTTCACAAATATTCAGTTGGAAACATTTTTGGTGAAGTTTTAAGGGCTCATTTAAAAGGATATTAACTGAATAAACCAGGAGAAAACACTGTTTTCAAATTAGTATTTTGAAATTGTGGTTGCAGGGAAGAAATACAGCACAGACTTTGGACACAGGTGGGGAAGGAGAAGGTAGGATGAATTAAGAAAGTAGCATTTACATATATACACTTTCATGGTCAGTTGTTTTTGTTGTTCACTTGCCAAGTCGTGTCTGACTCTTTGTGACTGCATGGACTGCAGCATGCCAGTCCCCTCTATCTTCCACTGTCTCCCAGTGTTTGCTCAAATTCATGTCAATTGAGTCAGTGATGCCATCCAGCCATCTCATCCTCTGTCCTACCCTTCTTCTCCTGCCCTGAATATTTCCAAACTGAGTTGAAGCTTAACATCAGGTGACCAGAATATTGGAGACTCACTTTCAGCACCAGTCCTTCCAATGAATATTCAGGGTTGATTTCCTTTAGGATGGACCTGTTTGATCTTACTTCCGAGGGACTCTCAAGAGTTTTCTCCAGCACAACAATTTGAAAGCATCAGTTCTTCAGTGCTCAGACTGATTTACTCACATCAGTACATGACTACTGGAAAAACCATAGCTTTGACTATACTGATCTTTATCAGCAAAGTGATGTCTCTGCTTTTTGATATGCTATCTAAGTTTCCTTCCAAGGAGCAAGCATCTTTTAATTTCATGGCTACAGTCACTATCCTCAGTGATTTTGGAGCCCAAGAAAAATTCTGTCACTGTTTTCCCCCATTTATTTGTCATGAAGTGATGGGACCAGATACCATGATTTTTTTTTTTCCCCCAATGTTGTGTTTGAAGCCAGCTTTTTCACTCTCTTTTCACCATCATCAAGAGGCTCTTTAGTTCCTCTTCACTTTCTGCTGTTAGAGTAATATCATTTGCATTTCTGAGGTTGTTGATATTTTTCCAAGCAATCTTGATTCCATTTTGTGATTTATCCCCCCCCCCCTTTTTTTCCCCTTAATGTACTCTGGATATAAGTTAAATAAGCAAGGTGACAATATATGGTCTTGACATACTCTTGTCCCAATTTTGAACCAGTCCACTTTCCATGTCTGTTTTTAACTGTTGCTTCTTGTCCGGCATATAGGTTTCCCATGAGACAGGTAAGATGGTCTGGTACTCTCATCTCTTTAAGAATTTCCCACAATTTGCTGTGATCCATACAGTTAAAGGCTTTAATATGGTCAATGAAGTAGGAGTAGATTTTTTTTTTTTTTTCTGGAATGCCCTTTCTTTCTGCCTAATCCAACTAATGTGAGAGATAGCTAGTGGGAAGTTACTATATAACATAGGGACCCCAGCTTGGCCTATAGTGATGACCTAGAGGGGTAGAATGGGACAGAGAAGGGAGGGGATATATGCATAATTATGACTGATTCGAGTTTCTATAAAGCAGAAACAAACACAACATTGTAAAGCAATTAGCCTTCAGTTAAAAAATAAAATGAAAACATTAGTGTATCTGTTGACTTTCTGAGGTGTCAGTAGAGTCTTTAGATCTTAAATCAATGTGGCTTTCCAATTGCTGCTTTGTGTTCAATCGCTTCTCACTTGAGTACATATTTATTTAGGATTTCATATGTTTCAAGTCAAAAGGAAAGGTGCTGAGGTTGTTATCCAGAACAAGGCAGAAACTACTCCTATTCTGTGAGCAAATACAAATACAGTCTACTTGGGAAAGTTAAATTAAACCTATAATGAATAGAATACATATCTTCTGCAACATGTTCAGAAGCTTTCTAAATACATTGACTCAGATGTGTTAATTGAATTCCATTTCTACTTAGGTTTCTAAGGTTATATTTGCAAAATGGGGATGATAATCTTTGCCATCTTTACAGGATTGTTATGACTACTAAATGGGATAGCAGATGCAAATGTGTTTTTGTAAAACTATAAAGTGCCTTGTAAATACAGAGATGACAGTATTAGTATTGTATTGTATTAACTAGGTCTCATCTGCTACCTATGTATTCTTGTCATTCCACTCTGTCCCTTCCAGGTCCAGTTTTCTTTAGGAATAAGATTAGAAGGGTCACATTAAATACCTGCATTTCTGTACATTAAATATATATATATATATATATATATATATATATATATATATTATGGCTTAATTACAGACATTATGTGTGATATATTAATAGCATGGACAAGGGGAACACACAGGAGGAACACTCAACCTAGTCCAGAAGCATCCACAAAAAACTTCCCAATGGAAAAAGCATCAATGTTACTTGAATTAAAAGTGTTCTGTTTGCTCTAGGTAGTTAAAGCAAATGTGTGGTGATAATAAAATGATCTAAAATATTAATATATGATACCTGAAAAATAACTTCTTTGTTATTTACAAAACAGTTCTAATTTGTTATTCTTAGTTGCAGTATGTCTTTCTTCCCTTTAGTGATAGAGTGATTGAGGAGTCTTCCTTTTAGGGGGCTCCAGTTCCACCATCCCTTATTTCTGTATCATTATTTGCACATAGTTTTTGGAAAATAATGGGGCTTCTAAGGGGGCACTAGTAGTCAAGAATCCACCTACCAATGAAAGAGACATAAGAGACACAGCTTTGATCCCTGGGTCAGGAAGATCCATTGGAGAAGGAAATGGCAACCCACTCCAGTATTCTTGCCTGGGAAATTCCATAGGTAAAGAAACCTGGTCTTACAGTTCATGGGGTCACAAAGAGTCAGATATGACTGAGTTACTAAGAGTGGAAATAATAAGACAATATGGAGGAGGCAGATTTGTGTTTCAAAGCCTTAGACAGAACTGGGATTTCTTTGACAAAAGCTAGTCACATGTCCAATCCAAGAGAGAACAGTGGCTAAGAAATATATCGCATGGTTAGAAAGCTGTTTTTGAGTAATGACTCGGTAATATGGAAGAAGTTAATGTAAGTTAGTAAACAAATACTCATCTCAGACGTAGGGCTCAAATGTTAGGAAGGTGCAAAGTGTGCAAGGGTGCAAATGTTAGGAAGAGTAGTAAGATAGAAATGTTAAAATATAAAACAGTCTAGCATGTGTCCATGCTTTATTCAAGATAAAATGAATATGGTGCATATATACTGCTCAGTATCGAGAAAATTAGAAAACAAACATACAAAAAAATTATCCGAAACATTTGCAAACTTTGATAGAAATATAATGTGAAAATGTTAATAGTCATGTCTGATTCTTTGTGACCCCATGGACTTTAGCCCACCAGGTTCCTCTGTCCATGGGATTCTCCAGGCAAGAATACTGAAGCGGGTAGTGATTCCCTTCTCCAGGGAATCTTCCTGACCCAGGGATTGAATCTGGGTCTCCTGCAGTGCAGGTAAATTCTTTTCTGTGGGAGTCACCAGGTAAGCTCAATAGAAACATATTAAAAGCTAAAAAGAGAGTCATTTTTGGAGATTTTTATGGAAATAAGTCATTGAGACTATTTTGTTTTTGTTTTTTTAATGAGATCTTCAAGGTTTGAGAACCCAATTCTGATTGACTAGATATAAATTTGAAAGATGACAAATTTTGAACTGGAGTTGGTCTGTCCTGATGATCTCAAGTTAGAATCCAGTCCACTTATATGAGAAGCACAGCATTTACATATTGATCAATTCAGATATAAAGTTAGTTTAAAGCACTGAGTCCCAGGAAGATTCCCTCGTGGCTAAGCTGGTAAAGAATCCTCCTGTAAAGTGGGAGACCTGAGTTCAATCCCTGGATTGTGAAGGTCCCCTGGAGAAGGGAAAGGCTACCCATTCCAGTATTCTGGCCTGGACAATACAATGGACCGTATAGTCCATGAGGTTGCAAAGAGACAGGACTGAGCAACTTTCACTTTCCCAGGAGGATTTAGGAGCCAATAGAACAAAAAAGGTAGGCTCTGGAGTCAAGCTTATAGAAGGTTTAACCCTCAGGATGTCCAGTAGTTAAAGTTCCAAAGACAGACAATGATTAATGTTTTACAAAAAGGGATTGATTCCTGAGAAAAAGGCAGTGAATCCAAGGAAGAAGGGGATCAAATTCAGGATATTTATACTGACAACATATTGGACAAAAAATCAAAAGATCAGGGAAAATATATGACAGAAATCTTCCTGAATCTACTCAAGAACCTAAAAGCTGAGAAGAGAGTAATAGGAAAGATAAGAAAAGTTGATATTTCACTTTCTTTTAGATCCCAGTGGGAGCATAGAACCAGCCTGTGTCCCTATCTGCCTGCATAATACCAATTGGGTCCCATTTCCAATGCTTTACACCTAGGTCCCTGAGCACTGCTTTGCTGTCTCTAGAGTTCCAGGTCCTATGCTTGATGGCAGGTCAAAGAAAAGAAAGAAATGGAGACAAAAGAAAAAGAGAGGGAGGGATGGGGAGAGTAAAAGAGAGAGAGAGAGAAAAAAAGAAAATCAACTTTGACAAGTCTTTCATTTTTACCTTGATTTTAATTGTATACTTAAGCTTCACTACATACTCATTCATGGGTTATTTCCTACCACATAATATAAGCTCTGTGAAACAATATTAGTGTCATTGTTTTCTTCATTGCAACAGGCACAGTAAGTTAATTTAATTGAATAAATTTTCCATAACTAGGCCGTCAAATGTTCTCCCAACCTGAGTATGAGAATCTCTAGAGCAGAACAGAGGAATCAGTAAAATTTACTTAGGACATATGCAATATAATTGATGGTTTAAAGTGCAGTCAGTGTAAAACTCTCATAGGGAGTTTATAGACAAAAGATTCCATAGTGAATTATCTTTATTTGAGATGTCTTTATTTCAAGTTTAAATATATGTGGTGAACAGTATGAGAGTTAAGTTGGGCTGGATTTGACAGAGGGCACAGGTTTTATTGCATCTTTTATTCTTGCCTGTGTGATTCTTGGTTGGTAGGAGGCTTCTTTGTATTCAGTAATTTCTGAGACCACCTTCTATTGTAGCCTGGATCCTTCCAAACAATTTGCCAATTCACAAGGTTTTGTATGTCAACTTCCAGGGAGTAGTCGAGATAAGATGAAGTAATCCTGATTCTATGAAGTCAAACCGATCATCTTTGTCTTTGTCTTCTGAATTTCCACCTTCCTTAGAAAGGCCTAAGTAATCCTGATGGACAGGAGGTGAAGATATTTTCTGGCTGTGTTGGTACATTCCAATAAGCCTGTATACATTTTCCCATATTTTTCTGGTTAACATTATTGTACTGCAACAAATAGCTGTTAATTATCCTTTAGAGTTAGAACCTTTAGTCTAGGCAGAACACTCAGTTTGGTCTAATCTAGTTAACCAGAATTGTGAAGTTATTAATACAGAACCATTTCCTTTATCAACTTTTTTGTGCCCTTTGCACAGATATCCCCCTTAAGGACTTTTCAGGAAAAAGGTTTCATAGAGCTAAAGCATAATTAGAAGATTTCTGTCTCCTCCAGCCTAGAATGATCTAAATATTATCACTAGTATCTCACTTTGTCATTCTTATTTTTTGCATTTAAAATTATATAAACTGTCTAGTTTCAAACAAAACTAGTATTAATATTTTACTGTCTCAAAAACACAATAGCTCTAGCCATAAGATTCTTTTCTAACGAACTAAGATATATCAATTTACAACCTTTATAATTCTCCTAGAGATGTTGAGGGAGTGTGTGATTTCCTCAGTTCTGTCTTGTCACAACAAAAATTTGAAGTGACAGACCAGCGTTAAACCCTCATACAGACCACGTCACAGCTCTTGGACAGACAGTGTCCCATTTCAGTTTTATTTTGAAAATAAAGGAAAATACATCCTTGAGGCATGACGGCATGCTGACCCAAAAGACACAAAGAGAATAGAGAGAGAGGGAGAGAGAGGGAGAGGGCGAGAGAGGGAGAGAGACAGGGAGAGAGGACACATGTGAGAGCGAGACCCACCCCCCCCCCCCACCGGCCCTTTGGCTTCTTGTTTTATATGTTTTTATCTTCTCCCCCTGGGCCTGCCCTATGTAAACTGGGCTAGCCAGGAGTGCTGCTTGTACTACCCGAGGTCCTCACTCTATTCCTCGGACCTCCCTTTGTTCTAATTTCTCAGGCTTTTCCCTTCCTTGTCTTTCAACTACAACCATTCTGGACTCCTTTTTACTATTTTAACTACCCAACATCTCACCCCACCCCCTTAAGAGATGGGAGGCCCAATTCTTTGGGAATAGGGGCATTGAGGTCTTTCTGGCTACTTCCTGCTGGACTGGTACAGCAAGGGGCATTGGGCATCCCCCTCTTGCTAGTCTCAGACCTCAGAGTCCTTATAGTAGTGTCCATCTAAGGGTTAGTGATATTTTCTGTAGGTGGCTGTAGTTTTATATATCTTTATTGAACTGGCATTGCATGCTGTAGCTTGTTGACCTGGGCAGAGATAAAATGGGTTAGACCATTGATAGTACATGGAGTAATCATAAGCAGCATCAATATGGTATAATAGGGACTAGTAGGGGCATTAGCCAACTCCAAATTTCCATCACCAGGATGGCTCAAGTCCCTCCCTGTTCAGGGATCAGAAGATCTATTTCCTGTCTGTTTTGAAGTACAAACTCTGCCAAACTGTGTTGGTTCTTTAGAGTTGTCCTGAGAAATCTTATCCCCAGAAACTAGATTTTGGGAGTTTTATTAGAATGGCACTCATCTGTAGTTCTGAAAATGTATCTGAGATCTTCCAAGGGCCTGCAGGTGTATTGAGTGTCCTCTTCTGTATTTTTTTTCCATGGCTTGATTCATGAATAGTGAATCCAGGAGTCATATCCTGGTACCTTGACTGCTGTGGGGATAGAAAGTATTACAGGGTAGGGGCCCTTCCATGTGGGCTGGAGTTGAGCCTTTGGGGACCCATCATTCTTGACTTTAATTAGGTCTCGAGTCCATGGAGCATATACTGGTGACTTCTTAGAATCTTTTGGGCCCTGGTTCATCCTGGTTCACACTCCAAAAGGATATACCCTGTTGAATTGCCCAATGGCCGTGGTATAAGACAGGAGGGTCTGAGCCTCTGGATCTAGGAAGAGGTCATTTGTCAGGGAGTGTTTGATGGGAGGATGCCTACATGCTGTCTCTCATGAGTCCTTTATCCCTCTTCAAGCAGAACAGCATGCTGCTCCCAGGGACTGAGGTCATTGTGTGAGGCAGGCTTGGGTCTCCTTTAGTAAACATTCTCTTTTTGACAAAATTGCTTAGTCTTGCTCCCCTTTCTTGAGATATGGATTGTCTCCTGACCTTGTGACTAAGATTACCCCTTGTTCCCTTGGTAACGGTTGCTGTATGTTTGGTTTTCTGATCTCTGTCATTCCCAAAATGATATTTCTTATGGTTTCTTGTACCACAGATTATATATACTCATAGAAAAATCATTAAAGCACCTTTGCTTCATCAGAGCTTAGGTCCCCGGGTCTTTTTTGTCTCTTTCTCTCTCTCTCTTTTTCTGACTGATTCTCTGGAGCGTGGAGACACGTCGTGCTCACTTTCCCGCCTGGGCTTCTAAGACCCTCTCGAGAAGGCACTTTGTGCCTTCACCCCCTCGAGGGGGTGCCTGGTGCCTTCATGAGCAATGCAAGTCCTGTGTCAAGGGCTTTATTGGTCCTCTGCATAAACCAGGGAATATCAACCTTTCTCTCTTTTACTTTCTTATCGTCGACTCTGTACCACCAGGTTCCACTCCATTAAAGGACCCCAACAGTCATTGACATAAATAAAAGGTCTCCCATATAGCATCTCATAAGGACTAAGACCAACTTGTTCCTTAGGGGCAATAAGTGTGCGGAGGAGAGTTATTGGTAAAGCCTCCTTCCATCCCAAGGTGGTCTCCTGGGTTATCTTTTTTATTGCTGATTTTAAGAATTGGTTGACTCTTTCTACTTTTCCTGAATATTGAAGCCTCCAGGCACAATGGTGATAATAAGTAATGCCCAATGCTTTAGAGACCCCTTGGGTGACCTTAGAAGTAAATGATGTCCCATTGTCACTTTGTAATGACCTGGGCAGACCAAATCTCAGAATGATTTCATAGAGCAGTTTTTTGCCACCTCCTCAGCTTTCTCAGCCCTGGTGGGAAAGCCTTCAATCCATCCTGTGAGTGTATCCATCAGGACTAATAGGTATTTATACCCTTGAGAAACTGGCATCTGGGTTAAGTCCATCTGCCAGTCCTCTCCTGGGTAGGTCCCACCTTGTTGGACAGGCCGGGCCAGTTGGGGTCTTTGAGTTCCTTTGGGGGTTGTTTAATTGGCAAGTGGGACAAGAGAAGACCACTTGCGTTATAGTCATTTGGAGGCCTGTTCCTCTGAAGGGCCTTTCTAGTAATCTTTGAAGGGCCTTTTCCCTTAAATGAGTGGTGGCATTAAGGAGTTAACCAACTTCCATTGGAGGTTCCTAGGCAGAAAAAGGAGTCCCTCCCTTTGGAACCACCCCATATGATCTTCTTGAAAGCACTTACTCTTAGCTTTAAGAGTCTAACCTTCAGTATATGAAGGAGTTTCTGGCAAACTAAGGTGGCAACCATTAGGTCATGGTTCTGTAATGCTGCTGTCTTAGCTGCCTGAACAGCTGCTTGGCTCCCTTTTGCCATTTCTATGCTCCCTTTTTGGTGCCCTTTACAGTGGGAAACTGAAACCTCAGTGGGGAGGTGGACTGCCTCCAAGAGTATAAGGATTTGATCACCATCTTTGACTAGGGACCCTCGGGTGGTCAAGTGGCCTCTTTCTTTCCAAATAGAGCCATGTGCATGTAGCACCAGACAGGCATACTTGGAGTCAGTGTAAATGAATAATCTTTTTCCTTTTCCCAGCTCTAAAGCTCAAGTCAGGGCTATGAGCTCAGCTAACTGGGCTGAAGTACCTGGTGACAAAGGTTTAGCCTCTATGGTCTCAAAATTGGAGACTACCTCATATCCAGGTCTGCTGTTTCCATCCAAGACAAAGCTGTTTCCATCAGTGTACCAGATTTCCTCAGGATTGCTCAGAGGATCTTCTGACAATCCCTCTTGGGGTTTTATCCAGTGGTCCAAGGTTTCTAGACAAGAGTGAAATGGTAGAGAACCCTTGGGGGTGGGCAGGAGGGTGGCTGGGTTAAGAACCTCACAAAGGGATATAGTGAGGCCTAGATTTTGCATCAGCACTACTTGATATCCGAGGATCCTTTGATTGGACATCCATAAATGGTTTCTCTCATTTAGGAGTTGTTTCACTTGGTGGCTGGTAAAAATAGTTAGTTTGCCCCCAAAAGAGAGTTTTAAAACATTTTCTATCAGGATTGCAATAGCTGCAAGTTTTCAAAAGTAGGGAGGCCAGCCTCGGGCAGTTGGGTCGAGTCTCTTGAATAAGTAAGCTACAGGCTGGAGTTCAGATCCCAACCTTTGACTTAACACTCCCAAGGCTATTCCTTCTCTTTCATGGACATAAAGTTAAAATCCTTTTTTCTGGGTCTGGCAACCTCAAGGCAGGTACTTGAGTTAAGACTTATTTTAGTGTAGCCTCTACCTTCTTTTGAAGAGGTCCCCACATCAGTGGGATTGAATCATCCTGTCTCTTTAAGCTTTCATATAAGGGCTAGGTAATTAGACCACAGTTGGTATCCAGATTCTACAATATCCAGGAAAGCTCGCAATTGTTTTTGAGTTGTAGGGGAGGGCAACTGGAGGATTCCTTGTACCCAATCAGAGGACAGCCTCCTGGACCTGTGTGTAATCTGAACTCTCAGGTAAGTTCTAGACCACCTGTGCCTTAGCATAAAGTGAAAGTGAAGTCGCTCAGTCATGTACGACTCGTTGCGACCCCATGGACTTTAGCCTACCAGGCTCCTCCATCCATGGGATTTTCCAGGCAAGAGTACTGGAGTGGGTTGCCATTTCTTTCTCAAGGAGATCTTCCCAACCCAGGGATTTAACCCAGGTCTCCCGCATTGTAGCCAGACGCTTTACCATCTGAGCCACCAGGGAACTTTATATCCCCTCTCTGCCAAAAAGTTTAGAACCTAAAGTGCATGTTGTTGGACATTTTTCTCATCTGGAGAGCAGATAAGTAGGTCATCTATGTATTGTAATATTTTCCCATTAGGTCCCAGATTCAGATCTAGGAGATCCAGGCTAAGAGCTTATCCAAAGAGGTGGGAATTGTCTCTGAACCTCTGAGGTAATACTTTCCAAGTCACTGTTGGTGTTTTTCTCCTGGACCCTCCCACATGAAGGCAAAAAGATAATGGAATTCTTTGGCCAGTGCAATGCAAAAAAAAAAAAAAAAAAAAAAAATTGCATCTTAGAGACCCAAGACTGTAAACCACTTGGCACTGGGTGGGATTTCTCCCAAGATTACATAGGGACTGGGTATTGTGGGATGAAGGGAGACTACAGCTTCATTTATGATCTGGAGATCTTGAACCATTTGCCAGGTTTCATCCTTTTTCTTTACAGAGAGAACTGGGCTGTTACATAGCGAATTGGTGGGGACCAATAGCCCACAAGCAAGTTTATTTATTAGAGGCTGTAGTCCCTCCTGAGCCTCTCTTCTGAGCGGATACTGTTTCTGGTTAGGAAACCAAGTGGGATCTCGGAGGACAATGATTACTGGTTCAGCTTGTTGGCCTTGTCCAGGAGTCCCCTGGAGGTTAATTTTGTCCTCCTATAGTTTTTGGTCCCTCTCTATTGGAGAGGGTGTAATGGGTTCTTCAGTAGTAAACAGAAGCTGTAGGGCTCTAGGAGTTGAAAAGCTTCCCATCACAAGGGTGAGTTCAGTGAGTATTTCTCTTCCAAATAAGGGAGTAGGACACTCAGGTACCACCAGACTGGTGGGAAAATATTTGTCCATCCCAGCAACAAAAGAAGTGCTTGGGTAAATCTTTTAGTAGTTGTTTTTCCTATAGCACCTAAAATGGTACAGGTTTGGGAGGAGAAACCTCAGAAGCAGGAGGTCAGGACAGAGTGGGTAGCCCTGTGTCAACCATGAAATCCTCATACCTACCTGCCATATCCAATTGCACCCTTGGCTTCAGCCCCATAATGATTATTTGTGGCAGGCAGGCTGGCTGGAGTGGGCCAATTCAGTCCTGTTGAATCATTCTGAGGGAAGGCTTGCCACTTGACCTTGAAGCTCTTGGGTCCAAAGGGCAGAGTGTCATCCAATGTCCCAATTGATGGCATTTATATCAAGCAGTTTTAGGGGACTTGTCACGGTTTGGACACACTGGCCCAATGCCCTGCCTGTCTACAGATTAGGCATTTGCCTCATGCCTTGTGCTTCAGGGACTCAGGGTTTGCCATAAAGCTTCCCTGGAGTGTGGCCAGCATCTGGGCATGCCTTGTCCCTTTCCTTTTCTTCCTCTCCTAGGCCTGCTCTTTGTTAAAAGGTATTGGTGGCTGTCTAGACCATCTCATCTAAAGAGGCAACAGGATAGCTGTTGTAAGTTGATTCTGATGTCTGGTGCACATTGAGATAAGGATTTGTCCTTTAAAATCACCTGTTCCTCATAAGAGTCTAAGCCCAGATTGGTACACTTTTGGAGGGCCTCTGTTAGCCTTTCCAGAAAGGCAGCGGGTTTCTCATTGGGCTCCTGAGTTATTGCTGAGACTGGGCATAGTTTCACAATATTAGGCTTCCTTCCATTTCCATTTCCATGGGTGGACTTCCTTAGGGGTGAGTCTTTCTGAAGCTTATCCTACCCAGTACTGTTGCATCCTGAGAGCCAGGTGTCCCTGGGGTGCAGATCCCCAGCAAGCTGAGGTATGACAGCCTCCTGGAGATTGAATCCTCAGGCAGGTCAAGGGAGGTCAGCCTCCCAAGAATTGGGTCCCTGGGCAGGTCAAGGCATGACGACCTCCTGGGACCCCTGGACTGGCGGATCCTGGAGCAGGTTGAGGCATGACAAACTTTTGAGGATCAGATCCCTAGGCAGGTCGAGGCAGGTTGACCTCCTGGGACCCCCGGACTGGAGTTGGGCATCCCCGAGGTCTCCAGTATGACCAGTGCTGAATAAAATAAAGGGGTTGTAATCTTAACTTATTGCCAGTTTTTTTCACCACAGATGGGAATAGATATCAAGATGCAAAGCAGTTCAAACCTGTGCCCTGAGACTAGGAACCTGGTAAAACAGTTATAAGCCTTATCCTCTTACTGGTCTAAGGGATTGTAAATCACTGATTTCCTCCCCTAGTCCTCCATAAGAGCAGGTTAGGGTGTCTCTGATGGTAAACATTTCATTGTCATAGACCCAGTTTAGGTAATAAGAGAAGTCATGACAAAGAAGTAGGTTATCTGGCCCTGTTAGGGGCATTAAGATTATTTTAATAATCAGTGGGGTGGAGCAATGTTGCCCACAAGGGGACAGGTCCTGGTTATAGGATTTAATAAGTGGCCTAAGAATAAATTTATAAGAGGCAACAGACCAGATGTTCCATAAAAGTGGAGTGGAGATTTGATCCAGGGGTATGTTTGTGACTTTAGGAGAAGAGTGGTAAGGGTTTGGGCCCAAATGGCCTGCAGGGCTAATTCCCAAAGTGGCAAACATTATCCCTGGAAGCCCAATTGCCTTTGAAGGGATGCCAACAGATGGACTTCTAGCAGGCATTGTGTGTCTGTCTCCCACCCTAGCGGGTTCACTGAGAGATGCTGGTGTTGCACATGTTGTAGGAGCCATGGAAGATGAAGGCCTGAATATCTAGAGGGAGCATTGTGGGCCTGGAAGGGGCTCAGGAAAAGAGCATGAAACAGGAGGGAAGGAGGCAGGGCTCAACTTTCAAAAGAATGGCATAGCACAAGGGCATAATTTAGACCAATTAAAACCAGTTGGGTCCAAGATGACAAGTCAAACTCAAGTAAACCTTAGTTCCCAATCTGCAAGCTAAATGACACACCCAGAGGTGGCAGGATGGTTCCAAGGCACTGTCAAAAGATGGAGGAGTGGGTGGTTCCACAATGGTTTGGCAGATCCTCCCGCTCATTAGCATATGAATTCACCCAGCTTGCAAAACCTAGCTAGGCCACATTCCATGGCCTAAGCACTTGCCCTGTGCGATGGCCCAGACCCTCCAGAGTGTGCTTCTCCCAGAATCCTAACAAATCCCCCTCTTACCTATTGCTGTGTCTCTAACTGCATTTTTGCAATGAGATATTAGAGCCTGAGCTTCATTATGTCCTGAAGCCAGGCATCATGCATGGGTTTTGGCCGGCTTCAAGTCCCAGGAGACAGGAGCTGAAGAACAGGTGGAAAAAGCAATGGGAAAAAACGTGCCAAGGAATCTCCTTTATAACCTGCCTGAAAATCTGCTAAATACCTGGTCTGTGCTCACAGTTTTCATTGGCCTGATCCTTGGCACAAAGAAGATTAAGGACCCCACTGGCTTGGGTAACAGCTCCTGGGGCTCAGCAGATAGTGGAGCCCTTGGGACATACTCAGGACTAGTCTCTCCAGGGTCCCTCAATTGCACCCACTGCTACTTGCCTGTCCAGCAAAGTGGTGGTGGTGGTGGGGGGGGTGTTGAGGAAACAAGAAATGCGAGATTGTAAAGGAATTAAGATTTTGTTAGGCATATGTCCCTCCAGCCATAGGAGCAAGGATCTCCTACCTTAATTGGAGGTCTTCTGGAATCTGGGATTGAGCCCTGTGAGCTTTCTGCTGAGTTTGTTTCCCACCGTCCCAGTTTCCATCACACTAGGCTTCTTGTCACTTCCCCTGCGCTGAGGTTTCTTCGAGTTCTGCTTCCACTACGGGAGCTTATGCCAAGTTGGGTTCCTGCTGTGCTTGGCCTCCTCCTTGCGGGGGCCGCGCCGAGGTTGTTTCAGCCAGGTTAAATCAGAGTCACAGCACCATAGATGTCGAGGGAATGCGTAATTTCCTCAGTTCTGTCTCGTCACAACAAACATTTGAAGTGACAGACCAGCATCCAAGCCCTGGGACAGACTGTGTCACAGGACTCAGTATCACATAGCTCTGTGTTACAGCTCAGTTTTATTTAGAAAATAAAGGAAAATACATCCTCAAGGTGTGAGGACATGCTGACCCAAAAGAAATGAAGAGAGGGAGTGGGGGAGGGAGAGAGGGAGAGAGCGCATGAGAGAGAGAGACACCCAGCTCTTTGGCACCTCTTTTTATGTTTTTTCTCCTCCCCCTGAGCCTGCCCTATGTAGACTGGGCTAGGCAGGAGTGCTGTTTATTTTACTTGAGGTCCTCACTCCTGTCCTTGGACCTTCTTTTGTTCTATTTTCGCAGGTTTTTCCCTTCCTTGTCTTTTAGCCACCGCCATTCTGGGCTCCTTTTTCCTATTCTAACTACCTAACAGAATGAAGTAGCTAGTTTTGGAAACTTATTTAAATCACCAGAATATCATTTAGAGCATTATGACTTCTTAATGTTTATAGAATAGTGCTCCAATAATCTGGAAGAGACTATTCAGTTTTTAAAACCTACTTCTAGGAAGACATTGTAGATCATAAGGATTAACAAATTAAAACAAATTCAAATTAGCAAAATAAAACAGAGAACTCTCTCTGAATGATGGAAATAGGACAGACTCAGTAACTTTTTAACCTGAATATTATCAAAATGTTAAATGCAAGAGTGATTGAGAAGTTTGGAATGGCATTAATGACATTCATGCTAAGTAAATTTAAGGCTATAAAAAATTATAATATTTTAAAGTGTCTTTTTTTTCCTTTGAAGGAATTCTTTCATGAACCCTAAGGGAATTGCTAATTATTACTTCTTCATAGATTGTGAGAGACACAAATTATTAGAGTTCTAAGAAAACAGTTTTTGTAATGCTTTAATGCTCCAATCTTAATGTTTAATTGATTTAATTAGTTTCTTCAAAGGTTTATATGTTTAAAAATAATAAATTTAAACAAGTTTCACAGTTTGGAAGAGTTTATACTATTTCATTATCAGAAATTAAATGTACCCTGAAGCTACTACATCAAATACATATGTGTTAATTGGGACATTAGAAAATGAATTTTGGCTGTGTTTCTCAGCGATAGAAACAGCAAATTACTGTGAGATTCCTAAATGTACTCTATTAAAGTGTGGGTTTACTGAAATATCCCTGGTCAACACTTAATCATATTGAGAGATGGGAGAATGTCTTATTCATCTATAAAATGCCAGTATCCAGCAAATCTTATAGTTCCTACTTGGCTGAACATATATATATATGTTCAATGATGTATATACATATGTATATACAATATGTATATACATATATATGTATATGTATATACATATATATATAATTTATATATATTAATATATATAATTAATATAATTAATAAAAGAGGCATGGAAAGATACATTTAGAGCACAAAAGTAGTTTATTTAGGTAATCATAAATGTATAATTTATTTGTGCTTCAACTAAAACTTAATCTGCTATGATTTTGTCTATTAAACAGAATGCTAAACTGAGTTCATGCCATGATATACACAGCAGATTATAACCTGCTGTGAATGACAGTAGAGATTATGATATTTCTGTGAGGTCATATCAGGAACTTTCTTCCAGCATATTCAATTATTTTGTGTGTACATATGGTCAGGGCAATAAGCCTCCTGCTAAAACATAATGAAGAGCGAGAGTTAGGAATGCTTCCATGTGTCTTTGAGACATCATTGTGTTATAAGAACACTTGAGCTCTACTTGCCCTACTTATTTGATGCTATTTTAGATCTCACTTCTTTCAAAGACACTGACAATAATTCTTATACTGAAAAGTTTTCCTTGACTTCCTAGCATCTAGCAGAAGTACTTTGTAATGCTACTACATAATGAACAAATTTATACGACAAATTGAAGATAAATTCAAGTTACACAGCAATGAGTTAATATTAACTAATTTCATATGAACAGTCACACATTATAGTTTAAATTATGTTTTACTGAAAATGCATATAGCCCAATGGGGCCAAATGTGTTTTATTTGCATTTTAGGCCATAAGTGTAGGTACTCCAAAAAAAAAAAAAAAAAAAAAATCTAATTTCTTTAAGTTCTAGAAACTACCTCAATAATTATTTGGACCATTTTAGATTGTATAAAATAGTATGATTTAAAATCAGATACATTGTGTGCATATTTCAGTAAGTACCCTTGCCTATATTTAAAGAATTGTCCAAGTATACATTCAATTAACAGAATTATAGACACTTTTACTAGGGTAGTGTCTTAGGTAGTTGCTATAAACTTTGCCAGTCTTTGGGTTAAGCAGATATTTTAAAAATAGGTATGTTTATTTGGCTATAAAATAAAACTCATAGAAGATATTTCATTAACAAAATTACTAGTATCATTTATAATCATGATAAATATATTTTGATATTATAGCTACTCTTTCACTGAAAAACTGCTATTAATAGATTTGAAATTATAGAAGTGAAATTAATTTAAATTTACCTACATAATGGTCTCTGAAAGTTATATTAGCCCTTCTTTAATAAAAGCTAACTTTTCCTCTCGATAGCTATGTGTGGATGAAAATTTTGTTGTCGTTCAGTCACTAAGTTGTGTCCAACTCTTTGTGACTTGAGGAACTGCAGCAAGCCAGGCTTCCCTGTCCTTCATTATCTCCCTGAGTTTGCTCAAACTCATGTCCATTGAGTTGGTGATACCATCCGACCATCTTATCCTCTGTTGCCCTCTTCCCCTCTTGCCCTCAATTTTCCCCAGCATCAGAGTCTTTTCCAATGAGTAGGCCCTTCTCATCAAAGTATTGGAGCTCCAAAGTATTGGAGCTTCAACTTCAGCACCAGTCTTTCCAATGATTTTTTTGTATTGATGCTATTGAATTATTTTGTGTGCTAATTAAGTGCCTGGAATAGATTTCTTTCAAAATTTTCTCCTCACCCATTTTTTGAAAAAGTTGGATATAAATCTTACATGTAGTAATACATGGCAGGCAAACATCTTGACCAAAGCTAAATCCATCTTTGTCCATCCTTCCTTCAACTGCATCTGTAGCCAGAAGGCAAAAATTATCCAGTGCTTACTTTGGATCATATGAGTATATTCCCTTAGTTTATATCAGACTAATAATATTTGACTTACCTGGTGGCTCAGATGGTAAAGAATCTGCCTGCAATGCAGGAGTCCTGAGATCAATTCCTGGGTCAGGAAGACCTCTTAGAGGGAATGGCAACCCACTCCAGTATTCTCACCTATAAAATTCCATGGGCAGAGGAGTCTGGTGGGCTACAGTCCATGGGGTCACAAAGAGTTGGATACTTCTACACTACTGAGCAACTAACACACTTCAACAGTATTTATGCCAAAGGTTCTCCTTCCCCTAGACTTGTAGTCACAGAGTCAGCATTTTATGATTCTTCATTTATTGACTTTTCTCTGTGGACTACCTTAAATTCAAGAACTTTTTATCATTTGTTATGCTATTGCTATCTTTACATATACAAAGCTTAGAAGAATACTGTGCTCATTATAATTTTAGGCAATTAGTTTCATGAGATTATTTCTGTAGTTCTGCTATTAATAGTTATAGGCAGACAAAGATTGATGAAATAGATTTCATCAGCCACTTCTTGTACCTCCAGATACCATATTCCAATCTGACAGGTAACATAAGCAACCTGTTTCAACAAGTGAAGGTGTGGTTCTAGAAGTCCTGTGTGGTGAAATTTATAGCTGGCTTATTCTTCAGCATTGTTTCTTGCGTAAGGACTTGAGGTAAATTGTAGGATATGATGGGCAATTTTGGAAAATCCATGGTATAGAATGGTGACAGCTTAAATATTTTCCTGACCATTACACATCCATCTATATATATCTGTGTATATTATGTGTATATATATACACACATATATA
This sequence comes from Muntiacus reevesi, assembly GCF_963930625.1. Classification (NCBI taxonomy): domain Eukaryota; kingdom Metazoa; phylum Chordata; class Mammalia; order Artiodactyla; family Cervidae; genus Muntiacus; species Muntiacus reevesi. The sequence continues at coordinate 45,593,730 of NC_089264.1, forward strand.
TATAGTTGTATATATATAGTTGTTCAATCTCTAGGCCATGTTTGACTCTTTGCAATCCCACGGACTGTAGCCTGCCAAGCTCTTCTGTCCATGGGATTTTACAGGCAAGGATACTGGATTTGGGTTGCCATTTCCTTCTCCAGGAGATCTTCCCGATCCAGGGATCATACCTACGTCTCCTGCATTGACAGACAATCCTTCACCATTGAGCCACCAGGGAAGTCATATACATGTGTGTGTGCATGTGTGCACATATGTGCATACACATACATGCACACATGTATATGTGCATACATATATATGTGCATGAGTATATATGTGCACACATATATACATGTATATGCATATATGCACACACCATGCATATATGTATATGCACATATATATTCCCCAATACACACACACACACACATACACACACTCCCAAATGCATATATTTGGGGGAAAATTGAGATGAAGCTAAAATGCCAAGATCCTGAAATGAATTTTAGTCACAGTAAGGGATTTGAACTTTATCTTGAATATAAAGAAAAATCACTATTACTTTTAATACTGAATGGACATAAAGAAACGATTGATTTTAGAAAGAATTCCTGAAAGTTAACTGTTAAAGAGTTGAGATAAGTAAAGCTGTGCATGCATCCATGTGTGCTCAGTCGCTTCAGTCATGTCTGTCTCTGAGACCCCATGGGCAGTAGCCCACCAGGCTCCTCTGTCCATGGGATTCTCCAGGCAAGAATACTGGAGTGGGTTGCCATTCCTTCTTCCAGCAGATCTTCCCAACTCAGGAATGGAACCCAGGTCTCCTGTGTCTCCTGCATTGAAGGTGAATTCTTTGCCTCTGAGCCACCAGGGAATCTAAAGATGTAAATCTCTAAAATTAAATGATTTATGAGAACAGAGTTGATAGAAAATATGTGATACCATGTTATCCAGAGATGGATAACATCTGTGTTCTATGGCAGAAGCATATTGAAATATACAAACCTAGAGTACAATTCTTTACACATAGAAGCCATTTATTAAATGTTTACTGAATTACTGATGAATGAAGAGTTCTAAGAACTTCTTAAGAGCCACACAAAGCAAAACCCATGTTTATTTTCAAGAAATGGAACATTGAAATATGGAACTTTTTTATTCTTTGCTTTCTATTTTAAACAAGGATTATCTCAATTGTGGGAAAGTATTTTAAAGTGCTATGAAATTCATTTAAAACTCCAGTATAAAGTTTGAATAAAATACCATCTATCTAAATTACATAACTGAATAATCATTTTAAAAATATCTCAGTGAGGCCACTCTGATATATTCTTTGAAATAATAATGATACAAAGAACTTTAAAGAAGGATATATACAGATATTTTGAATGCACAGAGAAGTGTGTACTTAATTTCCACTTCAGGACAGATGAATGCAGGAAGGCTGTAAAGCACTTCAAAAACACATTTCAAAGAAGATAATATATTTGAATACATTTAATCGAGTACAATGTTGGAAGGTAAAGCTCTGTATCTCTCTACAATAAACTAATATCTCTTTGAAAACAGTCTCTTGAGACCTTGGAAGACTACCCCACCACTAAAAAGAAATTTGTCTGCAAAGTAAAGGTCAACCTGGAGAAATTGTCAATTTTCTTTCTGTAAAGTTAAATAAGCTTTTGTTCGGAGGGAGTGGGTGAGGAGATGACAACAAGGTTGAGTGAATCTTTATTTTATCATTCAGATTTCCAGTTGGTTTCTCCAAGCAAGTAATTGCAGAGAAGTGAATTCTTTTCTCAGTAGCTAGTAATTTTTCTTATTCTTCAAGTTATGACTTTCATATCAATCCTAGGGGCTTTTTTGCTATTTGTATTTACTCTGACTTACAGCTAGCATTAAGGCTCTCAGTCAAGATGGACATGAAGGAGAAGTGGATGGCTTTTAGGGCTAGGAATAAGAGCTTCAGACTTTCCTCTTAGATGTAACCACATTATTTTCCAGGATAGATTGCTTTTATCTTTTTTTTTGCAAAATTATTTTGTAGTCTTACTCCAATTTCAGTTACAGATTAAGAAACAAAGAACTTAACCTTTATGTTCTTGACTTAATTCTAAGGAAGCTAGGCAATTGCAAGTCTGTGTTTTCTATAATTCCAAATGCAGTGGTTAGTTCATTCCGTTGAATTCTTTAAACTAGGTTTATTTATCAGAGTTCTTCATAAAGAATATACAGTAAGAAGACTAATTATAAGGAATTGGCTCACATGATTATAGAGTCTGGCAATTCCCAAGATGTGCAGGGTTTGTGAGGGAGCTGGAGATATAGGAGACCCAATATTTGTTTTTTCTAGTTCATAGGCCAGAAATCTACAGATCCTGGAAGTGCTAATATTTCAGCTTGAGTATGAATGCAGGAAAAAGCCAATGTCTCAGTTCAAAGGCAATCAGGTAGCAAGAAATCTCTCTTACTCAGGGAACTTTCAACTTTTCTGTTCTATTTATGTTTTCTCCTGACAAGATGAGGCCTATACACATTATGGAGGGTAATCTGCTTTACACAGTCTACCAATTTAAATTTTAATCTCATCCAAAAATATCCTCACAGAAACACTTAGAATAATGTTTGACCAAATAAATAGACATCCCATGGCCTACTCAAGTTGACACAGAAAATTAACCATCACATTAGAAGTAGCATTTTTTTTTTCATTGCTTCAAAGCAAATGATCAGTTAAAATAACTCAAAAACAAGCAAAAAAAAGGAATTAACAACCAGAACTTATCAAATTTATTTATTTTTCAAAACTATAAATATAAATTATAAATACATATTCTATGCATACAAGAAATATTGCAATTATTAAAATTAATAGAAATTGCATTTGATATTTATTCAGTATTTTAAATGTGCCAAACATTAGGCAAACTATCTAACTTTCACTATTAGTTAGGAAACTATTCTTACTACTCAAAGAAAGACTGATAGACATCTGGAAAGTGGAGAAGTAGTGAAGTCCAGGTAGAAATGAACATTTCTTGGGGAACAGCAAATTTCCATGTTTTCATTTCTACACTGCATGAAGTATATGAATTTGGCCCAGAACCTCAGCTGAACTGTGGTTTCTGTTTATCTGAAACTTGTTTAAAATGTGGGAAATGATCAAATGAAACATATCACTGCTCATTGGAAGGACACTCTCTTCAGTTATTTATGCAGCCCAGTAACAGACAAACCCGTATATTCTCTTATCCATGCAGGTCCTGGAAAAGTACTTTTATGCATTTTACAGAGGATATTTAAGAGCTAGGTAAAACATGGGATTAGAGAAGAAAGTCTTTTTTTCCTTTTAATACTAAAATTCCATTGAATGTATAAAAGCATTTGTTTTGGTAAAAGTTTAATTCAGGTCTTTTTTTTTCACTCTAAAAATATACATTTTTTTAAATCTTCCAAAGATCAATTTCACATTGCATAAGAGGAGACTTAAAAAATATAACTCAAGGTAAACATTAAGATATACTTTAAGCTATGCTTAAGGAAGGTATATCATATTTGGGTAATATGATGTGCTAATATGGGATCATCCTTCATATTAAAAAAAAATGCCTTTCTGTGGATTGATGTTGACAATGTAGGAGCTTTGCATGTGAGTGGAGGGATATATGAGAAATCCCTATACCTTTCTCTCAAATTTGTTCTATACCTAAAATTGCTCTACAAAAAGTCTTTAAAAATGTAACTCTACTTATCTAGTAATTCTAGTAATTTCACTTATATTCATTTATTTTTAAAAAGTAATCAGAGTTAAAGACTTATAAATGAAAATGTTATTTACTAATATATACTTAGTGGGTTGAAATATTGCTATAACCTAAATATTCAGTCTTTGAAAATCAGTGTAATAAATTGTTGAATAGCCATAAGATTTAATGCCCCAAAGCCTCTGTAATGTGGGTTAGAAAAAAAAAAAAAAGAGTATACTTAATAATATTGAAAATGTTCAAATATAATGCTCAAGTGGGATAGTTTATTTGCTCATAAACTCACCTTATAATCTGGTCATTCCACTTCTAGGTATTTAAGCAAGAAAAATGAAAACACATTCAAAGGCTTATACACAAATATTCATAGCAGGAGTTCATAATGTTGTTTCCATTGTGTCCTCTGGAGTGATTTTTTCATTGCATAAACGGATCCTGAATGATGAGCTCATCATATACATCTGATGATAGCAAGAATTTTTAATCATATGTGTAAAATCAAAGAATTTCTCACACTAATATGTAAAAAACTATAGCTCATACTCTGCTCAGGGGGAGTTCATAAAACTGCCTTGATCATGATAGAGTTATCTTTTCACATTCTGTCATTGATATTTCAGAGGGAAAGACCATCAGGGGCAAAACCATCAGTGTGAGTTTCACCAGACACCCTGCAGCGCCCACGTCCTGCTGGAAGAGGTTGAGTGGGGAGTTCATCATTTGAGGCATCACAAATGTGGTATTGCACAAGGAGCTTAAAGATTTTATATAAAAGAATTCTTGAGCTTCAGTATGGTGAGCCTTAAATTGCAGATACCATATTAGCCTTTTTTATTTTTATAGTTTTCTAGGATTCATTTCTTTGGGACTGTGGAGACTGAGGACAAGCGATCCTCCTCAAGTGCAGAGGATAATCCTTGCAGGGCTAGCTTCAGGCTGTACACTTTGGAGCTGACTAAGCAGGTATATAAGTAAAAATTATCAAGTTACCTATGAGGAGGCTTTTAATTTTGAGCATTGCATTTTTAAGAAGCATGAAATATCTAATTATTGAAACCTTGTGAGTTTTCAAATGTGAACATTCATGGGTAACTTGATAAATTCAATAAATTAACTTTTGCAAAGGTGTTAATGACATTGGCATTGTGAAAAAGCTCATTGGTTACTGACTAATGAAGTCCTACACATCATTTCTCATTTGAATTTTCTATCAATAAGTGTGTGTGATGCAAAGTGAACTTCATGAAGTGAATATTTTATCTTACTAGGCTCTGATTTATAGGAAGTATCAGTTTCAAATTGGTCTGTAGATATAGCTGATGTTCAAACAGTTAGTTTAGCTCTCAAATAAAGGAAAGAGTAGTGAAAACTCACTTTCTACCTCTAGGGTTTACAATATTTATTTGGATATTTAAATTTTCAATTTCTACAGTTACCTTAGAAAGAACTGAAGATACTACAGAGAGCCAGAACCCACAGTGTAAATCACCAAAATACTGAGGTATTCAATCTACAATTACAGATAAAAAGAAACAATTTAGATTTTTACCCATATCAGAATGCAAAATGAAGTCATAACAAGATGCTTTAGAGAGGAGTTATTCAGCCCTTTCCATATATTATTGTAGAAATATCATTTTCCTTTATACAGTATTTGAAATTATAAACTATAGATGTGTTCTGTGTGTGTGTATAATAGATTCAAGCTAGGGGAAAGGGCATCTAAACTCAATCTCTAATGTACCTTTCTTCTGCAAAACAAAAGAAAAAATAAATTGGAGAATTACCACACAAAAGTCTTCAATTTATTCAGGGAACTTTATTCATTGATATGGAAATTTTTGCTTTAGAATAATTTATGTATTTCATAAGAGAAAAAATAGAATACAAATGTGGTTGTTGGATAATACCACTTTGGTCTCTCTTTTCTTCTTCTGAGTAGTTCTCTAAAGACCATGAAGAGCCCTGCCACAAAGATAGTTGTAAAAGTGTGAAAATGATTTGAGATAGTAAATAAAATGAGAATCTATAATTTTTTCTATTAATTACATGGGAAAAGGAAGAGCTCATGATGATTCTGACTGAATGAAAAAGAAAGCCTTATAATTCACATTTCTTTTTAAAGTCTGGCTCCAAAGATCTAAGATATTTGCATATGAATTCTCTTCAACTTACAAGATCTCAGTTTGCAAAGTAAACTAAGAATAGAAAGAAACAGTGAAAAACTTTTCTCCTCAAAGATTGTTCTCTTTTCATAAAATGATTTTTGTAATATCTTTATTTAAAGGAGTCTATTACCTTCTGAGCTATTGTTTGAAGAAGTCTACTGAAAATCTATTATTTAAAATTGAAGACTTTGGGATTGTATTATTCTATCTCCTTCGTGGATAATAAGACTTACTCCTTTATCAGATATTCTTTTCAGAGAGAGTTTACATTTATTCCATGTAAGTTTCAATTGCCATTCAGAAAATGTATTCTTTCAACAGCCCTTGTTTCTGAATAAAAACCCATTTAAAGTGTCCTCACTGGACTGAATCTCTGTAGACTTTCTTTCCTTTCCCAAAATGAGCAATATATTTTATGAAAAAGATATATTTTTGGTTCTTTGTTCATTTCATATTTTTCACTTGTGGATGTGAAAAGTGTACTCATCTTTTCCTGTTGATACAGTAGGAAAATAAAAGTTACAATCATCCAATAAAGGGCAGAAAGAATCTCATTTTCTATATACCAAGGAATTGACTTGAACATACCATTACAAAAATTTTTTAAGAAAAGCAAATTTCACAAGCAACTGGCATACTGGTTTTGAATAGTCTTGGTGAGAGGTTAGAAAAAAGCGTACAGCATATCTTTGTACCTTTATGTTTGCCTCCTGAAATATAACTTCAGTTATCAGGATTTTTCTAATGTTCTTTTTAAAATTCGTTGTTGTCTAGTCGCTAAGTCATGTCTAACTCTTTTGCAACGCCATGGACTGTAGCCTGCCAGGCTCCTCTGTCCATAGGATTTCCTGGAAAAAATACTGGAGTGGCTTGCCATTTCCTTCTCCAGGGGATCTTCCGGACCCAGGATCAAAACTGCATCTCCTTCTTTGCAGGCGGATTCCTAACTTCTGAGCCACCAGGAAAGTTCAATGAAATAGAAGTATTCAATAATTAATCTTAAGCCCTCAAACTGAATTTAGGTCTACTATGGGGTGCACTTTGAGTGATTTTTAATATGAAACAGTGTAAAGATTGAAAATAATATAACATACATTAATGTAGACATGTAATAATAGACATACATTCATGTAGACATTCTGTTAATTTATGTATTTCTGGTCCAAATTGCTGTTATGTACAAAGTTTGAGTTTTGGGCCAAGTGACATCTGGTAAAAGGGTTTATTTCACAATAATGCTTATATACCATGATTTTGCTTCCAAATATATTTGATGAGATAAATGTAATAGCTTTGATGAAAATGAAAAAATAGTGTATCATAGTGTAACAAGCATCAGCTTTTCAGATAGAGAAGTTTTAACATTTCTATTTTCTTTCTTGTGACTGGGTAGCTGAGAACATTTCTTTTCTATGATACTTCTGAATGCTCTCATGTAACATTTGCTCAGTTGTGTCTGACTCTTTGAGACCTCATGAACTGTAGCCTGCCAGGTTCCTCTATCCTTGGAATTTCCCAAGCAAGACTCCTGGAATAGGTTGCCATTTCCTACTCCAGGGGATCTTCCCAACACGGAAATTGAACCCACCTCTCTTGCATCTTCCGTATTGATGGGCAGATTCTTTACCACTGTGCTGCCAGGGAAGCCAGATACGTAATAGGCTACTGTTTGTGTTGCATGTGTATTTATTGAGTATATTTGCACCACTTTTCTAATCTATATTCAAATTGTTAAACGGGGCTCTCCATGAGATTATCAAAGTAGACTGAAGGAAAATCAACACTGTGGCAAGAGTAGGCCAGATGAGAGGATGAGCTCCATGACTATGAAATGCATGTATGACTTTAGTACCGATTCAGGCTCATTCCTCACATATACTCTCACCTGAAGATAGAATCTTGTTGCTTATAGGTAATTGATGGGTCCCAGAAAGAAATAACAGCCAGTGATGGTTGCTTAGCATCCACAGTCCATTGTTTCCTTTCTATCAGGGTCTACTAGCTAATCAGAAGCTATTTTTTAAATTAGTTTTTAAGATTCAGATTTATAAATCCTTCCTATATTTTCATAGTTGTTTTATTTTATTTATTTATCTTTTGGCTGCACTGCACAGCATGTGGGATCTTAGTTCCCGCACCAGGGATCAAATCTGAGTCCTCTACATTGGCAGTACACAGTCTTAACCATTGGACCATCAAGGAAGCAACAAGAGCTATTTTTTTAAAAGAATAATGATGTCTTCTGTGATTCTGAGGCTTTCTATAGGTTCTATATGATGTAATGAACAGCGGATGATACTTTGAGCTTCATGGAAATTGATAACTTACAATGGCTTAGTGAAAGAGTTAATGATTTTGGATACTGGTCCAACCTTCTCTTGCTGTGTACTCCACTCAAAATTGAAAACTTTCAGGGTCAACAAAAAAATGCAACATAAGCAGCCAAAAGTAACATAAATTGATTCTAAAACCCATAAGTATTTAAAACTAATTATATAGAGAAATAAGTTATTTGCAAAACATGCATGCCATTTCATGAAAGAAAAAAAAAAACAAGTTTAGGTCCATCAGGTAATGAATGTTTTCATTATCATGATCATTTAGCTCTTAAACCTATTGTTTGTTTATTGTGTATAGTTATCTTTTTATCTTTATCTAGTTTTCCTTCAAGGTAACTAAACTACCATATAAAGCCAGATGCAGGCCTCTGCCAAGTTGCTCCTAAAGTAAGGCAGGAGGTTCTTCCGTGTCATAGCTCTGAGCTCCAGTGCTTAATACTGCCAAGATAGGTTTGGGATCAAACACACAATTTCTCATATTTCTATTGAACTCAGTTACTGATGTAAGCTTTCCACAAGTGGTATCACTGATCTCATAATTCTATAATTGTTTTCATTATAACTTCAAGGACTTAATCCTCACCCTCCATCTCCCTGTTAAACTGTCCCAGTACGCCATTGCTATGGAGGCATATCTGTGTTCCTTTTCATATGTTGAACTCTTACACCCAAGGTGATGATACTAGGAGGTGAGGTCTTTGAGAAGTGATTAGTCCATGGTGGTAAAGCCTCTGTAAATAGGATTAATGCCCTTACCAGAGAGACCCCAGAGCTCCCCAGGACCCTTCTACCACGTGAGGACACAGAAAGAAGACACTGTTTGTCTCTCACCAGATATTGACCTGTCAGTGCTGTGACCTTGAGCTTTTCAGTCTTCAAAACTATGAGAAATAAGTATTTATTGTTGGTGAGTCACCCAGTTTGTAATATTTTTATACCAACCTGGATAGACTAAGGTACCCATGGAATCTTGAAATGTAATCAGCAATCTTCCTTTTATTCCTTATCATTACATAGCATATACCTTTGCTGTGGCTCATTGTGTATCTCCTAAACCACAATGAGAATACATTTGTTCTGGTAAATACACAGCTCTCTCTGGAGCTGAAGCAAAAATATGTTTATTTTTGCACATTTCAGATATATTAGAATCAGGGGTTGGAGCTGACAAATACTTAATTGTTCCATCTAAATATCCCTCTGAATCTATAGTACTTGGTTTTGAATTTCACCTTTATGAATAATAAACCTTGTGAATGGTGTTTATTCTTTTCAAAAAGATTCTGAGTTGATATTAAGTGAAATCAGAAACTATTCTGAGACAGACACCAAGAGTACATTTTCCATTAAAAATTTAAAGAGTACACTGAAATTTAGGTCATGGTTATACAAATAACATACTGGGATTTTAATTAGAAATGTAATATGGTTAGCTGTGCTGTAAAATTCTCAATTTAGAAATGAATTAAAATATTTTAAAGAGAAGATTCATAAAAAAAATCAAAAGTATAATTTTGGCTTGATTAAAGGGAACTTCTTTTAAAAAATCCTGAATTGACCCATATGCTCATTTTGACTACTGCTGATTATCAAGATACTCTGCTTCTATTGATTTATCTGCCTTTTCACAGTTTCTGCTCATTTAAGAAATTTCTTCAGTAGGTAAGAGAAGAGAAATTAAAACTCTAGGCAAACTTGTTTACTACTTACAGATTTATAATAAAATCAAACCCCAAAATGAGTTCTTACTACTTGCAGGTTTCATTAATTAAGGAATCATCTATTTTCTTTAATACATAATAATAAGGTAATAATTGAAATATCAATAACCTCAGATATGCAGATGACACCACACTTATGGCAGAAAGTGAAGAAGAACTAAAGAACCTCTTGATAAAAATGAAATAGGAGAGTGAAAAGGTTGACTTAAAGCTCAACATTCAGAAAACTAAGAACATGGCATCTGGTCCCATCACTTCATGGCAAGTGTATGGAGAAACAGAGGTAGACTTTATTTTTTGGGCTCCAAAATCATGGCAGATGTGACTGCAGCCATGAAATTAAAAGATGCTTGCTCTTTGGAAGGAAAGCTATGACCAACCTAGACAGCATAATAAATGGTAGAGACATTACTTTGCCAACAAAGGTCTGTCTAGTCAAGGCTATGGTTTTTCCAGTAGTCATGTATGGATGTGAGAGTTGGGACGATAAAGAAAGCTGAGCACTGAAGAATTGATGCTTTGGAACTGTGGTATTGGAGAAGCCTCTTGAGAGTCCCTTGGACTGCAAGGAGATTCAATCAGTCCATCCTAAAGGAAATATCAGTCCTGAATATTCATTGGAAGGACTGATGCTGAGAAAGATTGAAGGCTGAAGGAGAAGGGGACAACAGAGGATGAGATGGTTGGAGGGCATCACCGACTCAATGGACGTGAGTTTGTGTAATCTCCGGGAGTTACTGTTGGACAGGGAGGCCTGGCGTGTTGCAATCCATGGGGTCACAAAGAGTTGGACATGACTGAGCAACTGAAATGAATAATGTAATAATAGACAAAATAAGAAAAGACTTTATCAGTAACTTAATATTATAGCACTTTCTAATAGCCCTATTCCATGCATTGTAAGATCACTGAAATAATAATTGTTTATAATTTTAATAAGTACAATCTGAATTAAAATCACCACATTTGGATGCACACACAAAAACGCCATTGCTCTTAAAAAAAAAAAAAAATCCTGAGGTTGTTCTTCATCCTTTTGTTGTTGTTTTTATCTTTTTACTTTTTGTTTGGGAATTAATGCAGTAAAGACAGATCAAAAGCTTTGCAGACTTGGACACAGTTAGGAAACATTAATTTCAGTGTTTAATGGGAATTCAGTATGACCTGCTACTTAATGATATTCACTTGTGTACATTTTTGTTGTTAGTTTGACTTTTACATTTGGAATTGTATCTATGAAGCATTACATTGCAATGCATTCTCTGCAAAAACCTTCATAAATATTCTTTATGGCATCTTTGTTTGCATTTCCCTCTATTGCATCAATCTATCATTGTCCCCTATTCCCTATACACTTTAAATTTATTCATCCTAAATGTACTGCAAAACCTATAAAATTATGAAGTCTAAGGAGACTTCTTCCAGCATCTTACTCAAATTATATTATTTTTCTTACTATTCCCAATAAGTTTTATCAACTTTAGGTATTCAGCAATTAAATCAATAGGCTAAATTTAAATATTTATTATGGCATTAATTTTGGTACCGCTGTATGTTAAGTGGCTAAGGTTGGTGGATGTGACTTGCTAGGGAAGTTGACTCCTTTTGATCTTCCAGACCACATCCAGTCTGAAAATCTTTATTAAAGTTAATTTAGTGGATCTGGCTGAAAACTTTGAATTAAATTAGTTAATGAGAAATTAAAATATAAAGGTTACTGAAAATATACTGTACTGCCTTGTTTACTGCAAGGAGTTGGAGGAAATTTTGACATCTCACAATAATTACTTTAAACGATGTGTCTTACAACTACTCAAATATACTAAAGTTTGTGATGGTTCATTTGTGATAGTGCAGTGGTTCTAGGGAGCTGTGATCAGTGGCATTCTAAATTGATCTGTCAGGAGAGAGTGATGTAATATATACATTTTTCCCCTCCAAATTCTCAGTAACCCGAGGCCATTCATTCTGTTTCAAAGTGTTAAACTTTGGGGAGTTTGGGGCTTGCTTATTAGCAATTCTAGGTGAGTCTGAAAGACTTTATGCACTTTACAATCTCTGTAAATTATAAAACTATAATGTGGAAAGTGTTCTAAGGTGAATCTTAGCTTTTAGGTTTCAAAATAAAACCAGTGTAACATAATGAAGTTAATTGAAGTATTAAGGGTTTTGTTGTTGTTGCTGTTGTTGTTGTTGTTGTTTTAGTGATGACATCACATGTACATCACATGTAAACATTAGGGGCATTTTTCCTCCCATATTCCAGTCCTTCCTTTCTGATGTGCTGAGAATGTAACCATCCTGCCTCAGAGTATACATATCTGAAACCTAGGAAAAGAGAAAATCCTTCTGGTAGATGAGAAATGATTTTGCTATTAAGTTTCTACCATATTTTCTGCCCTGTGACTATATTTTGTGGAATAATTTGGATGCTCTGCTTTAAAAAAGAAAACAAAATCTGAATCAAAAGCTAACATGCCAACACTTTTGAAATATCATTTCTAGAAGACACTCTTTTCCAAACGTTGTATTTTGGGAGGTGATATTGTTAACAGCTCAATGGTAACAATAAGAAAAACACTACAATCCAATAAAAACGCTACTTAGTGGGAGTTCAGTGTGAGAAGGGGATTTCTGGAAATACCCTCACAAATTTTATAAGCAAGATACCAGCCACTAATGTTTTCCACTAGAGGTTTGCAATTTCAACTCACTGTATATTCTACTGGCTGCCTTTATGTTTCTGCTATAACAGAGACAACAACAACAACAAAAAACAACTATATATACTTGCCAAGCAAGATGTTACACCATAAATTAACCATAAACGTTTCTATGAGTATAGAAATTGTACTTAGCATGTTGAATTAATCCAAAAGAAATAGAAATTTGCTAGCCTTTCCCACAAATCTAGCCCTCAATTTGTGAAAGGCATACACTAACCATTTGCCAAGTAAATAGCTCCATAGAGATATTTTAAACTGTTTTCCTCAAAGGTGAGAAGAGTGTAAGACACTTAAGCATTTGCAGTCTTGACTAAGACATGCTTGGATTATAATAGTCTCAGGAGTAATTCTTTATCCCAGGATTAATTTTCTAAGAAGTTATAAAAAATATGCTTGAATGGAAATCCTTTCTTTTATGGTTAAAGCCACATGCTAAAAACTAAGAGCTATGCAGCAATTTCTTGTGGATCCAATTGCCAGTAAACAGTCTTTAACTGTAAAAAGATCACCACTGATAGAGATAAAGGGGCATTGGGTTTTGTCCTTGTCTGCTGTTTAGCATCTGAGGAACAGTCAGCTCTCAAGTTAGCATCTGCACTATAAAAGCTGTATTAATAGAATAATATTTTAATTATTATAGTTATTATTATCTTTGCTTTAATCCAGTGCTAGTGATTTGAGGCATAGAAACAAACCATGGAGAACATTTTTTTTCCCTCTGTAGTATTTAAAGATTTTTTTTCAATTTTTCATTTTATTTTATTTTCCAGAATATTTCAGTTTCTATAGACTTTTTAATAAATATAGACATTAGGAGGATATGTAATTTGCATATATAAATTGCAATATAAATGTTATTTATAATAATGGAAAAAGTCACAAACTTTATCATTACCTCACTATTTATTAAACTGATCACATATAGCCATATTCTCACTCTAATCCCATTACTGAATAACAAAAAACACAAACAGAAAACAGACAAACAAAACACTAGACAGGGATACACACTTCACCCAGTTGAATTTATGCAAAGCATTAACTAAATACCAAAGTCTCTTTATCCTGAGCCTTGCTTGTCAGTTCAAACAAACAACTTTTTAAACATGGCAATTTCCCATAGAAGAAAAAAAATTGGGGACGTGCAATTTACACTCTTTAAAGAAAGGCAGATTGCTTAGACTAGTGCTTTATGAAGATAATCATTAGGTATTTTGATGGTTTATCATACCATTTAATCTCTTCTAAGGGTCAATTTGATTCAGCAGAATATTTTTGGAGAAATTAACTATCTTCAAAGAATGTAAATAACCCATAGGTATTGGAGTTGTGACATATGTATTATTATACATATACAATACATAAACTAGTACATATACAATAACTAGTATTACACATATATTAGTTGTGACTAGTATTAAGATCTTGAGTTGCTGCTTAGCATATATCATAACGGTAAAAATATCCTTAAAAAAAACCACTTAATTTACCCATAAAATATGCTGTTCTTAAAAATCATGTTTAAATGATCAGATACTACATGCTACACAGGGATCAGCAAACTATAGTTCATGAGGCAAATCCCTTCTGTCCTCTATCTGTTTTTTTAAATAAAGTTTTATTGGAATATGGCCCGGCTATTTTTTTACTCATCTTTGAGTAGAGTAATTGTAACACAGTCTATCTAGCTGCAGAGCTTAAAAAAAATTATGATTCGGCCCTTTACACAAAGTTTGCCAATCTTTGAAGTAGACTATAAGGACTGAATGAAAATTCTATTTATGAGTTTCTAGTTTCTCAAAGCATTCAGCATTCTGATTTTAAATTTATACTGATGAGGAGAAGTTGCTGAAGATTTCCAAAATATTCTAGCTCACCTGGAAGTCTAACTCCATTTGGCATTAATGTTAGGTTTCTATAAACTTAGTACATGTGAATGGAGATTTAATTGTTGTCTGTTGTTGTGTAAAGCTAGTGTTTGTGAAAGTACTTATGGAGAGGTGTAGCACATTAATAAGTATTAAATAAACACTACCTACATTTGAATTGAAATCTTGCTTGGTACAATCCCCTACATTTGGCTCCTTGGAAAGTTTTCTACACACTTTGCTATTACTTAGAATCATTGCCCTGTAATGCACAGATGGACTGTGTGTGAGTTCCGTGGCTTCTAAGAATCAAGTCTAAAACCCCATTATGAGTTAAAATGTGGATGGAGTGGTGTTCACACCAAGAGTTCAGATTCTGTAAAAAGTACTCTCAATTACAAAGCAGGGGTTTGATGTTTATAAGATGACAGATTGAGTCCATAATATGTTATATTATGTTATAATATGTTAATTATAGTCCATAATATGTTAATTATAGTTATAACTAGCAATTGTAGGATCTTTTCTCTGAGATAGAAAACACACTAACAAAAAATGCACATAGCAATTGTCACAAAAGTTTTAGTTATTGTTATCACTATGGTTATGATTATTATTCTTAGCTGAGAGCTCTTTGTATTGTACCAAGTCTTGATATTTATTCTATCTCTTTTAATTTCCCCATTTTTCATCAATTACACTAACTCATTCCTATTTCTCTCTCTTTCTCTCCCTCTCTTTTAATCCTACCGTGTAGTTCTTAAATAAAGTATTGCATGAAAAGTGGATTCACTGTGAAATTAAAGAAGCACACATTTCAGGGCTCCACTCAGACAGACCCTTTCCAAAACCTTGAAAGGACCTTAGCGAGGACTTGGTTTTGTTTATTTGCAAGTTCTTTACAATACAAAATTTTAGCTGAAGTCAGTTAAGAATACTGTCTCCTTTTACTCGAAGTTCCCTTTATTTTCTGTTGTCATGTTGGAATTTTTGTTTTTGATTAATGTAAATGATGTTGAGTTGGAAATATATTTAATTTAAATTTAGTAGGTTATATTTACGTGGTTCATGTAGGTATTGTTAGTTAGTGATCTTATTAATAGTATAGGAACGGCACCTAAGAACATTTACACTATGCACTGTGGCAATTCAGGAGACCTGGATTCTGTCCCTGGGTTGAAAGACCCCCTGGAGAAGGGAAATACTACCCACTCCAGTATTCTAGCCTGGAGAATTCCATGTACTGTATAGTCCATGGGGTTGCAAAGAGTCGGACAGGACTGAGTGACTATCACTTGTGCCAATTCACCTATGTTAGGACTCAAAAATTTATGATCTGAGGTGTGATTGTAATAGTAGCCAGAAGTATGGTTGCTGCTGCTGCTAAGTCCCTTCAGTCGTGTCCAACTCTGTGTGACCCCATAGACGGCAGCTCACCAGGCTCCTCTGTCCCTGGGATTCTCCAGGCAAGAACACTGGAGTGGGGTGCCATTTCTTTGTCCAATGCATGCATGCATGCTAAGTCACTTCAGTCATGTCTGACTGTGCGATCCCATGGACAGCAGCTTACCAAGCTCCCCTGTCCACGGGATTCTCTAGGCAAGAGTACTGGAGTGGATTGCCCTTTCCTTCTTCAGAAGAATGGCTAGTGGAGAAACAACAAGCTTGGACATGTTCAGAGACAGAAGCTCTGGAAAATTCTCTTATTATTGGACTTATAAAGTAGTAAGTGAGTAATTCAGTTCTATAATGTTTCTAGTTAATTCAGAAGTTCTCTTTTTGATAGATGTTTTCCTGACTTAATAACATTTTTTAAGTGAACATCTCATCAGTGATAGAATTAGAAAGCTTAAATAAACTTATGTGTTGATATCACTAACAAAAAAAAAAAAAAAAAAAAAAAAACCAAAAATTTTGATCAGTCCCCAAAGAGAAAAATATACATTATATTTATATTTTAAATGTAAAATCAAAATTGCAAAATATTTTGAAAAAGCAATCATTGTTCAGACAGAGTTGGGAAAATGAGAAGTGTCAGTTAAAAATTAATGTTCTTTTTCAATATTCTGTCTTTCCATAGTGTTTCTGTCTTCTTTGTGTATTTTCAGCTTCCTCAACAGCTAAGATATCTGGCCTTGTTGGAATCCCTCTCCAGCATCAATACCTTTATTGAAGATTGAGATTGGTAACCACTGGAGAACAGGTCCTTGAAGAAGCTGTAAAACAAGAGACTCTGTCTTTGATTTTTAACTTGATTACAGTGGTCAGCATATTATGCATGAAGTTCAGCTGAAATTGAAACTAGATAATTACCTTTGTTCTCCCCAATTCACCTTAGTTCATTCTATTCCCAACCATTGTTTTAAACAGCAATACCTAATTTCTGTGTGGAAATACTCTCTCTAGGAGCACTGACTGTAGACATTTTGAAAGTCTTTGTGTTCCAGACTTCAGTGTCCTATAAATATTTTCCTAAAACCAATTAGATCAGTCTTGTGTCTATCACGTCATGGGAGATGTAAGAGTATATAATCACAGACTGGCAAATTTCATTGTCTGAAGTCCCATGCCTTTGCCTTTTCTCTTTCTTTTCATTTAGATGTTGACCTAGAAAGGTATGGATCATTTTTAAATGTGATTTCAGCTCAGCTAACAGCATAAACTTGGGACTTGGAAAATTATTATTGTTAGCTCTGATAATAAAATATTTAAGAATGCTGACAGACTGCTAGGTGCAAATCTGCATTAAATCTGTCTTTACTGAGTTTGTTTTAAGAAGATACAGTACTGCATATGAAATGTAGGATTGTGGAATCCAAATAATCCAAATTATGTCAAAACTAAACAAATCATCTACTATGGTTCTAAGAAAATAGTAATAATAATGGTCTGTCTAGAGAACATTATCTGTAGCAACTGGTGAACAAAATTCTACGAATACATTAGCATGCGAGAATATATCTTATGATGTGTAGATTCTGCTTACTCTCAGTCCCCAGGTTTTAAAAACTTCTTTGATAACCTAATATACCAATTTGAGACCTGCATTTACTGACTAAGGAATTTCAGGCTTCAGAAATGCTGGTCTGCAAACTTTCCAGTCCTTCTTACTCTTACATTAATTACTGCAAACTGATAGGCTGAGTTAAACAGGGCTCACTGGCAGTTGCATCAAGTAGAGTATACTTGCTATCTATTCTATAGCGGAAAAGCTAAATGCAGAAACTCAGAAAGAGGGATGTTATAAATATCTCCCACACCATTCCTCTCAAATAGATTAAAGCTGTAGGGGCAGAAAAGAGAGTAAACTTCAGTTAGAGAAATCATCCTCTTATCAAGAATGTGATGACTAGAATTGTGGTGTCCATTTTGGACATTCCTTCTCAAAATTATCCTCAGAGACTTGGACAGGATCCAAAACAGAATAATGAGAATTATTAGGCAAGGGAAAATCTGGCATTCTTCTGCAGTAGTAGATTTGTATGTAATTACATCCAACACCCATCCATATCTACTGACAGCTGCATTTTACTTCAGCTTAAAGGATGGGAATTGAGTGGGAATTTTAGTTAATACAATCTCAAGATGTTTTTGCTTGGTAAGAATGAAAACTAATTTAACCATGTGTAAAAAATACGGCAATCATAATATTCGTAGTTGCTTTTAGGGTTGCATTCTTGATATATAGAGAATGAGGGGTGTCAAACTAGAAACAATCAAATTTGAAGAATATACCACAAAACAGTTAAATCAGCATCTTCTTTGACAAAAGTGAAAGTCACTCAGTTGTGTCAGACTCTTTATGACCCCATGGACTATACAGTCCATGAAATTCTCCAAGTCAGAATACTGGAGTGTGTAGTTATCCCCTTCTCCAGCAGATCTTCCTGACCCAGGAATTGAACCAGGGTCTCCTACATTGAAGGCAGATTCCTTACCAGCTGAGCTACCAGGGAAGCCCTTTTTTAATACTGTACCTTTTACTCATTAGTTTTTGCTTTCTGACTAATTCACATGGCATAAGGATCCTTTTGATGCCTCTGGTCTTGATGTTGAAGATCACAGCTGTTTGTGTCTGAAAATGTGCAGATGGATATTGTTTGTTTCATTACCCTTGACGTCCTTGACACCCTTGAGTCAGGAGCATCAGTGTCTTAGCCACTGGTAGAGGTGGAGTTTTTCTACACACTTACAGTATCAGAGTGGTTCCAGTCTTACAGAGAAATATCAGAGAACAAGTAAAGTGATAGCTCTTGATACACTGATTTGGCAGTGTATTTTTCCAATAGGCATTTAATTTCATTTAATTCTAATAAATTGATTGTTTTGTAAACTCTAACTCAGGGGCAGGCATTGTGCTAAGAGAATAAAACACAATCCTGCCTTCAAGCAGATCATATCCTACTATATATAACAGGCAAATTCATCAAAAGTAAAATTCACCTTAAAGTAGAAATTTACTCCAGGTGTTCTGAGAGCAACCAGTTATGTACATCTCATTTAGCCAGGGTAAATCAAAGACAAATTATTTGAGTGAATAATAGATGGACTTAGTCTTGAAAAATGAGTAGGTATTAGAAAATGAGAACTAGAGGAGAAATCCAGACAGAGGGCAACATGTATAGATGTCAATCAGCTTGAGGGATCATGATTTGCAGAAAAGAGTGTGTATAGTTTGACTTGGCACATATAGATGGGTAAATAGAGAACATTCTATGGAGAGATTCAGCGCTGATTTGGAAAATTGGACTTTACACCAAAAACCTGGGAACCATAGATGGACTTTAGGAGGAACAAAGAGAAAGGTCACAATAAGATTTTTATTTTAAATGTTTTACTTTGAATATTTATGAAAAATTGATAAAATAAATATGAAGTGAAGTACTTACAATGGCCCAGAGGTTAAGAATCTGCCTGCCAATTCAGGAGATGTAGATTTCATTCCTGGTTCAGGAAGATTCCCTGGAGAAGGAAATGGCTACCCACTCCAGTATTCTTGCCTGGGAAATCCCATAGACAGATGAGCCTGGTAGGCTATAGTCTGTGGGGTCACAAAAAATTCAGACAAGCCTTACTGACAAAAAGCAAAGCAAAAAGTTAAAATAAAGGAGACAAAGGAGTTAAGTGACAATATCCTTTATTAAATACCATATGATCCTTTTAAAAAATTGGTTGAGGATGACAATTGGTTGAGCATGGTTTGCAATTCTGGGTGTACCATTCATTAACTATATTATTTTCAGGCAGTCAGTTCAGTTGCTCAGTCATGTCCAACTCCTTGTGACCCCATGAACTACAGCATGCCAGGCTTCCCTGTCCTTCACCAACTCCTGGAACTTGCTTAAACTCATGTCCATTGCATCAGTGATACCATCCAACCATCTCATCCTCTGTCGTCCCCTTCTCCTCCTGCCTTCAATCTTTCCCAGCGTTAGGGTCTTTTCAAATGAGTCAGTTCTTCACATCAGGTGGCCAAAGTATTGGAATTTCAGCTTTAGTATCAGTCTCTCCAATGAATATTCAGGACTGATTCCCTTTAAGATGGACTGGCTGGATCTCCTTGCAGTCCAAGGGATTCTCAAGAGTCTTCTCCAACACTGCAGTTCAAAAGCATCAATTCTTCAGTGCTCAAATCTCTTTAAGTCTCAGCTTCTGCTTTCCTTAAATTTTTGAGGGATTAAATACAGCAATATATGTAATGTTGATATAATATGTAATCTTGATATAATAACTGGATTATATTATGCAATAAATTAATTTAAGAAATCCATTTAAATTTTTATTTCCAATGACAATAGCAATAATGGTTAAAAATAAAACTTATGAATAATTTTTCAAATATTGTGGTAAAATGTCAACCAAGTGTAGAAGTAATGGTTCTGAAGAGAATGTCACCAAGATGATCCCTTAAATAAAAACACAAGCAAAAAAAAAATATTATCAAGAATCATAGCCACAAACAGTGGGCTTCTTGGGTGGAGCTAGTGGTAAAGAATCACCTGCCAATGCAGGAGACATAAAAGGCATGGGTTTGATCCCTGGGTTAGAAAAATCCCCTGGAGGAGGGCATGGCAACACACTTAGTGTTGTTGTTGGTGGTGTTGTTGTTGTTGTTTTCATTTATTCATTTATTTTAACTGGTGGCTAATTGCTTTATAATATTGTGGTGTTTTTTGCCATATATTGACATGAATCATCCATGGGTGTACATGTGTCCTCCATCCCAAACCCCCCCTCACCTCCCTCCCCATCACATCGTTATTCTTCAGCTATTAAAAAGAATGCATTTGAATCAGTTCTAATGAGGTGAATGAAACTGGAGCCCATTATACAGAGTAAAGTAAAGCAGAAAGTACAACACCAATACAGTATATTAACACGTATATACGGAATTTAGAAAGATGATAACGATGACCCTGTATGCGACACCCTTAGTATTCTTGCCTGGAGAATCCCATGGACAGAGCCTGGCCAGCTATAGTCCATAGGGTCGCAAAGAGTTGGACATGAGTGAAGCGAGTCAGCACACACAACCACAACAATTACAACAGCAACAACCAAAATCAGCCACAACTAGAATGAGTTTTATTCTTTCTTATACATGTTACATCATCACAAACAGCCTATTTTCTTGTGTTGTTCTTCCTTGCAAATTTGTCTAAAAACACAAAAGTAAAAAATTCAAAAGTAGCAGGAAACAAACTGATACTTTTTAGGGGAAGCAGAGAGAAAAGAACCTAAGAGAGAGAGAGGCAAGGAGGTGAAAGGAGGGTATGAGTAGATAGACAAACAAGAGTCAGGATGAAAAGATCCATATTCTCTAAACATTTACTTAGGATGATGCACTACTAATTTGGGCATAATGCATCTTCTTAACAGCTTTGTAAAATATAGAGAATTGTTACTATTTCATTGATTGGGAAACAAACTCCAGAAGAATAAGTTAATTATGAAGAGTGAAGTTCACCCAACTGTGAGGCAGTTGTGATCAAAAACAAAGAAAATAATAACAAAGGAACCAAAGGATGACTCTAGGATGGATCTTCTAATGTTTGAATTTGAAGTGATAGAGATTCTTCTAAGTGGTTTGATGTGGCTTAACCACCTATGTGGGCAAAAAGTGCTATGGGGCAAATATTCTGTTTGATAAATGTGTTCTGCTACCATGCTTATTGAAGTATCTACTAACCAAAGGTAAATGCCTTGGTTAATAGTCAATTAAAAATCATTTAAGAAATGGGAGATACTTGATAAATTGTTGCTGTTGACTGAACCTGTATATACCACAATACTATCTTATTTTAAATGATTGCTTAGGTGCATTAGGTCAGGTAGGAAAAAATAGTTGATTTCCATAGGGTAAAAATATTACTCAACAGAAAACTGTTCAGTGAGGAATCACTGAAGACTATGGTGAATGAATATAGAATTTTATAATCTGTACATTAAGACAAAAGACATAAAAAAAAAAATTGCCAGAGGCAGTTGGCAAAGAAATTACATCTGGGTGCAGTAAAGAGAATCCTAAGAGGAAAAGGTTCATTCACTGAGTGAGCTCTTTAGGGGAGCTATTATTTGATTAAGCAAGCTATTTGTTTTAAATAGAGTATGCTCTAGGACTAGTTTAATCCTGGCCCTGAAGGCTATTTTAATGGGATTGAGGATTGCTTAGGCAAAACATTCCTGATTTTTTTGATCACAGCAAATTTAATCACAGAGATAAACCCCTTTACTGTAAACCAGTTGCTCCTGATCAACTTAAGGCAACATGCACAAGGGAAGTTAAGAACTGTAAAGTCTAATCTGATCCTAGGAAGTCTTTCATTTTTTCTCCTTCCAGAAGCTTTTAAGTGAACTTAATTTATTGAAGAATGAAAGAATCTCAGAGGTAATAGAAAAATAATATTGGATTTATGTGAGACCTGCTGAGAGAGACACATCAACACAGAAAGAAAAGAAGTAAAATCAGGGATCTCTTTTAAATCTAGAAGGCACCTTTGGAACTTATAATTAAAGCATTTCTTGGGTCCCAAGATCTCTAGCCACTTGCCTTCTTTCTCTTTCAGAGTTTTCATGTTTGTTTTATGTATTATGAGCATAATATTTAATTTCCATGATTTTTAGTGGTACTTAGTGGGAAAACTCCGGGAGTTGGTGATGGGCAGGGAGGCCTGGCGTGCTGTAGTTCATGGGGTTGCAAAGTGTCAGACACCACTGAGTGACTGAACTGAACTGAACTGAGAGGGAAGAATAAAATAAGGGTATCAACTCCATTTTCACAGAAATGGAGTCCATATTGGCTTATTGGGGGAGGGCTTATTTTTAAACATCCCAGCTGAAATATAGAATTGACAACAAAGATCTAATTGTTCATAAATACAAAGAAAAATTGGCAACATGCAACGTAAGATGAAAAGTGAAAGTTGCCTCTGACTCTTGGTGACCCCATGAACTATACAGTCCATGGAATTCTCCTGGCCAGAATACTGGAGTGGGTAGCCTTTCCCTTCTCCAGGGGGTCTTCCCAGCCTAGGAATTGAACCTAGGTCTCCTGCATTGCAGGCGGATTCTTTACCAACTGAGCTATGACGGAAGCCTGATGTAAGATAAAATAAGTGAGTATTCAATTATTTCTATATTATACATGTTAAATAATTTTACTATAAATGAATCAGTGGATAAATGAATGAGAGTATTCAACCAGGGCTTCCCTGCCAAAGCAGGAGATGTGGGTTTGATCCCTGGGTTGAGAAGACCTCCTGGAGAAGGAATGGCAACCTATTCCAGTATCCTTGCCTGGGAAATGTCAAAGACAGAGGAGCCTGGCTGGCTACAATCCATGCAGTCACAAAAGAGTCAGATATGACTTAGTGACTAGACAACAACAATTCAACAACTCCTTGTAATGAATATTGTCAGCAAAGAAAAACATGAAGAATTAAGTCAAGAATTTATCTTCTGGGACCATACTGTGTTTTGAGGACACATTAAACAGCAGCAAGGATTATTTACACCTCTGGATTCAGACATCACTCTGTCCCACCTCACATCATTTCAGTACGCCTTTTACATTATTTCTTGCTTTATTTAGCAAGCAGCTTGTCACAGTTGTAACTGCCAGCAGCTTGAACCACAACATCGTACATCTTTCCCCAAATTCCTTTGACAGCTGCCCTAGTCTGTCCAGGTTTCAATCACATGTGTCTTGGTCGTTCTAGGGAACACTGCAGCAATCCTTGAACAATTGATGGTAGTGGCCAAAGAATGCACTCTTCCCTCTCTCTTTGCTTTTGTGGATCATTGGTATTCTTGCTCTAGACAGTTCCTCAAAAGGTCAGCAAGACTGAGTCTCCGTTGCTTACTGTTTGACTAAATGGAAAATATACTTATAGACTTTTCCTCATATCTGTTTTACTGTTCCCGCTCTCCAACTTCTGTCTTTGAAACTCCTACAAAATCAGTCCTTGTCTAGGGTTCACCTTGCCAGTGGCAACCAGGTCTCAGACATATATTTTACATGAGAAAAAATAACAGAGCGAGATTATGTTTTACCTATAGAAAGTAGTGTGTAAAGTAAAGTTAGGAACAGTTGTCACATCTACTAAGTTGGGACTCAACAGCTATTTAGATTCTACCAGGTATCAGAATGAAAATATTCACCCAGGACTTAAAATGACAGTAAGATATTTTATAGATGTAGGACAATTGACTTCTTAAGTGGGAAGGTAGAAATTAAATATGTAAATTTGGTAAAGAGAGCAATAATGTCAAGTCCAAGTTCACATTCAGAAGAGTAAAGATGGTAAATTTGAATTTCTTTAATAAATTTGAGAAAGAGGTAGAAAAGAAGAATTAAGTAATTTATCTAAGAAAATATATTAGATAATACATGAATATAAAAAATAATTGTATATGGTTATAGTACTAAAATGTAGAGATAGCATATGGATTTCAGTATACTGTACAATATTTTTATTAGGCTTCCCAGGCCACAGTGAGAACATTGAGAATTCCACACTGAGGAACTGAGAAACTCTATATTGATTAAAATACTTGTAAGCATTTAAACAATAAATGTTTAAAACATTTATTTTTCATCCCCAAACGTTGTTGCAGTAAGTTTTTGTCTTTTTTGTTAAAAATACAATTATTGGTAAACCAAATACAACTCTCTCCCACTCTCTGAAGAAAAATGGTCCTTTGAAACCTTTCCTAAGCTCAAAAGGCATAAAGGAAAAAAGCAATTACATCTAGAACACATCTTGCTAAGACTGTCACAAAATTAATCGAGATGAAGCACAGATGCTCACAGACACAGTTCAGAGCTGTGGTGACTGGATGCCAAGGCTCAGAGTGTAGTTCCCGGGGAAAGGACTTGGGGGTACTGCACTCACGGCTCGAGGTGTACACAGCCTTTGTGATGGCTCGCTGCCAAACAAAGCCTGAACGCTACTTTAATTTTTTACCTTTTTTTTTCTTTTCATAAAAGTGAATATTCTCTTCAGATTTTTTGGTTAGCAAACAGAGGTGCCAATGTAGGTCATTTGCAAAAGTGAAATGCATAAAGTAAAATTTGCAAAATGAGGGCTACTTGCAAGTATTTCAGTCATTGCAATTCATGAAACTGTCAAACTTTAAGCTGCTCTGTGAGAGTAGACAGTCAAAATGTTAATTTGTAAAATCCCTTGTTTGAGACATAGTGCTACTTTTTAAAGAGATAACTATAGAAAGTCGAGTAACATTTCTAAGATACTTTCCTCCCGCCAACTATTGTCCCTTCAGAAAGGTTTTATTACCATAAAAGAGGTTTTATTACAGATGAAAATACTAACGATATGGGCTGTCAAAGTTTCAGCGAAACAATACCTAATTTTGAGGTATTGTTTCGGTATGTGTACTTATATTGTTAACTCTCCAAAGTACAAAACTATTTTCTAATCTACTCTATATGGCAGAAATATAAATGCCTTTCCTTTTTTAACACTTAAAATAAGTTTTAAAAATAAAATTGCCTAGGACATTAGAAATAATTGCCAGGATATGAATTTTTTCAGCACATTATTATACTAAGACATATTGGATAGGAAAACTGATTTTTATGTGAATAGAAATGAGAGGGAGTAACAATTTTTAGAAACAATTTTTAAAAGAAAAGAAAGGCAAAAGGTGAAACCAGGTATTTCTGTATCCTTGTTACCTATTTCTCTCTCAGTTTCCTTCTTTTTGTACTGAAAACCAAAAGTATTCTATAAGAGGCTAGAATAGCCAACAGTTCTAGCTCTGCTAGAATTCTGGCAGGTCCAATTCTCTCTCCTAAGGGTTTTTACATCTTTGAACCATCACTAGCCCCAACACAGTGTCAGCTTTCTCCTTTATGTGGTGAGCATGGGTACTGTACTAGCTGATTATAAATTTCTGTTCTCAATGAATATTATAAAATGTATATATGTTTTTCTCTTTTGGTTGCACCATGCAGCATGTAGAGTTTTAGTTCCCTGACCAGGGATCAAACCTGCGCCCCTTGCATTGGAAGCTCAGAACCTTAACCACTGGAGTACCAGTGTTAGTTGTTCAGTCATGTCTGACTCTTTGCGACCCCATGGACAGTAGCCCGCCAGGCCCCTCTGTCCATTGGTTTCTCCAAGCAAGAATACTGAAGTGGGTTGCCATGCCCTTCCCCAGGGGATCTTCCCAATTCAGGGATTAAACCAGGGTCTCCTGCATTGTAGGCAGATGCTTTACCATCTGAGGCACCAGGGAAGCCCCAGGAAAGTCCCCAATTTATACAGTTTTGCTCACTCTGAAGAAATATAATTTTTCATCCTGATTCACTACATATTATATTAATCTCTCAAAGGAGAAAAGAGTTACACAATAAGATATTTATAAATACATGATGTTCAAATCAACGTATCTAAACAGTGTACCTTTCTTATTCAACCATGGCAGTCAATGCATTTTTGAGTCTTCTTGAGGAAAATATGCTTGAAAATGTAGGCTTTGAAACCAAAGGTCTTGTGTAGTTGCTCATTATTCCTAATGTAATATTTATTGGCTTAGACATGAGGCATCATAAGACACACTTTTCCCGGTAGAACTGCAGACATGTCAGACACCTAAGGCATATATATGGGGACCGTAGAGCAGGAATGAGGGAAGCAGGAACAGGGATCACGAGTTACTGGACTCTAGTAGATATTGGGTCCCAGTAAACCTGGGCCTATGGGAATGGAGTTCTGACCTGGGACAGTACCCAGAGGACTTAGCACCTTCCAATCAGCTGAGTTACCTCAATCTTTCTTAACTCTTCCTTTTCCTTTTACTCAAAGCATTGATCACCTTTTAGTTGAACCTATGAAGGCAGGGTCATTTTATTCCATTAAATGCAGAGGTTCTGAAATAACCATGAATTTTTTTCAAACTCAAATTCAAGGAATTTGTTTGTAGCATTTATTTCACTTCAGCATCATAGCTGTCAAGAGTAGAACACATGGGATCCAAGATATGCAAAACTTTGTGCCTCAAAAAGTATTCTGCATTTGTCCTGTGTTAAAGGATTCAGGTTGCTACATCTGATTTCCATAAAATATGGGACAATATGATTTCATATTTTTCTATTGGTCAGTTTCAAAGATTTATGCACAAGAGTACACATCATAATAAGAAGTTTAAGAATCCAGTCCTTCAACCCGAAGAGAATAAAGTATATCTCTTTTGTATTTCCAGTTATTTTTATTTTGTTTATCAAAACAAAATTATAACTAGGTAAATAGTGCTATATTCTCAGAATATATTGCAGTAATGAATATTATTGACCCTTGAATGAATATCCATATACATGTGCCATTCAAACACTCGAAAGGTTTTTATGAAAGCTTTACTACATAGAAATTAATTCATATTAAGAATTGGAAGCTTTATTTTTAGATTTAAGTCCATGAATTCATCAGCTCCCTTAATGTACGAACTATCAAAACACCCTTTAGGTATCAGATATGAAAGTTATCTATGACAATTTCCCAGATGGTGGTTAGCAACAATTTTCTTTCATCTTTTAAATAAACTGTAAATCACAAATAATACTAAAAAATTTCCCCCATCACCAAACTTACCAAACAAAGCACTAATGATACTTAAGAAAACTGAAGTGTGCACGTTTCTCATCACATTTTCCTTTATATCGCTCACAGGGACCACCACCCTTAAATCTCTATTTATTGTTCCTTTGATTTTTAACAATTTTACCAGATACTTCACGCATGCGTGTGTGCTAAGTCAATTCAGTCATGTCAGACTCTTTGCGACCCTATTGACTGTAGCCTGATAGGTTTCTCTGTTCATGGGATTCTCCAGGCAAGAATACTGAAGTGGGTTGCCATGCCCTCCTCCAGGGGATCTTCAGACTCTGCATAAGAGAATAAAAATAACAAATGACAATGTGAAAACAATGGGTGAAATAATTAGTTAACAAGGAAATGGTAACTAAAACAAAAGTAGGATGCTACTACACATCATTTAAAAGAGCTAAACAAAACAAAACAAAAAAAAAAAGGAAACATCGTGTTGTTAAGGATCCAGTGCCATGGTACCTCTTTTGCACTGTGAAAGGAAGGTGCAATGATAGAATCATATTGGGAAACATTGGTCAGGCTCTCAAAATGTGGACCTATCCTATCGTCTGACTGAGCCAACTGACTCCGAGCAATTTAGTCAAGAGAAACAAAAGGGTATATTCATACACCAAAAAATACTATACAAGAATGTTTGTAGCAACTTTACTTATGTGTTAGCATTCAGTCATGTTCGACCTTTTGCATAGACTGTAGTCTGCGAGGCTCCTTTGTCCGTGGGATTTTCCAGACAAGAATACTGGAGTGGGTTGTCATTCCCTCCTCCAAGAATGTTTATAGCAACTTTTTGCAATAGCTCAAAACTAAAAATGATCCAGCTGTTCACATCATATATTTTCTATTCAATGTCCACAAATTATAGTATATTCTTACTATGGAATATTTCAGCAATTAAAAAATGTTAATCCACAACAGCACAGATTATGAGTCTCAAAATTATTATGCTGAGAGAAAAAAGCCAAGCAAAAACAAATTTGTACTACATGAATCATTAATATAAAATTAGAGTATTAATAAAATATGAATGAATATAAACAGCATAAACAATCATAAACAATATAAAACAGCATATATTTATACATAAAAATAAAACAACAATTATAACTTGTTTAGAATGATCAAAAACAAGTTAGTCATCACCTACAGACAGAGCAGGAGAAAGAAATGGGATTAGAAAAGGGCACAAAAAACCTTTTTGGGTGATGGGAATATTCTCTATCTTGATTATGGTGATGATTTTCACAAGCTTACACATATTCCAAAATTGATCAAATTGTACAATTTAAACCTTCTGCATTTCAATTATATGTATTTCAAAAAGTCATTAAAATAGATAATCGTCTGATACCCACAGGGATGACATAGGAGTATTTTCAGATCAGCAAATTGAGAAGAGGAAAGCTCTGTTCCTTTTAATGCACCATGCTCATGCCTTTCACTCACAACTAAAATATATCATTCCTATAACCCTGAATTGTATTATGTTGTCATGTATATTCCTCATATTTTCTTTGTATACCTCATTAATAACAGATAATCTAACTAAATAATATATTACTTATTTTCCCAGTGATTATTTATTAAGAAGGCTTTCCCAGTGGCTCAGTGGTAGAGAATCTGCCTCCAAGCAGGAGACTTGCAGGAGACTCGGGTTTGATCCCTAGGTAATCCCTGGATAAGAAACTGGCAAGCCACTCCAGTATTCTTGTCTGGGAAATCCCATGGATGAGGAATCTAGAGGGCTACAGTTCATGGGGTCACAAAAGAGTTGGACACAGTTATGTGACTAAACAAACAACAATATTTATTAAGTACTTATTTATAGCAGAAAGTGTCCTAAGCACTGGGATATAGCATAAATTAAGTTTCATTTTGGTGAAAAGAGACAAGGATTCCAAACTAAAATATGTGAAGTGGAATAATTATTAAAAGAATGAATGAATGGGTGAGTGAATGAATAAATATAAATTTGTCTTGCAAGTCCAAATGTACTTTAAATTTAGCTATGTTGTAAAATTGCTTCTAACAAGGTAAAAGAAAACCTAACAGTAGTTAAAGGAAGTGCTTACTTTTATCATAAAAGGCAAACTTTGAAGCGAGACAACTGCCGTCCTTGTTCCAACTACTCAGGGTTCCATCTGTTACACAGGCTCCCTCTGCCTTTCACAGTTCTAGCCTTATTGTATTTGTTTTATTCTTTTTGCCTATTTATTCCAACATGGCTGCCATACTATCAGACATTTAGATTTGGCTTAAAATGATCAATTCTCTCTCTTATTTCCAAATTCACTGGGTAGATAAATACAGAAATCAGACAAGCTGAATATGTGTTCTTTGTTTCAGCTCATCCTCCCTTGGTGACATGTCTCAGCACTGTAGCCAAATCAATTCCCTAAAACACACTGTTGAATTAGACACACAGACATGGGCCGTGACCAGCTCAACTACACTTTTGAAGGCCTCCTTTTCAAGGACAGATTTTGCTGTGGTGCGTTTACCACCTGACTGAGCAAAGAAAACCTTTGTCCTGAAGGGCAAATGCTCCAAGAACTAGGCTAAACGTGCAGTTTCTTTCCCCAATTTTTCTTTCTTTCTGGGGAAGGGATGGAACAAGCAGCAAGAGGATGTAAGCAGCCTCCAGATTATAAATCAAGAAAAGTTTCTGTGGAGTGTTGAAAAAAGTGGAGCCTGGATCTTTGAGGAGTGGACTTTTCAGTCTTTAAAGCTTTATCAACAATTTTATATTTATTTATTTATTTTTATTTTTTGGTAAGCATAAAACTTTTGTAATTTAAACAAAAATCAAACCCATAATTCTCTCCTAGAGTTACACGTATTCCCCATCCCGATCCCCCCTCCCACCTAACAATTTTATATTTAATCTAGAAAAGACTCAAGCAATAGCTGGACCTAGGCAATAAATAATAGTCTACAATCAAAATAGCACTGAATTCGAAGTGAAATGAAAAAGGTTTTGAGACCTTAGGCATATTGCAAGCCTCTTTATAATAGTCTCTGTTGTCGACATGTTCAAAGCAGGTGTCATGTATGTGTTCATTATCTACTCTCTATCTAAAACACCAGACCCTAACTATATGTGCATATATCTTAAGTTTGCATATATATACATTTGCTGTGTGACAAAAAGTCTTGATTTTGTTCTGTAACAAAATAGCTAAACCTCAACACTAGACCAATTGCTTTGAAAATATTGAATCTGAGTCAAAGTGATAACAAAATGAAAAAAAAAAGTACAAAATCACCTCAAGCACTGAACAAAAAATATAAATATTCAAAGGCAGGTGATGATGTATTTTTGAACAACTAGATAAAATCTGTACATATCTCACAACATAAGCCATTTTTATCTATCATTCAAGAGAAGAAAATCATTTGCCTTAGATAATGCTGCACTACTAAACAAAAAACCATTTTTTTCAGTATTACTGTTAAAATTGTAATTACCTACCAATAATTTGATCTTCCCAGGTACGTCAGTGGGTAAGGAATCTGCCTGCAATGCAGGAGATGCAGTCACACTGGATTTAAACCCTGGGTCAGGAAGATCCCCTGGAAGAGGGCATGGCAACCCACTCCAGTATTCTTGCCTGGAGAATCCCATGGACAGAGGAGCCTGGTGGGCTATAGTCCATGGGGTCACAGAGAGTCTGACATACTGAAGTGACTGAGCAGGCACGCACCTACCCTGTAACAGTTAAAAAAGAGAAAACCTATTTATCTCTTGTTTTATACCACCCCTGTCTTCTTTTCTCATTTATTCTTAGGCTGATTTAGGATTTACTATCTGATCTTTATTACTGTATGTCTAGAATACCAGACCACCTTACCTGTCTTCTGAGAAATCTGTATGTGCGTTAAGAAGAAACAGTTAGAACAACTGACTGGTTCAAAACAGAGAAGGGAGTATGCCGACACTGTATATTGTCACTCTGTCATTTAACTTACATGCAGAGCATATCATGTGAAATGTCAGGCTGGATGAGTTACAAATTAGAGTCAAGATTGCCCAGAGAAATGTCAACAGCCTCAGATATACAGATGGTAACCAGTGTAATGGCAGACAGTGAAGAGGAACTAAAGAACCTCTTGATGAGGGTGAAAGAGGAGACTGAAAAAGCCAGCTTAAAACTCAATATTAAAAAAATAATAATAATAAGATCATGGCATCCAGTCCAGTCACTTCATGGCAAATAGTAGGGGGAAAAAGAGGAAGCAGTGGCAGATTTTGTTTTCTTGGACTCCGAAGTCACTGTGGACAGTGACTGCAGCCATGAAATTAGAAGACGATTGCTTCTTGGGAGGAAAGCTATGACAAACCTAGGTGGTGTATTAAAAACAAAGACATCACTTCGATGACAAAGGTCTGTATAGTCAAGTCTATGAGCTTTCCAGTAATTGTATATGGATGTGAGTGTTGGATCATAAATAAGTCTGAGTGCTGAAGAGTGATGCCTTTGAACTTTGGTGCTGAAGAAGGCTCTTGAGAGTCCTTTAGATAGCAAGAAGATCAAACCAGTCAGTCCTAAAGGAAATCAACCCTGAATACTCATTGGAAGGACCAATGCTGAAGCTGAAACTCCAATGCTTTGGCCACCTGATGAGAAGAACTGACTCATTAGAAAAGAACTTGATGCTGGGAAAGATTGAAAGCAGAAGAAGGAGAGGGCAACAGAGGATGAGATGGTTGGATGGCATCACTAATTAAATGGACATTAACTTGGACAAACTCTGAGAGATGGTGAGGAACAGGGAAGTCTGGCGTGCTGCAGTCCATGGGGGTACAAATAGTCGGACATGACTTGGCCATTGAATAACAAAAAATTGTACATCTAAAACCCAGGAAACACATCCAAAAAATTAAAGTTGAATAACTGATATGTAATGATGGATACAAAGTTTTCCAAAAAATTATGTGTATAGTGAGTAAGGATGTGTTCAAATGCACATATAAATTAGCCTGTGTCTTCCAGGAAGCTGCCTCCAAAATGAAGTAAGATATACAAGAGGTTTATGAAAGGAAAAGCCTATGAGGGCAAATGAGGAGTGCTCCATTTGGGGATGTGGGTGGGGGTGGGAACCTTCTGAACTTGATGCAGTTCTGCCTCTTAAGAAAGGGAAAAGGAAAGGAAGTGAAGTGAGGTTAATTAAAAAAAAAGGTTTGGTAAGTCTGTCAGTGCTCTTGAGCCTAAGCTGTTAGTCAGAAAAATCTGTTGGCTCTCAGAAAGAGAGTTGTGCTGAGTTGATGGTTGGAAGTAGCTAATGGGACATTGTTGGCTTCCCTGGTGGATCAGATGGTAAAGAATCTGCCTGCAGTGCCAGAGACCTGGGCTCGATCCCTAAGTTGGGAAGATCCCCTGGAGGAGGCCATGGCAACCCACTCCAGTATTCTTGCCTGGAGAATCCCCAGGGACAGAGGAGTCCAGTGGGGTTGCAAAGAATTGGAGATGACTGAGCAACTAAGCACAATGGGACATTATGGTGTTGATGCAAACTTGGTAATGAATTTCAGAATGCAGCAGCTAAAATAAATTTCATAACAACCGATCCCCTTCCTGCTGCGGAAAAGATCCAAGGTGGGGATTTTCATGGCCAGCTCCTCCAAAGTTTCCATGAGCTTCTTTTAAGAGGAAACTTAAAAGAGTTTAGTGGGACCAAGTACTGATCTGCTGCTGTGGTTGATATTGTAACCAAAACAGGTGCTTATAAACTCCCCCCTACAACCCTACAATATCCGTTCAAAGTGCTTTCCTTTCAGCTATCACCTCCACAGTCTTGGTGGTTAATTTGGTTTTCTAACACTTCTTTTCTGAATGTTCTTAATGTTATATAATCATAACTTTCTGTCTTTGTTTGGGCTACTACAACAAGGTACAGATGAGTGGCTTGAAATCAAACATTTATTTTTTCACAGTTCTGGACATTGGAAGGGTACAAACATTGTCAAGATCTGGTGAGAATTTTCTTCCTGGTTTACAGATGATAACCTTTTTGCTATGTGCTCACATGGAGAGAAAAAGAAAGATCATCCCTCTCCTGTGTTTTCTTATAAAGGCACTAATCCCATTCATGAGGGTGCCACCCTCATGACTCGATTACCTCCCAAAGACCTCATCTCCTAATACTATTTCCTTGAGGATTGAGGCTTCAACTTATGGAGATGCAGGGAGCGGCACAAATGTTCAATTCCTAGTGCCATCTCAGGCCAGATTTGTCACATGTGTTTGTTCAAAGTTATAACATGGCTAGGGAGTGTGGAGACACCCAGGGGTTCACCCATGTTACCCAGATATTCCTCCCTGCTGCACTGTATTAATGTAGCCCTTCATTCTCTTGCTGCTCAGTACAGTTAATGACTATTGCTGCCGCGGTAACTGACCTGCTCACTTACCGGTTCCTAGGCACCAGTAATGTTATCTTGTCCCCTATCAAGCATGCACCATTCTTGGGAACTAGAGCCTACAATTTTGTGTGGCATGTTTTTGGTTCAGTATTAGCTAAAGACTCTGTCAGTCACCTATGACCCCATGGCTATAGCTGATTGCAGAACAGGTGGTTACATATCTGGGGTTCTGAATATCTTTGAAAAAAATGGACTCTTAACCACAAGAAGTCAGGAGGTCAAAATTAACAAGCAGCAAGATAAGAAGGGCAGCTAAGGGGGCTTGACCCAGGGGATCTAAGAGCTGTCCTTCCATTGCTAGTGACAAAATAGACTATTAATAAAAGTGGTGTTTGACATAGAGAGAAAGAGAAAGAATGAATAAAGAAAGGCAAGAATGCAAGATTAGGAAACAGGAATACAACTTCACCACCTAAAAAAAGTCACAATCTAGGTTTCTGGAACTGAGTAAATTTTGTAGTCCAGAATCCCATCATTGAAGAGCAGCCCAGTCTGTAACAGGAAGGACCCTACCACAGGACCTTCTACAAAGGGAATTATGACCATGTATTCTGGTAATCATGTCCTACAGAAAAGGAAATACCCATATATTTGAAGGTTAGTGGGTACAAGGTCTCATGTCTAGAGATTCAAATACTCTCTTTAGGCTTTTATTAAAGGGAAAGCTGAAGGTGCCGAGTAACGCATGAGGCTCTAGTCTTAAGTCTGGTACGTAGAGTACCTAAGGGATCCATAGAGTCACCACTAGCCAGTTTCCAGTCCCTGAGTGCATAACTGGAAGTGTTACACTTGGATAATTCCCACACCGAGTCTCTGAATTATATGTAATAATTATTTTACTGAAGAAGGTCAAGGAGAAGTTTTAGAACTTGTCCCTTCTCCCCAGCCACGATAGTACATCTAAAACCATACTGCATCCTAGACAGTGGGGGTAGCAGAGATTAGTGTCACCATTAAAGAACTAAAGCATATAGTGGTGGTCCCTATTATATCTCCATTTAATTTGCCTGTCTGATCTTTGCAGATACCAGTTGAGTCCCAGAGAATGATAGTAGATGATTATAGGCTCAATCAAGTAATGGTCCCAACCACAACTGCTATGGTAGCAAGTAGATTAATTGTTAGGAACATGATAGGTGTCCATTGATTTGTTAAATATGTTTTGAACTTCAGTTACAATAGGGGATCAGAAATAGGTTGCACTCCTCTGGGACAGACTATAATATATATTTACAGTTTTACTTCAGAGCTTTTAATAGAGTCTGAAGAGATCTGGACCTACTAGAAACCCCCAGAGCAAACTATACTGATCCATCATGTCAGTGTATTTATTTGGGTTGAGCAGGACTAGAAAGAGATGGCCAGTATATAGGTGGCCTTGGAGGGCACATGTATATCCCACACAAAGGGATGCAAGACTACAAGGGAAAGGAACAAGTCATTGCTACTCATCAGCGTATAGATGACTTACAAAGACATGCTGTTGAACAAAAGAAGCCAAGCACACAAAGAAAGTGCATACTGAATGACTCCATTTACATAAAGCTAAAAAGCAGGCAAAACTAAGCTATGGTGGCAGAAGTTAAAAGAGCATTAAAGAATATGGACTCAGTAGTGAAACCAGGGAGCCCACTGGGACTGGAAATCTATTCTTCGATCTGAATGGTCCTTGCATATTAAAAAATTCCTCATTGTGCACTGAAGATTTGGATACTCTTATTCCTGATGCTGGGAGGGATTGGGGGCAGGAGGAGAAGGGGACGACAGAGGATGAGATGGCTGACTGGCATCACCGACTCGGTGGGCATGAGTTTGAGTAAACTCCGGGAGTTGGTGATGGACAGGGAGGCCTGGCGTGCTGCGATTCATGGGGTCGCAGAGTTGGACACGACTGAGTGACTGAACTGAACTGAACTGAACTTATTGTATCAAGTCGGAGAAGGCAATGGCACCCCACTCCAGTACTCTTGCCTGGAAAATCCCATGGATGGAGGAGCCTGGTAGGCTACAGTCCATGGGGTCACGAAGAGTCGGACTCGACTGAGCGACTTTACTTTCATTTTTCACTTTTATGCATTGGAGAAGGAAATGACAGCCCACTCCAGTGCTCTTGTCTGGAGAATCCAAGGGATGGGGGAGCCTGATGGGCTGCCATCTATGGGGTTGCACAGAGTCGGACACGACTGAAGTGACTTAGCAGCAGCACCAGCATTATATAAAGTTATACTTCAATGAAAAAAAAATCAATAGAAAGCTGTGGTAATGAAATAAACATCATCATAGAACAGCTGGCCAATTTGGGGGAAAAATAATTCAACCTAAATTCTCATTTTAGGAATAGTAATACTAAGATTCAAAGAAGTTTAAGTGATCTTCTTAAATGCATGCCATGAGTTGGGTAAAAAATTTAGACTGAAGCCTCTATCTCTTTTCTCTCTTTGATGTTATTCCTATGATAGAAGTGCACCGTCAATAATTTTGCAACATAAATTTGGGTTCAGAAAAAATATAATAGTATAGAGAATCACATTTTTGGTTTTTGGTATTGGTTATAGACAGAATGATGGCAAATGTCAAATTGTGTGTCTTACATCACTGAACAAAAACAACAAAGTTGAATAAGTCTATATTTAAATTGCTGAGGTTGTCTGTTTGAAATGTACTGGCCAGTGATGAATTGCATATATGTTAAAGGAAAATGTATTTAAGGGAGGCCAAAAATATGGAAGCCTTGAAATATGTTCCCTGAAAAATATGAAAAAATTAATTGCTTTTCTGCTGTACAGTTATATTTAGTTAAACTGGCTTCAAGTTTAACCTTATTCTTCTTGGATTTGCATCAATGCAGTTTTAACTGTTCTGCTCTAAAAATTCAGATTTACTATAAGAGCAGGCTCCTATTTAAACATAATTAGAGAATGTGCTAGAAACAGCCTCAAGCATTTAAAGTCCAGCATGTCGTAAATGTCCAGCATCAGAGAAATTCAACAAGGCAGCTACTCTGATGTGCTACCTAATAGGAAGAAAATTGGGACTAGAAATAATTTTGGTGACCTCCAAAGACAATGAAAAATATTGAGCATATTGTATTCACTCTCTTTTTACATTTAACAGAAGGACTCTGAGAATTTAGAAGCTCTACAACTATTTCATAGTTAATTTAACATCTTGATAATATACTTCTTTCAAATCATACTTTGTCTTTTCTGTACAACCTGATTCCCTAAGAAAATCAATTAAGTTGACAATAGCAATAGATGTTAAGTTTGGAGCTTCTTTCATGCTGACTTCTTTGCAAAGTATCAGGAATCTTAAATAAATTTAATTTAAAAGGTAATAAGAAGACACGTGTTAATAACTAATTCATTAAAAAGGCCTGCTTTTTCAATTTGTGTATAAAACTCTTTATAACTTGACTTTGAAGGTAAAAGACAACACATATTTTACAAACTGGAAGATTTAAGTATACCCAGGAAATTCTGAGTATGTGGCCTAACTACTATCAAGCTTGAAGTGTGCTAACTTTTTTCTAAGCCTTCATGCTCCATTGGAAATATCATTCCTTCTTGGATAATCCTTTCCTTAGGGTTGTTCAACTCTGTATCACTTAAATTATCTTGTGAAAGGCAAAGAAACAGAATTCTGATTATGCAGGGGAGCTTGTGAGTTCCGTCTCCCACAGGTTCTCTACTATAGGGACTTTTCACATATTACCCTTCATTATGTACCAAGAGAGGCATCTTGTCAAAGTCTTCATCTATCTTCTATGTCTATATTCATTAAAACTTTGATTAATAGGAACTTAAGATCCAAATCCTCAATTAACTGATTTTTCGTGTGTGTGTTCTACTTTTAAGAGAGAAAAGTGCTTCGTTAAAAGAAAAAAGATAAGTTTAAGGATTTATTATACAGTCTCAACTTTCAGCCTCTTTTCAAATCGTTGAGTCTCTGTGTTTACCAGACCTTCTACATATCAGATACTGTTGATGATAAAGGAAATTCAAAGATCACTGCCTTCTAAATGCTCAGGTTCAACAGGAAGGATAGATACACACAAGTTACAGAGTCAATGGCAAGAAAAATTAATGACTTCTACCTGGAAAAGAAGAAGAAATGTGTTAAGAAAGGCTTAAGAAAGGAGTCAATTTTTCTAATATATCCTATTTCTTTTATAATTACATTATTCTAAATGATTCTGAAACTTTCAAAGTCATGAATCACCAAAGATTAAGCAATGTTTATTTTGTACTAAGCAAAAAAAAAGTATAATAAAATATAATTATATATTATTTTGCTAGATATTAGTGGAGATGATAGAATTCCAGCTGAACTATTTCATACCCTAAAGATGTTGCTGTTAAAATGCTGCACTCAATTTGACAGCAGATTTGGAAAATTCGTCAGTGGCCACAGAACCTGAATAGGTCAGTTTGCATTCCAGTCACAAATGCCAAAGAATGTTCAAACTAATATACCATTGTGCTCATTTCATATGCAGGCAAGGTATTGCTCCAAATCCTTCAAACCAGGCTTCAACAGTATGTGAACTAAGAAATTGCAGATGTACAAGTTGGATTTGAAAAGGCAGAGGAACCAGAGCTCAAATCGCCATTGGATCATAGAAAAAGAAAGAGAATTCCAGAAAAACATCTACTTCTGGTTCATTGCACTAAAGCCTTTGACTGTGTGGATTATAACAGACTGAGCAAACTGTGGAAGGTAGTGAAGGACAGAGAATCCTGGCATGCTTCAGCCCCTGGGGTCACAGAGAGAGGGACATTAGCTAGTGACTGAACAATAACAACATGGGTATGGAAATCAGTACACATCTTACAGGAAAACGGATCAAACACAACCTCTAACTGTGTATACCCATGAAAGATTTTCTCTCCAATGCTTCTTATTTATACCATTCTCTGCTTCATAAATCCACTATTTTTTTTTTTTTTTTCACTATCCCTTTAAATTCATTCTCTGGAACAGGGTTTTCCCAAGTAACTGGTTGAAATTAAACATTAGTGTTATTTTGTTATATATACATATATATTTATATTACTTTCAGGTAACCAAAAGTTCTCTGGGTAGCAATTAATATCTAGTGTATATTAATAATAAAATACAATTTTAAACTTCATTGCCAACTACTCTCATTTTCTCTATTGAGAATTCTGTAGGACTATAGTGAGAGAGGGGTGATGTTAACCTCCTTTTCTCTCTCCACTTTTCTTTCTATTATACAATTTGGTATCAACTTTTCTTTCTTTTTTTTTTTTTACTTCAACAGGTTAGGGCCTGGGGTTGATGGTGGGGGAAGTAGAAGAAGAGAATTTGGAGAGCTTGGATTGTTAGTTGGCCTAACACTAAGCTGTTTATTTTGGCTATTGAAAAATTTAAATGCTGACTTTTTCTGTTAATGGTTTTTTATTGACTTTCTTAGAGATTTACTCACACACCCACTTGGAGGACATTTTACACATTCCATTCTATTAAGAAGCCTGAGGACCTGTCTCTGGAAATTCCATCTTATTAATTTATGCTTCCTTGTGGAGGAGATAGATAACTAACTACCAAAGAGTCACACTCTTCTTTCATATTGTAGAGTTGTTTCTTCATTGTGGTGTCTTAACCAGAGGCTACATTTTGGGGCATCCCTTTTGCATCTATGCAGGCCTTGCGATCTGAAAAGACTGAACATATACCAGTACTGAATCAAAGTGAATAAGAATATGTGCCTTCCCAGCACTCAGCTGAATGGAAAGAAAAAATTCTAAGAGTCTAGAAGGACCATGCAATAGAAAGACCTTGGACCCCTAAATGACTACAAGGAAGCAAACTTCCTTCCCACCTACCTGAATTTAATAGAGCAGAAATAAAATTTCATTTTGTTAATCCTTTGAAAGTGTAGGGTGAATGTCTTTATAGTAACAATCCTAACATTATCCTAACTAAAACATCCTCCCATGAAGCTATAGGTATAAGCCTTGTTATTGCTTATGATTGTTGATTATGGTCAAAGGTAAACACTTCATATTGTCTTCTCAGAAAATTTGGGCACATAAGTTGCTCAACCTCTACTTCCTGCCAGAAAGTTTTAAATTTCACAAAACTTTTATCCTACCTTATTTGTAAGCTCTTGCAAATGTCTTACAATTTATATCAAAATGTGTCTATTTCCAATGAGCTTCAAATAAAACTTCTATTTCAAATTTCTTTTATATTCATAAAGTACTTTGAGATAGCCAAAACATTATCACATTTGCTTATTTATTTGATCTCATAACAATATCTATAAAGTAGCTTAGATTCATCCTAAAGTAGCAACCATTGCAAACACATTGGGCAAATCATTTTCCCCCAAGACTTCTTGAGTATTCCAGTTACACTTTCTCAAAATCATTTTAAAACAACTTTCATGGATTTATGTTATTTAAAGAGAAAAGAAGAGGCCAAAAGTTTTTAAAACAATAGAAGTAAACTTTTTCTGTTTCCAGTAAATTGTGAGTGTTGGAATTGTGATGAGAAATGAAATACAGAAAAAAAGTGAGAGAAGAACCTAGCATCATATAAGACATGATGTTTAAAAGGTACTCATTAAATTTCATAGCATGCTATCCAATATATTCTGTTCTTTAATTTATCCTGCGTGAAGTATCTTTTCATTTGTTCTTAGGAGGTGAAAAGAACTGTTCTCAATAATTTGTGTCCTATAATTGATTTCTAAGTAGTGCAGGGTGAAGACAGGTCAACAATAAAACAAAGAGGTAAAAAATGCCAACACTGAGTGTGGGAATTCTATCAGGAGAATATATAGGTCTTCTTAATTGTATTGAAGTTTAATTCTCAAGGCATTATCAACTAACCTGACAAATCAAAGCCCCCAGCATTAAGTTCAAGGACAAACAGCAATGAGTTACAGAATGCTAGGCTCCTAGCAATTCAGGCAATGGTGTCTTCTAACCCCTCTGCATCCTCTCATTTAGTTTCATTTCTAAATGAGGACACAACACCTGTTCCAGCAGCAGGTGGCATTTGTTTA
This sequence comes from Muntiacus reevesi, assembly GCF_963930625.1. Classification (NCBI taxonomy): domain Eukaryota; kingdom Metazoa; phylum Chordata; class Mammalia; order Artiodactyla; family Cervidae; genus Muntiacus; species Muntiacus reevesi. The sequence goes on from NC_089264.1 coordinate 45,634,882, forward strand.
TTATAGCTTTACCTGCTGGGTTTTAATCAGTCTGCAGCTGTAGGAACCCGCTTAAATAACAGTTTATAGGACCACATTTTTACAGAATGGTATTTTCCATGAAGAAGCAAAGTTTCCTACAGCACTTTCATCATACACAAAATGCCATATAAGTGGCTTTTATTTCTTCATTTCTCTTCCCTTAACATTTAGGACTACTAATTAGTGAATCATTTCACATGCAGAGTTGGAACGCTAAGCTCTTACTCGTCTGCCTTCAGGGAGATTGTGTGCTATATGCTCTCATTTACAAAATCCCTGTTTCTTAGGAAGAGAACAACCAACCTTCTCTCTGCTTATACTGTTTCTCTCCTGTAAGCCTCAGAAGGATTGTCAAGACAACTTACATCTTAGAGGGGGAGAAAATAATTGGGAAAAAAAAAAAGAATAAAACCCACTAAGTCTATATGAGAATGAATGTCTGTATTTAAACTCTATAACAACTCTTTAAAAAACACCCAGTAAGAGTTTGAAAATGACTTAAATACTACAAGGTAAAATAGAAAATGTTTTAAAAAGTGACTTTTCCTCTTGATGATATTGAGATTTCTTATAAAGGAAGTTCTTTCTTGAATCTCTTTAAGAAAGGACATGCATTTTTCTGCTTGTTTTGGAAGATGATTGTCAGTCAGTCAATATTGGTAGAACATTTATGTAATTGATGATGAAAACAATGAAAATATATTAGTTATTCTGAACCTCTTTGGGAGAGTAACACTTTCATTCATATTTTAAGCACTCATACTTCATTGTTTGGCAGACAGGCTACAAAAATTAGAACTGTTTAAAATCTTTGAAAAGTAAGTGAGTGAAAGAGTGCATCCTCAGGTGTCTCTCTCTCCTTATTAACACCTTTATTCAGATGGCATGTTTCTATAGAGAAATAAAATATTAACCCCTCATCAGATACATGATTTGTGAATATTTTTGTTCCACTTCATTAGTTGTTTTTCCACTTTGTAGATTGTTTCCTTTATGTTCAGAGATTTTAGGTTGATGTGGTCTCACTTGTGTATTGTTGATTTGCTGCTATGCTTTAGGTGTCATATCCAAAGTTATTACTAAGACTCATATAAAGAAGCATTTTTCCTATGTTTTCTCATAGAAGTTTCATGGTTTCAGATATTATAGTCCATTTAGTTTTAATTTATTTGTGAGAACTATAAGATAGGGGTCTAATTTTATAACAATCTACTATTTCAAAGCAACAAAATTATGGTTTAAAAAATTTGTACAAGATATGAAAACCACACAATTCAGAAATATTCAAACTGAAATAAATACTAAAAAGTGAAAAGAAAAATTGTGCAATAGGAAAAAATCATAATAATAATATGTTGAAAAGAGTAGAATGTGACAAAGAATAAACCTTTAAAAGCAAAAAAAAAAAAAAGAAAAAAGAAAAGAAAAAATAGATAAAGTTCGGTTCAGTTCAGTCGCTCAATCGTGTCCAACTCTTTGTGACCCCATGGATTGCAGCACGCCTGCCTCCCTGTCCATCATTAACTTCCGGAGTATACTCAAACTCATGTCCATTAAGTCGGTGATGCCATCCAACCGTCTCAAACTCTGTCGACCATTTCTCCTCCCACCTTCAATCTTTCAGAGCATCAGGATCTTTTCCAATGAGTCAGTTCTTCACATCAGGTCGCCAAAGTATTGGAGCTTCAGCTTCAACATCAGTCCTTCCAATGAACACTCGGACTGATTTCCTTTAGGATGGACTGGTTGGATTTCCTTGCAGTTCAAGGGACTCTCAAGAGTCTTCTACAATCAGCTCAGTTCAGTCGTGCCCGACTCTTTGTGACCCCATGAACTGCAGCACTCCAGGCCTCCCTGTTCATCACCAACTCCAGGAGTCCACCCAAACCCATGTCCATCGAGTCGGTAATGCCATCCAATCATTTAATTCTCTGTCGTCCCCTTCCCCTCCTGTCCTCAATCCCTCCCACTATCAGATCTTTTCCAATGAGTCAACTCTTCACCTCAGGTGACCAAAGAATTGGAGTTTCAGCTTCAGCATCAGTCCTTCCAATGGACACGCAGGACTGACCTTTAGGATGGACTGGTTGGATCTCCTTGCAGTCTGAGGGACTCTCAAGAGTCTTCTCCAACTCCATAGTTCAAAAGTATCAATTCTTTAGTGCTCAGCCTTCTTTATAGTCCAACTCTCACATCCATACATGACCACTGGAAAAACCATAGCCTTGACTAGAAGGACCCTTGTTGACAAAGTAATGTCTCTGCTTTTCAATATGCTGTCTAGGTTGGTCATAACTTTCCTTCCAAGAAGTAAGTGTTTTTTAATTTCATGGCTGCAATCACCATCTGCAGTGATTTTGGAGCCCAGAAAAAAAAGTCAGCCACTGTTGCCACTGTTCCCCCATCTATTTGCCATGAATTGATGGGATCAGATGCCATGATGTTAGTTTTCTGAATGTTGAGCTTTAAGCCAACTTTTTCACTCTCCTCTTTCACCTTCATCAAGAGGCTCTTTAGTTCTTCCTCACATTCTGCCATAAGGATGGTGTCATCTGCGTATCTGAAGTTACAGATATTTCTCCCAGCAATCTTGATTCCAACTTGTGCTTCCTCTAGACCAGCATTTCTCATGAATTACTCTACATATAAATTAAATAAGTGGGGTGACAATATACAGCCTTGATATACTCCTTTTCCTATTTGGAACCAGTCTGTTGTTCCATGTCTAGTTCTAACTGTTGCTTCCTGACCTGCATACAGGTTTCTCAAAAGGCAGGACAGGTGGTCTGATATTCCAATCTGCTTCACAATTTTCCACAGTTTATTGTGATCCACACGTTCAAAGGCTTTGGTATAGTCAATAAAGCAGAATAGATGTTTTTCTGGAACTCTTTTGCTTTTTCGATGGTCCAGTGGATGTTGGCAATTTTATCTCTCATTTCTCTGCCTTTTCCAAAACCAGCTTGAACATCTGGAAGTTCACAATTCATGTATTGCGGAACCCTGGCTTGGAGAATTTTAAGCATGACTTTACTAATGTGTGAGATGGGTACAATTGTGTGCTAGTTTGAGCATTCTTTGGCATTGCATTTCTTTGGGATATGAATGACAACTGACCCTTTCCAGTCCTGTGGCCACTGCTGAGTTTTCCAAATTTTGCTGGCATATTGAGTGCAGCACTTTCACAGAATCCACTTCTGGGATTTGAAATAGCTCAACTGGAATTCCGTCACTTCCACTAGCTTTGTTCATAGTGATGCTTCCTAAGGCCCACTTGTCTTCACATTTCAGGATGTCTTGCTCCAGGTGAGTGATCATAACTTCCTGATTATCTGAGTCATAAAGATCTTCTTTATATAGTTCTTCTGTGTATTCTTGCCACCTCTTCTTAATACCTTTTGCTTCTGTTGAGTTCATAATATTTCTGTCCTTTATTGAGCCTATCTTTGCATAAAATGTTCCCTTGTTATCTCTAATTTTCTTGAACGGATCTCTAGTCTTTCCCATTCTATTGTTTTCCTCTATTTCTTTGCATTGATCACTGAGGAAGGCTTTACTTCCTTGCTATTCTTTGGAACTCTGCATTCAACGGGATATATCTTTCCTTTTCTCCTTTGCTTTTGGCTTCTCTTCTTTAACAGCTGTTTGTAAGCCCTCCTCAGACAGCTATTTTGCTTTTTTGCATTGTTTTTCTTGGGGATGGACTTGATTCCTGTCTCCTGTACAATGTCATGAACCTCCATCCATAGTTCACCAGGCACTCTGTCTATCAGATCTAGTCCCTTAAATCTATTTCTCACTTCTGCTGTATAATTGTAAGGGATTTGATTTAGGTCATTCCTGAAAGGCCTAGTTGTTTTCCCCACTTTCAATTTAAGTCTGAATTTGGCAATAAGGAGCTCATGATCTGAGCCATAGTCAGCTGCTGGTCTTGCTTTGGCTCACTGTATACAGCTTCTTCAGGAGAAGGCCATGGCACCCCACTCCAGTGCTCTTGCCTGGAAAATACCATTGATGGAGGAGCCTGGTGGGCTGCAGTCCATGGGGTCGCTAAGAGTCAGACTCGACTGAGCGACTTCACTTTCAGTTTTCACTTTCATGCATTGGAGAAGGAAATGGCAACCCACTCCAGTGTTCTTGCCTGCAGAACCCCAGGGACAGGGGAGCCTGGTGGGCTGCCGTCTATGGAGTCACGCAGAGTCAGACACTATTGAAATGACTTAGCAGCAGCAGCGGCAACATAGAGCTTCTTCATCTTTGGCTTCAAAGAATATAACCAATCTGATTTCGGTGTTGACCATCTGGTGGTGTTCATGTGTATAGCCTTCTCTTGTATTGTTAGAAGAGGGTGTTTGCCATGACCAATGCATTCTCCGGCAGAACTCTGTTAGCCTTTGCCCTGCTTCATTCTGTACTCAAAGGCCAAATCTGCCTGTTACTCTGGGTGTCTCTTGACTTCCTACTTTTGCATTTCAGTCCCCTATGGTGAAAAGGGCATCTTTTTTGCATGTTAGGTCTAGAAGGTCTTGTAGGTCTTCATAGCACTATTCAACTTCAGCTTCTTCAGTCTTTTTGGTTGGGGCATAGACTTGGATTACCATGATATTGAATGGTTTGCCTTGCAAATGAACAGAGTTCATTCTGTCGTTTTTGATGTTGCATCCAAGTACTTCATTTCAGACTCTTTTTTAGACTATGATGGCTACTCCATTTCTTCTAAGGGATTCTTGCCCACGTAGTAGATATAATGGTCATCTGATTTAAATTCACCCATTCCAGTCTTTTTGAGTTCACTGATTTCTAAAATGTCAATGTTCACTCTTGCCATCTTCTATTTAACCCCATCCAGTTTGCCTTGATTCATGGACCTAACATTCCAGGTTCCTATGCAGTATTGCTCTTTATAGCATTGCACCTTGCTTCCATCACCAGTCACATCCACAACTGAGTGTTGTTTTTGCTTTGGCTCTGTCTCTTCCTTCTTTCTGGAGTCATTTTTCCACTGATCCAGTAGCATATTGGGCACCTGAGGAGTTCATCTTTCAGTGTCTTATCTTTTTGCCTTTTCATACTGTTCATGGGATTCTCAAGGCAAAAATACTACAGTGGTTTGTCATTCCCTTCCGCAGTGGACCACCTTTTGTCAGAACTCTCCACCATGACCTCTCCATCTTGGGTGGCCCTACACAGCATGGCTCATAGTTTCATTGAGTTAGACAAGGCCGAATAAAAGTCTTAAGAAAAAATAATGTAGAGTGAAATGCAACCATTATGTAAATTTTAAAAGTTGCTTGAAACTATATTGAAAACGTGTTCATACAAAAGAAAGGGTACACTATGTACCTAAAAATACTACTACACAGAGAAAAACTCAAATCAAGATATATTCTTTATGACAGCCTCCATGGGAGGGGGGTTTGGGGTAGAATGTTTATATATGTGTATGTATAGCTGAGTCCCTTTGCAGTCCATCTGAAACTATCATGACATTGTTAATTGGTCATACTCCAGTAGAAACTGCTTTTAAGAAAGATATATTCTTTAAAAATTATTGATATATTTAGAAAAGTAAAAACTTCTTGCATCTATGCAAAGTGAGGAAAAATTTACAAGAAAATTAGATTACACACTACTCTTCTTCTTTTTCTTTTTCTTTTTTTTAAGAACAATGCTTTTGCCTCAGGGAAATAGAAAACAGTATTTCAGATGTTTAAAGGCAGAAAATGTCCAGGGAATTTGCATTGAATAAATGGCAAAAGTAACTCTCCATAGTAAAGGGTGGAGACAAGGTATTATCAACATGCAAGAACTTGGGAAGTATTACAATGCACCATTCCTGAAAAGTAGGTAGAGTGAGAGCACTGGACAACAAAATGAATAGACACACTAACAGAAAGACTGCGAGTGGGAATTATATATGTATTTACTTCTAGAATTAAGGCTATGCAATAGTAAAAGTGTGAGAATATAGTAAACAATAGCTACATCCCATAATAAAACAGGTGTCACTACATAAATGTGGAAGTGGAGATTTCAGAGAGCAAATACAAAAAAGAAATGACTTGTTATAAAAGTATTCAGAAAAAAATGAGAATGAAATTGTTAGAATTTGACAATCAGCGAGTTCCTGCCTCTGATGTATTAATGAATCTCAGCACTGAATGTCAGATACCAGACAAAAGAAAACTCTCAGACACTATATGTTTTTCAGTAACTAATCATGTTCAACTTATGATAAAAAGAAAAAAAATCAGCATCAATAAGAACTTCTAGTCGTGCCAATTAGTTAAACTTTGAAAATGAGTCTGACTAAGGCTCTGGTGACCCATTTCCAGTAAATAATGTCCATGTCTATCCACTTGCTCAGATAAAAGTTCTAAGAATCACTCTGACTTTCTTTTTTTTCCTTATTTTCTTCATCTTGCATTGAATCCTTCAGTCATATCCATGAGGACAAAGACATGTCTATTGATCACTCATTGATTGCTAGGCTATACATTGCTTGTTACAGAGTAGGTTTTGATGGAAAATACGAACATATATGAATGAATAAAAATATATTGGTCATTATAAGTGATCATTTACTCCCCCAAAATAATTCCTATTACTAGGTTGTAATTATAGTTTTATAGTTTTGCCTAGGCTCCACTAAGATCCAGTATATCTTCACCATTTACAAAGTCCTAGATCAAGCACTTTGTGCATTGTTTTTCTTATCTGCCAAATGGGTATAGTATTGGTATCTATCTCAAGAAAAATTAAATGAGCTCATATGTGTAAAGAACTCAAAATGGAATTTTGACACATGGTAAGAACAAATTATATATAGCTTAAAAATACATTGCATATAATCACATTGCAAATGCAAGTCTAATTATTCACAAGATTTTGGTTTAAGTCTTTATGAACATGTGATCCTGCTATGACTGTGATAGGTTCTTTCTTCTATTACAGAATCATATTATTTGAAAACTATTTTCTCTGAGCAATAACAGGATCAATGAACAATTTACTGAATGGTTTCTGTCTGGCTGCCTGGTGATATTGAAAGTACAGGATTACTAGGAACAAAGCTAAAGGAGGTGATGGAAATCCAGTTGAGCTATTTCAAATCTTAAAAGATGATGCTGTGAAAGTGCTGCACTCAATATGCCAGCAAATTTGGAAAACTCAGCAGTGGCCACAAGACTGGAAAAGGTCAGTTTTCATTCCAATCCCAAAGAAAGGCAATGTCAAGAATGTTCAAACCATCACACAATTGCACTCATTTCACATGCTAGCAAAGAAATGCTCAAAATTCTCCAACCTAGGCTTCAACAGTACATGAATCGAGAACTTCCAGATGTTCAAGCTGGTTTTAGAAAAGGCAGAGGAACCAGAGATGAAATTACAACATCCATTGGATCATTGAAAAAGCAAAAGTGTTCCAGGAAAACATCTACTTCTGCTTTATTGACTACGCTAAAGCCTTTGACTGTGTGGATCACAACAAACTGTGGAAAATTCTGAAAGAGATGAGAATACCAGACCACCTTACTTGTCTCCTGAGAAACCTGTATGCAGGTCAAGAAGCACCAGATAGACTAGGACATGGAACAACAGATTGGTTCCAAATTGGGGAAAGAGTACATCAAGCCTATATATTGTCATCCTGCTTATTTAACTTATATGTGGAATATGTCATGTGAAATGCTGAGCTGGATGAAGCACAAGCTGGGATCACGATTGTCTGGAGAAATATCAATAACCTCAGATATGCAGATGGCATCATCCTTATGGCAGAAAGTGAAGAGGAACTAAAGAACCTCTTCTTGAAAGTGAGAGAGGAGACTGAAAAATCTGGCTTAAAACTCGACATTCAAAAAGCTAAAATCTGGCATCCAATCCTATTACTTTATGGCAAATAGATGGGGAAACAGTGGAAACGGTGGCAGACTTTATTTTTCTGGGCTCCAAAATCACTGCAGATGGTGATTGCAGCCATGAAATCAAAAGACACTTGCTCCTTCAAAGGAAAGTTATAACCAACCTAGACAACATATTAAAAAGTAGAGACATTACTTTGTCCACAAAGGTCTGTCTATTTGAGGCTATGATTTTTCCAGTAGTCATGGATGGATATGAGAGTTGGATTATAAAGAAAGCTGAGCGGCGATGGATTGATGCTTTTGAATTATGGTGTTGGAAAAGACTTGAGAGTCCCTTGGACTGCAAGGAGATCCAACCAGTTCATTCTAAAGCAAATCAGTCCTGAATATTCATTGCAAGGACTGATGCTGAAGCTGAAGCTCCAATACTTTGGCCACCTGATGCGAAGGACTGACTCATTTGAAAAGACCCTGATGCTGGGAAAGATTGAGGGCAGGAGGAGAAGGGGACAACAGAGGATGGAATGGTTGGATTTCATCACCGACTCAATGGACATAGGTTTGGGTAGACACCACGAGTTGGTGATGGACAGGGAAGCCTGGCGTGCTGTGGTTCATGGGGTCACAAAGAGTCGGACATGGCTGAGCGACTGAACCGAACTGAATCTTGGAAACTGCCTAGAATTTTTGCTAACCTCTCCCTCTTCTTTTTTCAAGTTAAGGGTCACAACTTTTTCTGTAAGAGGGAAGATAATAAAGAGTCTGAATATGGGGGCCACATGACTTCCACTGCAACTACACAACCATACCACTGAAGCATGTAAGCAGCAACAGAAAGTTCAGAAATGAATGGGCTTGCTTATCTTCCAAATAATTTTATGTACAAAGTCAAATGAGGGCTGTGTGTGGTCTGTAGGCTGGAGTTGACCTATCTCTATGTTGGTTGGGTCTGTCACTTAGGAAGGAAGGAAGTGTGCCATTATCTCTTGTTTATTTCAGAATTTTTTAAATGTCACAAATATTTGGTATTTTAATATGTAACAAAGAAAAACCCTAAAATGTGTTGTGTTCAATAATTAACCTGATATTTAAACTTTAAAACACCCTTCCTGAAATACAGGTTTTATTTTTTGCCAAATTTTTAATTTGCATTCTTTAAAAATTTGTTTTTAATTGAAGTATAGTTGATTTACATTGATTTACATTAGTTTTAAGTTTACAACAAAATGAATTAGCTATACATATGTATAAATCCATTCTTTTTAAAATTCTTTTTCCATATAGGTCATTATAGAGTGTTGAGTAGAGGTCCCTGTGGTATATAGTAGGTCCTTATTAGTTATCTATTTTATACATATGTGTTTATGTACGCAGTCGTGTTTGACTCTTTGTGATACCATGGACTGTAATCCACCAGGCTCCTCTATCCATGGAATTTTCTAGGCAAGAAATACTGGAGAGGGATCATCCCAGCCCAGGTTTCGAACCCACATTTCTCATATCTCCTACATTGGCAGGTGGATTCTTTACCACTGTGCCACTTTGGAAGCCCTTATTTTATATTTAGTAACGTGCATATGTCAATCTAAATCTCCTGGTTTACCCCATTCCTTCCCCTCCCCCCACCCCAGTAACTACATTTGTTTTCTACATCTGAAGTATATATTTAAAAAAAAATAATCTTTATATCTGAAAAACTTACAATGCAATGAGGTTAAATAATCTGAGCAAGGCAACACAGCCAAGAGTCACAGTCAGAATTTGAAAACAAAACACGAAATAGTCTTTCCACTATATCATACTTCATGCTATAGACTATCTTTTTGGTGCTTCTTTTCTGGAATATTTAAAAGAATGTGTTGGATATTGGATGCATGATTCTCTGAAATTCAGTTTTCTATCCAAAATTTTCCCTAAGTATAGTATGAGGGAGTGTTATTGAGTCTTTGAAAGGGGAAAGTGATTTACCTTCCAATCAAGAAGATATGTTTAAAACGAACATGTTATTATAGTTAGTCCAGAAGTTCACTCTATAAGCGTTATTAACTTATAGGAACAGAAACGATTTCAAGAAAGTCTTTAGTTGCTCTTGATGGAGGAAATTTGAACTCCAACAAAGGGTTCTGTGTGAGATTTTAAGGTTCTGTTAGTTTAGATTATTTCTGCTTTCTCTCCCTTTTTTAACCTTTATTCATTTCCCAGAGATAGAGTAAAACAAGTTTCTTTGTTCTTCACTCATTATATAACAGAAGGGAAAAAAAAAAAGAAAAGAAATTGCACTGCTTTGAACTTTTGTTTTCAGATTTACAATTGAACAAGGATAGCACAATTATAAAAGGAAAGGTTCTTATTGTTCTTTCACTACTTAACAAAACGAAGCACCATAACCCACGTTTTCAAAGATGTGGCCCTTTTTAGGTGTCTTTCTGTCTTCTCTGTTGTCTTTTCTCCTGGGAGAACAAAGTCATCACATAGTTCACTACATACACTCCTTTGTCAAAGCAAATAAGACTATTAAGGTCTTGTCTGACCAGGGACCCTCTCATTTGGGCCATCTGTCTTTTTATGCTTTCCTGATAGAATACAAAAAAAAAAAAAAAAAAAAAAGGATTTTTTTTCTCGTTTTTTCTCTTATTTAGTGCTTTTTATGAAGCTGTGTGTTAAGACATATTTTAAGAATTTGAACAAGTAGAGACCCTGCCACTTTGAACATTTTTTTTTCTTTCCTTTTGTGCCTGCCATTTCAGTTGTAAAAAAATCACACTTTTTTTTTCCTCTAATAATATTCAGGGAAAGTCTATCTTAAGATTACTGCTCTCAAGGCCAATTTTGTCTTCCCGTTATCATTTTTACTTCAAGGATATGATCTTGGGATTGATGTACATTGAAACCTAACCAGCCTGGTGGATACTCACAGAAAATTAAATGACATACACTCATTGCTCAAATGGCCAATTGCACCCACATCAAGGTGAGATATTTTGCCTCTTTGTTAACAAATGGGAAGAAAAAAGAGAGAGTGGGGTTGGGAAAGGGGCTCCCATCTATCAAAACAAAAAACTTAGCCTTTCAGCATATCTACAGTTGTTCAAAGTTTCCTTTTCTGAACTTAGCTGAGAGAAGAGTAAGGACAATCATTTGTGACTATTATTTTACTAAGAAACAAAAATAAATTAAAAAACAAAGAGTTTATAGGAAATATATCAATATGTAATAAACAATACTTAATGACTCCTAGTCCAAATGAAGTCATTACTGAAATAAGAAAAACAGAAGTGTCAGACCATGAAGCCAGATTAGTTGCCATCTCCTCAATTTGGAAACTCTACACATCACTGCACAGTGGTTTTACCGCACAGTACCCTGGGTGATCATTATGATGACATTGATCTTAACTTATCTTAAAATTCTCACAATGAGAATAATTATTTCCCCCTTACCAATGATCACAGGCTCTGGCAGTGAAAGCAGCAAGTTTTACCCACTGGGCTGCCAGGAAATTCCCACAATGGGAATAGCTTTATGGCTGCTAATAACATGTTGGTATTGATGCTGCTTCACCTGTATATTCAATAACAAGTATGAGCCATTTCCTATGTGCCAGGCACTGTTGTAGGCCATGAGAAAGCAGAGGTGTAAAGACAGATGGGTCTCAGCAACCAGTAAGTCTATGATTTATACAAGAACACATCATTTTTTAGTATCACAAGATTATTTCATTGGTGTTTATTTGACCTATATTTATTGAGTTATACTCCAAGCACAGTACTGTAAGAATACAATGCAGTGCTGAAAGAAACATTGCTTGTAGAAAAATATTAAAAATATACAAATTAATAGACATTGGGATTTAGAATTGCTGCTAATGATTTAATATATAATTATTGAGTAAAAACTCTGTGCTAATATTCTGGCAAGCTCTTGGAATATAATATGAAATAGGACAGATATGATTTATGTCCAAGGAAGACAAATTATAGATTTAGAGTATGACGGGAATAAGTCTCTGTGGGAATTGAAATGAACATTCTTTTATTTTTTTAAATATTGATTTATCTGTTTGGCCACGTTGAATCTTAGTTGAGGTGCACAGGCTTTAGTTGCCCTGTGGCATGTGGGACCTTAGTTCTCCTACCAGTGGTCAAACCTGAGTTCCCTGCATTGAAAGGCAGAGTCTTAATCATTAGGCCAACAGGGAACTCCTTCAAAAGAACATTCTTTAGTAGTCAAGGAAGTCTTCTTATTAGAAATGATCTCATAGGAAGGAGCTAAAAACAATAAAAATCAGTCAAGTAAGAAGAGGATTTCAAACCTTTTAGCATGTTTCAAGGTGATGACAAAGGTAGAGTCCTATGGGGAAGAAAGAGCATAACCACACTCATGGGGCCTGATAAGAATCACTCAGTTTACCTGGGGCTTAAATTTCAAGATGTGGTCTAATGAAATAAGTTCAGAGAGATTAGCAGAACCCTAGTCAGCCTATAAAGGTCCTTGTCAGATATATTAAACTGCTCAAAATTTATACTGAGGTCATTGAGAATATGAAGACAACTAGTAATACCATAAAGTGGCATAATGGTACCTCTTTGGGTGACTGTCAACTCATCCCAAGATTTTTCCTTGAGAAGCACCAAATATACTCATTTAGGTCTTCACCAGTCACTTCTATTATTCTGCTGTTTTGGTCACAGCTTATTTATCCAGATATAGACACCTGACCCTAATTAGACCTTTCTAAATTAACAATGAAATACATTCACAAAAATACAAGCAAACGAAGAACTTGTATATCATCAGAGTTAAGTCATCTTATCACTATCACAAGACAGACAAATTCCATAAATTCCTGATTTTGAGATTACTGGAGTGATCCTGGTTGCTTTCCTTCTATATTTTTCACTGTTTATCTTTTTGTTTTAATGGATTACTTTAGTGTTTATTCATTCTCTTGTTGAGTAATTAGCAGGGCTTTCCATTGTTAACAAATAATCCTAATTACCACTAGGCAGGCTGAAATGTTATCTTTTCCAAGAAACTTTCCCCAGCTCCTCAGGTTTGAATTATCTTACTCCTTCTTTGTGGTCATGTTGAAATCCATGCTTGTTCCTACCATAACAGTCATCAATTGGTCTTGTAATTATCTTTCGTTTAACTTTCCTATGACTAATTCACACTCTGTCTGATACATTCACTTTCTTGTGGCTAGGTACCATTTCTTATTTATCTCTATGTTCCTAGAAATTAGTAAAGAATGTAACAGATAGTAGGAACCCATTAAATGTTTGTCAAGTATTAGATAAATGAATATGATTATTTGAAAGGGAAGACCAAGTCAAACAATTTAGGCCATATCAGCAGAAACTTTAACATTTCTATTCTGTGAACCATATTCTTGGATCAAGAGGGAAACTGAAGACTCATTCATGACTTTGTATGTTCATGTACTTGCAAAAATACATGAAAAATGAAGTATAGTTGACCCTTGAACAATTCAGGGACTGATACCTGTATAACTCATAGTTGTCTCTCCATATCTGAGGTTCCTCTTTATCTACACATTCAACTGGCCACAAACCATGTAGTACTATAGTATTTACTATTGAAAAATATCCACTTGTAAGTGGAGCAATATAGTTCAAACAAACACCTGTTGTTTGGGGATTATCTGTAATTTAAATTTACTATGAGTGTATAATGATAAGCAAGATATAAGTGGGACCTGATGAAACTTAAAAGCTTTTGCACATCGAAGGAAACTATATCAAGGTGAAAAAACAACCTCAGAATGGGTGAAAATAATAGCAAATGAAACAACTGACAAAGGATTAATTTCCAAAATATACAAGCAGCTCATACAACTCAATACCAGATAAACAAACAGCCCAATCAAAAAGTGGGAAAAGGACCGAAACAGACATTTCTCCAAAGAAGACCTACAGACAGTTAACAAACACGTGAAAATATGCTCAACATCTCTCATTATTAGAGAAATGCAAATCAAAACTGCAATGAGATATCACCTCACACGGGTCGGAATTGCCATCATCGAAAAGTCTACAAACAATAAATGCTGGAGAAGGTTGGATAAAAGGGACTGCTCTTGCACTGTTGGTGGGAATGTAAATTGATACAGCCTCTATGGAAGACAGTATGGAGTTTCCATATGGTGGTTTTATTCCAGCAATTCCACTCATAGGCACATACACTGAGGAAACCAAAATAGAAAAAGACACATGTATCCCTTGTTCATTGCAGCACTATCTCCAATAGCTAGAACACGGAAGCAACCTAGATGTCTATCAACAGATGAATGGATAAAGTTGTGGTACATATACACAATGGAATATTACTCAGCCATAAAAAGGAACACCTTTGAGTCTGTTCTGATGAGGTGGATGAATCTAGAACCTATTATACAGAGTGAAGTGAGTCAGAAAGAGAAAGATACATATCATATTCTAATACATATATATGGAATTGAGAAACATACTGAAGAATTTATTTACACAGAAGCAGTGGAGAAACAGACATAGAGAATAGACTTCTGGACATGGGGAGAGGGGAGGAGAGGGTGAGATGTATGGAAAGAGTAACATGGAAACTTACATTACCATATGTAAAATAGATGGCCAAGGGGAATTTGCTGTGAGGCTCAGGGGCTCTGTATCGAAGTAGAGGGGTGGGATGGGGCAGAAGACGGGAGGGAGGTTCAAAAGGGAGGGGATATATGTATACCTGTGACTGATTCACGTTGAGGTTTGACAGAAAACAGCAAAATTCTGTAAAGCAATTATCCTTCAATAAAAAATAAAAAATGATAAGCAAGATAAAATTATCTGTCTTCCCATGGAAGTTCTTATTCTTCACTTATTAAATTTTGCATTATAATTTGGTTTCCTAGGCACATCACTAACTGGGAAGAAATTTAGGTTAGATTATTTCAGATCTTTTAGAAGTTTATATATATCATTCTTAATTAATGAAATAGAAACCTGACCTTTGTGTCAGTAATGACATGGTTAACATAACTCTGTCCCTAGAACATGATTCATAGATACAGAAAGAAATTAAAAATTGAGATTGAATAACTCTGAACTATTTCTTGGGATACCTAAGTCACTAAGATTTTCCCACCCACTGAGACCCTAGAAAAAGTCTGGTCAAACCATTCTTAATTATAAATTTTTCATACAGTTAATATGGAATATATTCTTTCAGAATGAATCACACTTGAAACCCTAAGGGTACAAGATGTGTGATCCAGGCCAGATGTGGTAATGGAGGTCATAAAGGGGGATTTTGCCTTTGGAGTAAAAGCTGGAAATTGATACCACTCATACCAAAGCACATGACCAGTGAGTGGTTCCAAAATAAGCCTTGACCAATAATTTTTAAAGTAATAATTTTTGCTTATTGTTCCTGGTGACATTTTGCCTTTAGTACACAATGGAGAACTCAAGAAGAAGCTGTTTTTTTATTATCTTTAAAAAAAAAAAAAACTTACCAAAAGGGTTAAATTATTTTTGTCCAATTACCACTTCCTCTTGCTACCTGAGACAGTTAGCAGTAAGCTTGAGAAAGTGATAATGGAAAGAAAATACATTAACTATGCCACATTTCCTCTCAAAGGAACAAGTTGCATATAAAATACATGTTCTTTCTGACCCTGACTTTCATTTCCTTCTTGACTTAGAATTTAGCAGATATTGGTAGCAAACATTTCAGAAGAGGAAGTAGTGACATGTATAAGGATAACGTTGAAAAAGGCCCCATGTTGGACCAAGAGTTTTACTTCTAATAGTTCTTAACTGCTCTTTTTCTGTGAATGATCATGGGCAATGACCTGCCTCACTCTGACAGGTAAGTGCAGTCCCTTGCATTGGACACTTGAAATGATTTAAAGAAAAGTAGTGATTTGAAACTATTATGAAAGGAAAAAAGGACATTTCACATTATTGTTAGAATTCTAAGCAACAATGGAAAGCAATACAAAGGAAGTTAACAGGTCATTTTCACAGCCACTAGACTGGGGTAAGTACTTTAAGCACATCCAGAATAGAATTCTCATAAAAGCACTAAAAATTTAATGTTATTAGTTCCATTTTATAAATGTGAAAGTGGAGGTCTAGAGAGTTTAGTTAACCTGCTTAAGATAACTTAAAACTAAATGAAGGATCAGGGTTTCAAGACATATGGCTGCCTATACACTAGATTACAATTCCAATATCAGCTTCTGAACACATGAAAGAGAAAAACTGAGGAAAGGGATAATTTTGAAAACATCACATGAATAAGAGAATGTACTAGGATAATCACTTATGCTTAGAAATATTTTTAGGTATTACACAGTGAAAAAATTCTTTAACCAAGTAAGTTTAAGAAATCCTCAGTTAAAGAAATAAACCAAGTTTCTTTGATATAAGACTTCTTGTAACCTGTAATATGAATTATACATTTCTGGGACTTTACAATGGATATAGCATTTTTCTACATATGAGACTATGAAACAATTTTTAGAAGCATCTGCCAAGATTAGTTCTCTGTTAGATATACCTTGTAAGATACTCATAGATGGGAAGGAAAAATGACACCAAAGATTCTCTGGTATTTGTACTGAATGAGGGCAATCCACATTAATTTCAGAAATCTCAAAAATGTTTTGTCCTAGTGATTAGATATGAGGGTAGAGATCAGAATACAAATTGGATAATCTGTATTATTAACAGATCTCTTTCTAATTTGTTCCTTTTTCTAGACACTGAAATAGAAAGTAAAGTGAATCAGATGTTGTCTTTAGGGATATCACAATTTAACTTAATGGTTTGTAATGAAAAGAATCACCCAAGAAGCTCTTCCAAGGTCCATATGCTGTTACTTATGGTGTGTTTGTTTCATACATTAGCTCATTCAATTTACAGTAGCTCCATGAATTAGATGCGTTCTTTGTCTCTTTTTCACAGATGAGAAAACTAAGTAGAAATTAGATTAATTTGCCTGACATTCTATATCTCTCATGTGTGATACTAGAATTTAAACTCAGATCTATAACATTGCCCTTGAGAACTAGGCCAAAAGAATATAAACTTTAACAAGCAGGGGAATTCCTGGTAGTAGGTGAATGATGGCGAGAACAGTCTGACTCGGTGTATAAATGGAGATGTCTAAGAAAATACATTTTTACAAGGCACCCAAGGAAATTTTAATTCTCTTGACTCATAGACTACAGGCTGAGAGACAGTATGCTAATCCATATAGTATTCCATAAGCAAAGTCATAATTTAATTTTATAAACTGTAATTTAACTTCTATAAATTTTAAGTAAGCAGTTACTTAAACTTTGCTATAAAAATACTTAGGTAGTCCTGCTATTTCAAATATGATATTTTTACTTTTTGGTTTGCTAGTGAATGTTAACCAACTCTCTGGTTATAGGCATCTCACTAATATTTGTCATGTATATTGAAAACAAAAGACAAAGAAATAGACTATAGATGGACACAGAAATGTACCACTTCTTTCTTTAAATTCAAGTAAAGATCTGCCATTTAAGATGAAAATATCCAAAATTATATTCTCCTGGCATTTGCTCAGTAGAGACAATTATGACTTGCATATTGTTTACAAAGGAAAAGATATGAAAAAATACTCAAGGAACTCAAGCTACCCCAATATTATTGTTAATGGCAAGTATCTGTTCAGTGTCCTTAAATGTAAGTGAATTATCAGTAATGAACCCTGAAATGTGACTTACACAGTTAAAAGGCCACCAGCATGCAATGTGACCTTGAATAAGCCACCTACCTTGTCTGAGTTCCCTTCTATGATCATTCAAATAAAAATCCAATGATTCAATTACAAAATTATCTTTTAACAAGTGTTTGATATGGATGCAACTATGTGTTAAGTGCTTTACCTATATATAGCCTGATTATTCCTTATTGCAAAGTCATGTGATACAGTTCCTTCCTTCACTTTATAGCAGGTGTCACTGTGACTCAGAAGGGTTAAGTGTCCTGCCAAGTAACTTGGGCAACAAATGGTTAAGGTGGGTTTTAAACTCAGGCATTTCAGCTATGAAACCTATTTTCCAGAAAGGATATTGCAGGCTTTTCTTACATAAGAATCCCCTCCTCCCTTAGCCATATAATTCTTTGATATTAAAAGTGTTAAATAAAAACACTATCTTAATGCTTCAGGAGAGTTCTTATGACTTCTGACAATTAACTCGTATTTTAAGACATTTTAGATTGAGAAAATTTGTCTCAGAATTGCATAGAAAATTAAGAAGAAATTTTGCTTTGCATTTCATACATTTTTACAACTATAACTGGTAGAAATAACAAGAATAGTGATATTCTTCAGTTTGATTTGTTAACTACCTATTTCCTGTCTGTAACCTTACCAAAGAGAAACATAGAAAACCTGGAGAAGGGCTTTGTTATTATAATATTAGACTTCTCTAATTTTTCTTTGATCTCTTTGAATCAGGTTTCTTATCTGGGAATCTGACCAAAACTCTTCTTGGTATTTTTAATATGTTCTAGGTACAGGAAAAGAGCCAAATTTTCAGGTTTATTATTTTAGCTCATTTAAGTTGCTTCAGATACCAAGGCAGAAAATAATTATATGGAAGATAGAGCACCATCCATGACATCATTGTGCAAATTCTGAGATGATGAGAGTTCTTAGTTTTCTATATTCATTTTTAGCTTATCATTGAGTATCTGAACTGGAATAAACTTTTGAACTCAGACAGTTTGATGTTCCTGTTTTATAAATAGCAGCATAAAGAAAGAAGGAAGGAAGTTCAGGATAAAAGGAGGCAAGAGGGGAAAGGAAAGAAGGATAGAAGATGGGAGAGCAGGAAAAAGTAGCTAAAAATTAAGATTGACTTAATTATTTGCCAACTACTATATTACATCTGTCATATATGTTATCACAGTTAATAAATTTATTATTAATATTCAGTAATTTGTAGAAGGGCTTCTCTGGCAGCTCAGATGGTAAAGAATATGCCTGCAATGCAGGAGATCTCGGTTTGAATCTTCCCTGGGTTGGGAAGATTCCCTGGAGGAAAGCTTGGCAACCCACTCCAGTATTCTTGCCTGGAGAATGCACGTGGACAGAGGACCTGGTGGGCTACAGTCCATGGGGTTGCAAAGAGTTGAACCTGACTACGTGACTAAGTACACAATTTGTGGATAAAAAAAGATTTCCAATACAACAGGAAATTTGCCATAGGTGTGTATTATGGGATGCATGAGTGCTGTGCATAGGTACTCCATGGTGTCCAAGTCTCTGTGACCACATGGACGGTAGCCTGCCAGGCTCTTTTGTCCATGGAATTTTCCAGGCAAGATTACTGGAGCAGGTTGCCATTTCCTATCCCATGGAACCTTTCTGACCCAGGGATCAAATCCTAGTCCCTTGAGTTTCCTGCATTGACAAGCATGTTCTTTACCACTCCACCACCTGGGAGGTCCATTTTATGGGTTAGTGTTGGATTAAAGTCTGAAATGATTTTGCATAATGCTTCCTTTGTATCAAAAATCAAATAGTAAAAGATTTGCAATTTTATTAAAGACTTTTTATACATGGATCATTTTAAAAGTCTATTTATTACAATATTGCTTCTGTTTTAGGTTTTTGGCCATGAGGCATGTGGGATCTTAGGTCCTTGACTGGCATGCCCTGCATCAGAAGGTGGAATCTTAACCAGTAGACCACCAAGAATGTACCAACATCTGTAATTTGAATTAGTGTTTCTTATTTCTTTCCTGTTTACCTTTCCATTATAACTTGCCATTTCTTTTCCATGACATGAACACCTATAATCCATTGCAGAACTTCCAAAGTCATTGGATTATATGTCAATAAAGAAAAACAAGAACACTAAAGGGATGGGAGTAGCTTCTTTGAAGCCAAGTTCACTCTAATTTTATGCAAAGGGAAATGGAGACTGGTGCAGTTGTAAGTTTGATTGAAGGAGATTGAACATATGACCATCAGTATGAAAATTATTATATTTTTGTGTCTGTGTTATAGAGTGAATCAGTTTATTTGATTTTCAGAGAATTCTTAAAAAAGAGGTTTCATGTGTATGATGCTTTATAGCGAACTGTTTTTAAAATTGCAGCAATGTTCATGATAACTCTGTGAAGATTATGTCATCCTTGATAAAAAGAGGACAAAATAAAACATTGAGAGCTAAAATGACTTCTCTGTAGACTTAGTAAATGCCTAACTAGTGTTTGAAGCCAAGTACTCTCAACGCAGTGTACTTTTACTGCATATAGACAACTCAAAATAGTTGACATTTGTACAACCTTCTACCCAAAAACAGAATAATCATTTCAGGTGCACTTGCATCCTTCATCAAAATATTTCACATTTGATTTCAGAGAATTCAAGTCTTATCTTCAAATTCTTTAATAACTTTTTAATCTATTAATATTTATATTTAAGTGAATTAAAGCTATTTATGTTCCACTCTTGGCCTTTTCTCATACACTGAACTATCTTTTCTGGCGTAGACTGCTCCTTGTATTATTTGGTAGCTGGTTTTCAAGTGTAGGTAGTCAATGAATGTACTAATGTACAGTGTGAACTTTTAATTGCAAAGACAGTTATACACATCATGCACACATGGTTTGCTCACTGTGACAATGTTTCATAAATCATGTCCACTTTCTTTTGCAGCTCCCACCCTCCAAAAATTTCTGAGGCATAGTCAGCTTATAAAATCAGATACACTAATTCACTTTGGGTAAAAATGTTGACTTACAGCTATGTAGAAAGTCTTTCTTCATCACCTAATCTCAGCATGGTTAAATATTATTTATCTTGCAAGTCTTTCCAGAACTGTAGCCCCAAAGAATTTCTCATTCTCTGCTATGCAGTCCTAATGTGTGTTATGTATAAACTGGATTATAGCAGTTACCATACGCATTTTATTTACCTTTCTGTAGTAAAGAAACTTCTCTGTGTTTCCTAGAAGAGATTTTATGAAGTTAGAATCTATCTGGAATTGATTACTAATGTTACTATGAGAAATAGCAAAAAGGCACACACTTTTGCTTATAATGTGTACCATAGGGAAGAGAGATCTATGGCATCCGAAAGGGTTACTGACATACAATTTCCTCTTCTTATGAATTAAGTGTGTCTATGCTATGCTGAGTAAATCTTTCCCAGCAAAGCAGAATCTACCCAGTGACTAGATAACTCTGCTTTGGTAGCCCTGGCAAGGTTCTACATGGAGCAAATCTCCTAGATGATTCTAGCTCCTTATCTTACTTGAACCATCAGTGATGTCTAAGAGAATAAATCCCTCACTTTTTTCTTGAAATGCATTTTTACCTTATCATAGAACACTCTTCTTAGGGTCTCTCCCCCCTCAATGGTTACTCCTTCACAGGCTTCATCCCTGAGATCATGTTTTGACCTGATACCTAAGTTTTGAATTTCCTCCCCTTAAGATACCCCATTGATATCATGACTTTAAACATCACCTATATGCCAATAACTCCAAAATACACATTTTTTAGTCTAGATATCTCTTTTGAACTACATTTACAACAGCTTGCTTGACATATATACTTGAACACATCTTAAATATTTCCACCTTTACATTTTTAAAACAGAATCATCACTTTTCCCTTCAATTTAATTATTGCCCAGGATTTTCATCTTAGAAAATGACGATGCCATTCAAATAATTGCTGAAGACTGTTGACCTGAGACAAATAGATTATCAGATATTTCTCCAGTAGAGAAGAGTTTATTTGGGATCAGTAGAGAATTGCAATTCCAGATCTACAAACATGGTGACTTATGCAAGCCACACATGGCCTGGGTAGAAGAACACTTTTATAGAGAGGAAAAGTTGGAAGAGCTATAGAAGACAGAGTTCATGGCCTTTCTTTGACTTACTTCTTCCCAGGAAAGAAGAGATACATTTCTTCTTCCTATTGGTCTCTGCTGTCTTTGTAGGGCATGAGAGATCTCCATCTGGTGTCTCAAGCTAACTTAGTTGAGATTCTGTTTATTAATTTTTTACAAGACAAATCCTGGGATATACCCTTCTCACCATCCCAATTACCACTATCCTAATGAATGACAACATTTTTCACTAATTGATTTTTCACTTTCCTCTTTCCAGAAATAATCCATTCTTCACATAGAAACGTAGACCTTATTTTTAAAATGTAAGTCAGAGCAGGTGACCCCCCTGGCTTAAAATTGTTCAGCTGTTTTCTGCAGTATGAAGAATAAAATCCAAAATACTTGTTATTGGGTTCTGCTCATCCATCTCTAGCCTGTCTTCTAAACATATGGGATTCTGTGTTTTTCTTACTAAATAATAATTAGTACATTTTATCAGTTTCACTTGAGGAATAAGACATGAGGACAGGGAATCCATTTCCAACTCTCATGACCTTTATTTTTCTTTCAGTTTCTTTGACTTGAATCACGAGTGATTCAATACTGTTCATGAAGCGAGCACCCATCTCTATGGAAGCTTTACCTGATCACTGCATCTAAAGTAAACTCACTGATATCCTTTAATGTAAATGTTTGTTATTTCATTGATAGTACAAATTAAAACCTGATATTATTTCACATGCTGAATGAGTATTTTTATGTATTTTGTGTTTATGTTATATATGCTCATCTAAAAAGAAAAGTTTCTTTTTTTTAATGTGTGGATAAGTTTAACATTTCTTTTACTTTTAATGTATCTTAATTAATTAACTAATCTGATTTTGTAGGGTGAGCCCTTAGTTGCCCCATGGCATGTGGGCTTATTTCCCTTCCAGGGATTGAACCTGTGTCCCTGGCACTGGCAGGCAGATTCTTAACTGCTAGACCTCCAGGGAAGTCCCTAAAAATCAAGTTCTCTGACCCATCATGTCATTGTTCTCTACTTTATTTCTTTTATCTAGTGCTTGTTACACTAGGCACTCAAAAAATGTGGAATAAATAAATTAATGAATTTTCAATTTTGCTCATTGGATGGGATGCTGTGTTTCTTCATGAGGAAGAGAAGGAGACAGAACAGATGACTTAAGATTCTGATTATTTGTGAGCTTCATGTACATTTATTTATTTATTTTATTGTTGGTTGCACTGGGACTTGGTTTCAAGGCACTGGTTTAGTTGCTCTGTGGCATGTGGGATCTTACCAACCAGACATTGACTCCACATCCCCCGCATTGGCAGGTGAATTCTTAACCATTGGACGATCAGGGTCATTTCATTTGTGAGCTACATAGATAGGCTTGATATAGCCATTGTGTTCAAGAAATAGGAATAAATTATTTTCTTGATATCAGTTAATGGGAAAAATGACAACTTGCTTTTACTTGTTTCTTTATAATGGAAAATTCACATAAGAGTTGTTGTTCTTGAAATATAAAAGAGAAAGGGGGGAAACAAAAGAAAATAGTAGAGGTTTGAGGTGTTAAGACACAATTGCTATTCTTACATAAGTTGTTGAATTAATCTATCCATTTACATATCCATTTTCTAATTAACTGATATAAACAGTTCAGGTACTGCTTGATAGTTTATTGCTGCAGGGCAAAATACCTCAATGGATATGCAATTCTAAAAATGGTTCTGCAATTATAGTTTTATTTATCCACAAGCACTTAATGCATCAAGCAGCTTCTATTTGCTAACGAGAAAAACCTAGCCTTTTCCAGCCTGTTCGCCTCCTTGACCTATGTGTAGAACAGATATTGTCATTTTTGACAAGAATGAGACCAACCACAAATAATATGTGATAAAAGTAATTAATTTGTACATGTGAGAACCTATCAATCCCTTTCAGCAAACAGCTCTCTTAGGAAGAATTTTCACAAAATTGCACATTTTCCAGCCAAGTCCCTTGATAATTGGTAAACATAAAATGTAGTACCCAAACTTTATAGAATCTGTTTCCTTTTCACATATGACCTGTGATGTCCTAAAATTAGAATAACAGGTACAGACAACAGTGACCTGACATAGAGGGAATCTCACTCACAGACAACTACCACCAAAGACATAACCTATTTAAACAAAGTAACAGGGAATTGCATATAACAAAAGAAAATAAGGATACAAATTAGGGTGATATTTTAAAATTCTGTTGCAAATAGTTAATTAGCAGGTAGAAATAGCAAATAAGCTTACTCCAAATATATCCAGTTAGAAAGTTATCAGTAGAATTTAGATGGATCTAATATTTGGCTCTGTAAAGCCAGGTAAGTGAAGCAGAGGTTGTTAAGTTCAGGTGGAAAGACCATGAAGAAAATATTTACTTTTCTCTTTACTTGATTCATATAAATTTTCATTGATGCAAATATCATTTTACAGAACACTGTTTATAACAAAATCATTTTTGTGTGCCAGTGCATGACTCATAGTAATAGAAATGTGAAAGTTTGATTAAAACTAATTTCCTGGTTAGAAATTCTTTGTGACAAATTTTTCTTAATTTTCTATGTGTTCCTTATAGTGATAGCACCTGGGAGATAGAAGAGAAACTTGTCTTACATTGACTAATATGCAGTGTCTTTACTTTGCCATTAGCAATATTTTTTTTGTTAAAAACTTTCATTTTCGTTCCTTAATTATCATGACGTGAAGCATTCAGTGAAAACTACAAAACAACTCTCTTTGTTTTTAGAATATTTAAGACAAAGCACATACATATTACTCCTCTGTTACCACATGGAAGTTTTCTAAAATCTAGGTTTTCCCCTTCATTTGTTTATGTTTTAGGATCTCTGCTAAGAACTTATAGTTTTATAAGAACATAAACATGTCTATAGTTTGAATATAATCTTCCATTAAGTATTAATTACATACAAGTAATATTTTCATCTTGTATGCTCAAATAATAAAGACTAAACTTAATAAATTTATTATTCTCTAGAATATTACAAGGCACTAAGAACAGTTTATCATAATTCCCTTTTTTCCCTCTTTTTTTCTATTCTTAGATTTTATATCTTGTTTTAATCCATTGTGTGAGTTGACTGCATCTCCTGAAAAGATATGTTTAAATTCTAATCCTCCTTACCTGAGACGCTGACTTCATTCAGAAATAGAATCTCTGCATAGTCAAGCTACAATGAGGTCATACTGGCAGTAGCTCTGTCTGCTCAGTTGCTCAGTCATGTCTGATTCTTTTGCAGTTCAATGAACTGTGACTCATCAGGCTCTTCTGTCTATGGAGTTTTTCAGGCAAGAATATTGTAAAGCCTTGTTGTTCCTACTCCAGGGGATTTTCCTGACTCGGGGATTGAATCCAGGTCTCTTGCGTTGGCAGGGGATTCTTTACCTCTAGCGTTACCTGGAAGCCCTCCCACTGCAGTAGTGGTGGTGGTTTAGTTGCTAAATCATGTCAGACTATTTGCAACCCCATGAGTGAGACCTAAATCAAATATAACTGGTTTCTTTACAAGAGGAGAAAAGATACTCAGACATACAATGAGAATGCCTTGTGGCAATGGAACAGTGCCAAGAATGATGCCTCTACAAGCCAAAGAATGCCAAGATTTGCCAGCAATATCAGACGCTAACAGAATGCCATACAATCAATAATCTTCTAGAGACTTCGGAGAGAGCTCTGAACTTTCTACCTCCCCAAGTGTGAAAGAATAAATTCCTGCTGTTTATAGCAACCCAGTTTGTGGCACTTGGCTACAGACACTCAAAGAAATGAATACACTCCTCAAATGTGGTGATACTATCATTGTGTTGTTCAAGAAATGTTTATTTATATGCCCCCATATATTTCTAATATCTTGGTTCATGATTTTTTTTTGTGTGTATATGCCATACAATTTTCTATCTGGGATTTTTTCCACTTTATCTGGTGCATAACCCAGACAATATTTATATGAAGGGTTTTGGTGGTAAAAACAATAGAAACCAAAGCAAAAGAAAAAAAAAAAAAAGAGAGAGAGAGAGAGAACAAACCTAAATTTGGATTCATCCAATTATGTCTTTATTTTGCCTTCATTCTTGGAAAATAGTCCAAGAATGCGTTGGGTTTCATTCTTAGCCTCACAGTTATTTTCTCTTAGCACAATGCATGAAATTATGCTGTCTTCTAGTTACTATTTTAGCTGTTGGAAAGTCAGTTCTCAGTCTCACCATGGTGCCTCTCTAGGTAATTTATCTTATCATTCTATACAATTTTCAAGTTTTATTTTAATCTTTTGTTTTGTGCAGATTAAACTGTGACATGTATAAATTCTGATTTCTTTTCACTTAAAATTGTTAAGAATTGATTATATTTCTAAATCTGAGGATTATTCCAAAAGTAGAGGAAAATTATCAACTATTATCTCTTTGAATAGTGTCATGTTTCTTTCTTATGCATCTAGGCATGTTATATCTTCTTAGTCATCTACATTTCTTATCTTCTTTTCAAAATATTTAACTTTTTTCCTTCTGTGATTCTATTTGCAAAATTTATATAGTTCAGTTTACATTTTAGTTGATCCTTCTTCTTGTCTCCTTAGATATTTGCTTTGTCTTTTAAGTATTTATATTTTAATTGCTTTATTTATCTAAAATAATGTATAATCAATTAAATTATATTTTGTCTTACAACCCCCAAATCTGTACTTTTTGTCAATCTAACTTTTCTGTGTCTTGTTTCTGTAAGTTCTTGCTCATGATTATTTCTTTTATGATTAGTTGTATGATTTTTTAACTGTATTTTATTTCTTCTGGAACATTATTTATGAGATTATGGTCAGGCCTGACTGAAAGAAGCATTTCTCTGGAGAGTACTTGCATTTGCTTCTGCCTGATGCCTGAAGGGACTTACATGGAATCACTTAAAAATAAATTCTCAACTTGAAAGTTTTAGCTCACTAGCTGCAAACCCAGATGAGGACCAGTTTGTGAGTTTGAATTCTCAGGAGAGATTTCTTTTTCTTTCCTTCCAGTGCCAAAATCCCAACAGACAAGTTTCTTTCTTATTTTTTTTTCCCCTATAGTAAATTTATTTCTCTTTTACTTTATTCCACTAGCAGAAGTGCAATTGAGCACAACAGGCCTTGGAAACTGTTTTATTAGTAGTACTAAATTTGAATATACATATTCCCTTTGGTCTAGCAATTTTTCTTTTCTGTATATATTCAACAACAACAACAAAAAATGTGTGTATACAAATGCAACAAAATGTACAAAGTGTTGATGGATGCATTAGCCTTACAGAAAAACCAAATGTAGTGTCTAAATGCCCATCAATAATAGAATAAATAAATAAATAGAGCTACTGTTAGAATACAGAATATTATACAGGAAATAGATGGCGTATATTACTACTGCTGCAGGCAGAAACAGAATAAAATAAGTCAGACACCGAGTATTTGCTATATGATGTTATTTATACAAAATTTTAAAGAGACAAAATTAATCTAAAATGTTAAGTGTCAGGGGGATGATGGACCCTAGGAAAAGGGTAGGATAAAGATAGGAAGAAGTTACTGAAGGTGGTCTCTGGCAACAGATACACGTTACAAAGGTGTGTTCACTTGATTATTATTATTTGAATACTGTGATGGTTAATTTTGTGTGTCATGCCCATGAGGCAGAGGAGGGGACAGATTCTGGATGGGTATATGAGACTCTTTCCATAAAAGATTCACATTTGTGTCGGTGGGCTGAAGAATGTGGGGGAGGGGCGTCATTCAACCCCTTGAGTGTCTGAATAAAACAACTGGTAGAGGAAGAAGTTTATCCTCTTTGCTTCCTGCCTGCCTCTTTGGGCTGGGACATCTCATCCCACATTCTCCAGCCCTTTGACTGGGAAACTGGGTTTAATACCACATGGGTTGGTTCCCCTGGTTCTCAGGCCTCCAGACTTAGACTGATAATATTACTGGCTTTCCTAGATCTAGAGTTTGCAGACATCAGATCATGAGACCTCAGCCTCCATAATCATGTCAGCCAATTCTTCATCATAAATTTATCATCTATCTATCTGTCTCCTACTGTTTCTGTTTCTCTGAAGAATCCTTACTAATACAAATATACATTTATGATTTATGAACTTTATGTCTGTAAAATGTTCAACTAAAAGAAAAAGAAGATATATATTGAATCTTACCTCCAGCTTCCTTGCATCTCTTCACTGACTCACTGTGTACTTAAGATATAATATATAATCCTCATCAAGGTATACTTAGTCACACAAGGTCAACTGCTCACCTTCATCTCCAAACTAGTGGATCATCAGTTATCTCTTACTCACTCCAATAACTAAACTGATATTTTATTTCTTTCAAATAACAACATGCTTCTCAAGTTAAGGCATTTACATGTGTTATTTCATCTCTCTGGCATTATCTTTCCTATACTTGCAATATATTTGCTTCCTACTCAAACTTTAACTCTCTTTAAATGTCACTTTTAACAGGACACTTTTGTGAATCCTCAATTTATAGTCCACCTCACCCCCATATTTTTATAGGTCATATAACTTTCCTTTGTAGCTCTTACTATGATATATAATTTGTGTAGCTATTGAATGGTGTTTGTTTTCCTTAGCTTTGCTATCAGCTCCATAATAGCAGAGTCCATTTTTATTTTATTCTCCATTGTATACTCTGTTATGATCCTGGCCCACACCTGCTTCAGGGTGGATACACTGTTTGTTGAATGAATTAAAGATTGATCCATTTTTTATTGTAATAGAAATGAAAGAGGGAATAGGAAGTGGAAATTAATCTCCTACCACTCATCATTTTATCACTATTGTTTTAAGAAATTATGGGAATCATTGCCAGTGATCATTATTTCTTTCTTTTATTATCTATATCTAATATACTGGGAGGCCAGAAGTAAAATAGAATCAGAAAATATTTTGAATAAATTACACTGGAGCGATGCTGAATTGGAAAAGAAAATTTTAGCATTTAACATTTATTTATAAAAGCATTTCCTCTAAAACAAAAGTTTCTTAGATTGTCCATCCAAAGTCATGGAGTCATGGATAACTTTGACTGAAGAAGAGACTGAAATAAACTGAACATGAAATTCACCAAGAAATGAGAATTTCATATATCTTAAGGCTGAAAAGCTTATTTTTCAATGTATAATCAATTTTATCTCAAGCCAAAAATATATAATTTCCAGACAGTAATATATGAAAAAGAAACCACTATATATATATATATATATATATATGTATGTATATGTATATATATATATAACCACTATATATATATATATATATATATATATATATATATAAAACCCTGTACAATGTTGTATCATTTACATATTGCTTAGTAACAAACCTTTCCAAATGTTAATCCTTTAAGTAATAACCATTTATTTTGTTCATGATTTTCTTGATCAATAATTTAGCCTGCAAGACTTCCTTGATGGCTCATTAGTAAAGAATCCAACTGCCAATGCAGAGATGTGGGTTAGAGCCCTGGGTTGAGAAGATCCCCTGGAGGAGGAATTGGCATCCCACTCCAGTATTCTTGCCAGGGAAAATCCCATCGACCGAGGAGCTGGTGGACTACAGTTCATATTGTCGCAAAGCGTTGGACAAAACTGAACAACTGAACAGCTTAGCCTGTGGTCATTCTAGTGGTCCTTCTGGTATCAGTGCTCTTTCTTATGTGTCTGCTGAAAATTTGCAATCTGCTTCTAGGTGTAAGCTGCCTGTAGGACGAGAGCCTCTTTCGTGTTGACTCACTGCAGCAGGCTAGCCCAGAGTTTCTCTCTAGGTGGAGATGGAAGAGGGGAAAAGGGAGACAAAGGGAGAAAGAAGCGAAAAAGAGGGAGGAGGAAGGGGAGGAGAAAAATAAGACCCTTGCCTTCAAGGCTCTTAAGGACAAAACTCAGAGCATCCATTGTATTCCATTAAAAAAAAAATCACAAGTTCAGCACTGATTTCAGAGGCGGGAAAATTAATTTCACTTATTGAAGGAAGAAGTTTCAAAATCAAGTCGTATGGTTACAAGAGATCATTAACCAGGCCATCATTGCAACCAATGTACCATATATATCAACCAACCCAAAAGTATTTACTAAATATATATACATATATGTATATAATACACCCGTAGTACCATAAGATATAAGGTCCACAGAATTATGAAATGTTACTACCTTAAAAATCCTTTAAATTTAACCAATTTAGTTAATAATATGGTTTTCAATCTCTTTTTGCCCAATTTAATTTAAAAAATGTTATTATTTTATTTGTTTAAAAAAAGGAGGGGAGTGGGCTGCCAGAGACATTCAGTGAAAGAAGAGAGGTGTTAAAGTGAGAACATGTCTTACTAAGTCATATAGACATTTTAGAAGGTCAAACCAGTGGTCTCAAAAGCTGTAGGAGGTAATCTGGAGTGAGAAAACAGCCCTGAAGAATATACAAGCTGGTCAACTGTAAACACAGGAAATCAAAAGAATAATGAAGACCTTAGGGCAGAGTAATACGAGAATGGAGGAGGACGTTTGTTCATATGATTTTCTCAATAATTCAGAGTTGATAATTCAGAGAATTACCTCCCCCCGTCTATATTTTTGCATAAAATTTTGATTCCATAAGATAAAATGATCATATGACATCAGCATCAATATGTAGGTAAGAAAACAGATCAACAATCTAGACTTACTGTTTATTTGCCATGTTGAGAATCAATATGTCAAAAGACATAAAAATCTGTGTAGAAGTTTTAAAAAAATACTGCAATTATCTATGTGTATGAGGCTAGATTTTTTCATATATGCCAACGAAAATAGGATCAGGATGCCTTCTATTAAGCAAGATATTTAAAAATTTTGTAAAATATAACAATACCACTCTTTGCACTTTTTTCTTTTTAAAACATGTATATAATTGTCATTAAATTTCCTTTAAAGGCACTAATGCACCATTACTTTTAAATAAGTTTTATTTAAAATACAATAGATGCCAATCCACATAGCTCACACAAGTCTAACTGGTAACTTTACTAATTTTAAAAAATATGAAAAAGTTATGAGACCAAAAATTCTAAGCTCTTTTCTTTTTTTTCTCTCTCTCTTTTTTTTAATCTCTTCTTATATATACAAAGTATTTTAATAAATGAGAAATAAATTATTGCTGGGCATATTCACTGCATAAATAAGGAATTTCAGGAAGACTGAAAGTTATAACATTGCCTTACGCTGAAGGAGAGGAATAAGTAATGTTTTAACATTATTCAACTTAAGCTATAGAATATCAAAAAGCTATTTTGTCATGGCTCTTTATTTTCAATTTTTCTGATATTCCAAGCAAGAATTGTGAACAAATATGCAAAACAATGAAAGAGAACAAATGTTTTCTGAAGATAGTAAAATATCCAGTACACCTTTGGAGAAAAACAGTAAACAAACAGCAAAACAAGCCAGTGTTGGAGGGTCTACTGTGTATGGGAACTGGCCTTTTTTCTGTACTGGAGGTCTTCAGAGTACAGTGCAAAGATAATGGAGAGGTCAGCTTTGGGTGTATAACGAGGATTTGTTGGCAGTGTAGAAGAGCCCACAGAACCATCAGATGGGAAGATTTTATCATAATCTTGGTGGCATGATGAGAGTCTTAACTAATCAAGGAGTGTGATAATACAAAACATGGATTTAAGCTATATAAATGACATTGATTTGATATGTATGCTTTCCTCATTAGGGGAAAAAAAATCATTCATAATGAATGATGATCCCTTCCCACAGAAGCTTATGCAAAACTCATATTGTAAGTTTGAATATATAATTAACATTTGATAAATAACTAAAATGTATTATGTGGTAACAAAACTTGATTACATACTCCAAGTGTTGTGGCTCAAAATAGATTAAAGTTAGATTAGTCTGGAAAGGCAGGTGGGAATAAGAAGGGGATATTTAGTATTATGTGGTCTTTGTAGTTCACCAAAGAGGAACTGTTGGTTTGACAGTAAAAGGGAAAGGTGGTTAAATTGGAAATTTTAGATGGAGAAGGACTGAAAATTAGATGGGAGTTAAGCTTCATGGAACCACTAAAGAACTAGCTAGCAAACTATAAGACTCAATACAGGTATGTTGAATGAATAAATCAATTCTGTCATATGAATGAATGACAGAAAAGGATTAGTCTGGTTAGTGATGTGTGTAGAAAGCAAGAAACCATTAATCAAATTTCTATATTTGAATATTTTAAAGCCCAATGTAGAGGTAAACTGAACAATTTGACCTTAATAGAAAATTAATAAACTTTCCTTATTGTTTATGCTTATAAAATTCAGCTTATCTCATTAACTTCCATGTTATTGCAGTATCTTTTCATAGCTAATGCAAAGCATAAACCAAGTGTGGCTGTTTTTAATATTTAAATTAAAAAATAATAATTTCTAACAGAAAGAAGTGTTAAAACGATCTTTTTATTGAAATAAATACATAAATTATGTCATTAATTTATTTCCTTGCATTTTCAGAAATTAATACTTGCAAAGACTTATTTGTATAATATATGATGTTAGTTGCTCAGTTGTGTCTGACTCTTTGTAACTCCATGGACTGTAGACTGCCAGGTTTGTCTGTCCTTGGGATTCTCCAGGCAAGAATATTGGAGTGTAATATTTAACAAATTAATTAAAAAGATAGCAATCCAAATGTTCCTATTACAATGAGAATAAATTTATACACCTGAAGGTGAGGAACTGAAAAGCTATGTTGCTTTCTACTCTTTGAAATATTCAAAATATAATTTATTCTTTGTTCTCTCATGGAAAGCATGCATTAAACAAGATTTTTACTAATGTACTAACCTCAAGTATGCAGTTGAAACCACCTTTATGGCAGAAAGTGAAGAGGAACTAAAAAACGTCTTGACAAAAGTGAAGGAGGAGAGTGAAAAAGTTGGCTTAAAGCTCAGCATTCAGAAAACTAAGATCATGGTATCTGATCCCATCACTTCATGGCAAATAGATGGGGAAAGAGTGGAAACAGTAACTGACTTTTTTTTCTGGGCTCCAAAATCACTGCAGATGGTGATTGCAGCCATGAAATTAAAAGACGCTTGCTCCTTGGAAGGAAAGTTATGACCAACCTCGACAGCATATTAAAAAGCAGAGACATTACTTTGTCAATAAGGGTCCATCTAGTCAAGGCTATGGTTTTTCCAGTGGTCGTGTATGGATGTGAAAGTTGGATTGTGAAGAAAGCTGAGCACAGAAAAATTGATGCTTTTGAACTGTGGTGTTGGAGAAGACTCTTGAGAGTCCGTTGGACTGCAAGGAGATCCAATTGGTCCATCCTAAAGGAGATCAGTCCTGGGTGTCCATTAGAAGGACTGATGCTGAAGCTGAAACTCCAATACTTTGGCCACCTGATGCAAAGAATTGACTCCTTGGAAAAGACCTTGATGCTGGAAAGATTGAAGGCGGGAGGAGAAGGGAACGACAGAGGATGAGATGGTTGGATGGTATCACTGACTTGATGAACATGAGTTTGAGTAAGCTCTGGGAGTTGGTGATGAACAGGGAAGTCTGGCGAGCTGCAGTCCATGGGTTCACAAAGAATTGTACATGACCGGGTGACTGAACTGAACTAAACCGTACAGCATATTTAGGTTTTCCAATATGCACTGTAGCATTCTCATTACAGTGCAAATATAACCTGCCTGCCAAAGCAGGAGACCTAAGAGACACAGGTTCTATCCCTGGGTCAGTAAGCTCCTCTGGAGAAACATGGCAACCCATTCCATATTTTTGCCTGGAGAATCCCATGAACAGAGGAGCCTGGCTGGCTACAGTTAATAGAGTTGCACACAGTTGGTCATGATTGAAATGACTTAGCATGCACGCACATCCACATATAGCACAGATCATGCAGACACTTAAAAACAAAGTTGCAAGTATTATAACATTACTTAAAACTTGCATATTAGTTCTTAAGTTGGAATGATAAATCAATTTTGACACCTATTTTTAAAATAATTAGAAAGTTGAGGGACTTTTAAAACCATTTCCCACTGAATCTTACAAAACAAGCTATTTTCAAACTGAAGGTGGGTTACTGTATAGCATGGGAGGTCGGTTTATAAAGTTGTTAGAGTAAAAAATATAAGAAATGTTGACATTAAATGATTTGGAAACTCCAAATTGTTAATTTTTATTACCCTAGATATATTTTATATACCTCTGTAAAATGAACTGAAAACAATAGAACACTCTATGTTAAATATGGATTAAAAATATTAACACTATTAAAGTTGTGAGATATCTGGATTAGTTAACCAATGTCTCTAGGGGATGCCATGACAACAAATTATTACATTTGCAAAGCACAGGTAAATGAGCAATTTGTAGCTGAGTGCAGAGCTTTTGCTGAGCATAATACAATGCTTGAGACTATGTTGGAAAATATACTACTATTTGCCAGCTTTGCCTCATGGGCAAAGCCCTTTTCTTTTTTGAAAAACAATATCTAATTTTACACATAAGCAAAAATGCATGTTTGATGGTAATATGAGTCACAGCAGAGGCAATACTGAAAGTAAAAGTGAAATAATATTTTGCAATGTAATGCAAATGATACAGTGCACATTATCTGAGCTAATTGTCACAATTGGGATTTAAGCTAAGAAGGAGCTTATTCAGGAAAAGAAAGGAAAGTAAAATGATCCTGTGTGATTTGTTAACTTAGAACAATCATACAACATTTCTGAGAAATAAGCATTTTAATGGACATATTTCCAAATTGCACTTTAAGTCTACAGGCAATTTTCTATTTTGGAAAAGGTATCAAACGGCAGACACTCACACAAAAGGAAAAGTGAAAGAAAAAATGTAAAGAGAGAAGTAAAATTTTAGCCAGAAATAAATATAGATAGATAGATAATGATAAACAATATGGTGTTAGGAAAGAATTACTGGTTCTGCTACTAACTCTGTGACCTTCACCAACAGAGCCAGACATTATGTAGAAGTTTAAGGTATACTCATAAAATATTGATAATCATAATCATAATAATGATATCAATAGCTACTACCACTGCCACAATGATAACAATAAACAAACATTCCTGTCCTATAGGATTTGTAAATTAGTAAATGATTGAAGGAAGAGAAAAATGATAGAATTTTAAAAGTAAACCTAATTTGTAAAAAAACCAGTAATTAAATAAGTGAGTATTAAATAATTTAAAAAACAACTCAAAAAAAAAGAAAAGATACTTTTGAATAAGAGGGTTTAAATTGTTGGGAAGAGGATTGGACTACTGAAAAGCGTGGTCAAGATATTTTAATAAATAATAACCCAGTCCTTCATGGTAACCGTTTGAGACAACAGTAATGTTTAGATACTTCAATTCTGTTGGATTTTGTAAAAGAGAAAAAAACAACAATCCAGGAAAGAAAAGTCACTATCCTGAGCGACAGGGAATAAATCTAATTCCTCTGCCAAGTGTCAGCTCATCCAAAAATCAAACAGACCTGTAATATCTCTCAAGCCATCTCTTCTAAGCAGCTTGCGATATAAAAGACTGCACTTCACTTTCTGTGCTCAAAGTGCTTCACAAGTGTAAGAGAATAATTACTGAGACACTCAATTGATCTAGGTGTTAACGTTATTATCCCTATTTTATGGAAATGGAATTAGAGTTGACAAGGCTCACGGGGTCAGTCCAACTGGGAAAATAAAAACTATTAATCTAAATCAACAGCATAATGCTGGCTGGCCTAGTGCCCTTGAATAAGTCATTTAGCTTCAATCTCTTTGTCTGAAAACAATGACAGAAGGTCAAAAAAATTATCCAAGAGTTTAAGTCAAATGCAGAATGAACATGAGCTTTTATGATAATATAATATCCTGACCCTGGGGTCACATGGCAAAAAGAGGTTGCACTGATTGAGAAATGGGACACTAAGTGTTTAAATAAATAGCATAAGCCAAGCAAGTGATACAGTTTTATAAAGTAGTTTGAACTCTGACTTCCCGTCAAATATTGTCATCTGCAAACATCTCAATAGGATCACATTCCAAAATGTGAATACATGGCAATAGGGTTATTTTACTTCATTCATAATTTATTCCAAACTAGTGTTCCAAATACCATCTTTCAAAAACAAAAAGAAATGAAAGAAGAAGGGGAAGGAGAACAAGGAGCTAAGTTTTTAAAGGTTATTTTGTTAGGTTTTAAATAAGAGATGGAGTATCTTAATAAAATTTAATTTAGTTAATGATCTTTCTGAGGGTTTCCCAGGTGGCACAGTGGTAAAGAATCTGCCTTTAAACTTGGCGTCCCATTTTTCAAGTAGTGCAACATCTTTGCGGGCTTCCCTGGTGGTTCAATCAGTAAGAAACTGCCTGCAATGAAGGAGGAGACATGGGTTCAATCCCTGGGTCAGAAAGATCCTCTAGAGAAGGCAATGCCAACCCCCTCCAGTATTCTTGCCTGGGAAATCCCATGGACAGAAGAACCTGGTGGGCTACAGTCCATGTGTTCACAAGAGTTGGACACAACTTAATGACTATACCACCAATGATCATTGCATATATGATTTATTGACCAAAACTACTTATTGGAGTCACCAGGATATACTGTTTGAACTAAGACAAATAATATGTAAAGTTTTTTTTCCCAGGAGTTCATTTGAATTTGATCAATTGTGTGGAATATTTGACTGCTTTTTGTTATTTAGAAATTTTGACCTTTTCTAAATACTTTGTTATGGGTCAGTTATTTTAAAGTAAAATTGTTTCCTTGCAAAGTATAATTTAGCTTACCATGGAAGAAGCTACTTCTATTTTACTCATTTATCCTCAGTTTTAAATAGACATAGTTTGTAATCCTATGGCCCATAATTGTGCATTGGACTAGGATCCACCCTAATTACCTTTCTTTAATTCTATTTTTAAAGGACATATCTGAAAATATAGACATTCCAAAATACTTGCGGGCTTCCCTGGTGGCTTAGATGGTAAAGAATCTGCCTGCAATAGGGAAGACCCAGGTTTGATCCCTGGGTTGGGAAGATTCCCTAGAGTAGGAAATGGCTACCCACTCCAGTATTCTTGCCTAGAGAATTCCATGGACAGAGGGGCCTGGTGAGCTACAGTCCATGGGAATCACACAGTGTCGGACAAAACTGAACACCTAACACTAACGTACTTGAGGTTAAACCTTCAACATATGAATTTTGTAGGGACACCGTTCAGCTCATAATGTATATTATTTTAAGTTATTTAACTTTCTCATGCTTGTTTTACTCTGTACATAGTTGCACTGCTGCATTTCCAATATATATTTATTGGAAAATATATATATATTTTCTATACCAAATATTTCATAATTTCTCTCCATAGTACTCTGTGGTCTGAAGGACAAGACATGCCTCTCATTGTTGTTGAGGCATGCATTGTTGACCAACTTTCTTACTCTTAAATCATTAATAGTAAAATGAAAATCTTGAAAAATCAAATTTTCCTTCTTATATGCAGTTCAACACATACAAATATCTTGATTTTAATAAAGAGCTCTTTGGCCACAGTACATTTTCCTTAAATTTGATATTCCATATTTCTCTAACTCAGGCAGATTAATTTTTGTGCTTCTCTAGACTTAGTGGTATTTATATTTCCAACTTTATATAATCAATGTTCAAAGTATAGCACTTCTTTTTGAAAGTTTCAAATCTAACCTATTTTAAGGATAAATGCAATTCTTACAGTTTTGTTCTACAGTTCTTTTGGAAATTACTTCCAGATGCATTTATTCAATTTCTTTCATATTGACTCCTGGTAACTTTTTAGTTGAAATTTTTGAATCCTATTTCAGATTAAGCATTTTATGTGGGTTTAGTAAAATGGTTGCTCTGCATGAATGTATATTGAATGAACAGTTGAATGTATTATGTTTTATGTAACTTCAGGAGACTATTTCCTTAGATAAGTTTAATCAATTTTAATGCAATTACAGATGCTAACAACATGTAGATTCTTCATGCATGTGTTATTGATTGAATAATAATGTCTCTCAAAAACTGTTGAAAATATTGGATTTGATAATCTTCATACTTTTTTCCTTTGTTATTACTGAAAATAGGCATTTGTTAAATGTCATATGTAAAATGTTCTTTGTCTTGATATGCACTGAATAATTTTGAAATCACTCTTTATATTTTGCTATTTGATGTGCTTTTTCTGAGTGCTTACCCCTTTCTTATTGTCATAATCATATGTGTAGTTTTCTTATCAAATACTGTCATTTGATGCAGCCTCCAACTGTAGTCTGATTGATGAATTTCACTGTAGGATAACCTCTTACCTCTGTTAACTTAAGATTTTCACCATAAAATCAATATAGCAAACTTCAACTAAATCTTTTTATCCTATATGAAAAAGCTGATTAGAATCTATATTTTATACTGTACATTAAATTAAATTGACCTTCTCAAATAGCAATAGAATCTTTAAATCTTTGAAAAGGTTGTTAAGAGGACATGACCAGCAGTTCACCCAAGAGCTGGACTTGGGTAGTCAAAGTCTCCTCACTCCTCTTCCCCTGCCCTTAATAATTACACTCTGCTCACAATTCTAGTAGTGGGACCTGCTTTCAAGGACCCAGCCTTGGGCGAGCAATGTGTTGTTGAGACCATCTTGATGGTGCATGTTGCTAAGCCTAGTTAAAATCATATATAAACTTTTAGATTCTAGCGGGTGTGTGTGGAGCTCTATTCATCTTGTAGTCATCCAAGACAAACCTTGTATGTAAGTTCCCTTGCTTATTAAACCTATCACCTACCAATCTGGAATGGCTTGACTCTTTTTTTGGCATCTTTCCTTGACCTCCATGTGTGGGGGCCAATAATTGGCAAATCAGTCAGGAAACTGAAGAAGTGGGACTTGAGCAAAGGCATCTACAAAAGAAATCTTGAGTTGGCCATCGACTTCTATGCAGGGAGGGGTGGCCCATAGGTTTTAGATGCCTGTAGACTGCCACATGGATGTGAGGGTGGCCCTGAAATGTTGGCCAGTCTGATGTGCATATTTGAGGAGCTGCACCTAATGCTGCAGCAAAGAGGTGAGAAGAACCACTTCTGCACTGGTGGTCTCTACTGTGGGCAGGCTGTCTGGAAACCAATGCCCAACAAGAGGTGAATTGCTAGTTAGAAAGTCTGAAGAAGAGCTGAGGATAGGGAAGGATGGGCAGGTGTCCACTGCTCTGCCAGCTTCAGGGCTGGCAGATAAGGTGGGAGAGGAGAATAATAAATTGGAGACCTTAGATGCCATTTTGAAAAGCTTGGAGGGAGCAAGCTGACGTGGTTTAAGATCTGAGCTCTTGCGACAAAGCCTGATTAGGATGCTAAGAGGTGGGATCCCTGTGAAATGAGAACAAAGAAGATGTGATGATTGACAAGAGAGAGATGGACAAGCTCCCGAGGCAGCTCATTTTCTGACACAAAGAAACATTTTAAATACTAATTGCCTTGCATGCATGCTCAATCTCTAAATCATGTGCAACTCTGTGTGACCCCCATGGATTGAAGCCTACCACAGTCTTCTTTTCATGGGATTTCCCAGTCAGGAATACTGGAGTGGTTTGCTGTTTTCTTCACCAGGTACTGATCCAGGTATCAAACCCATGTCTTCTGCATTGATGGGCAGGTTCTTTACTCCTAGCCACCAGGGAAGCCCTTAGTAATTGCCTTAAACTTACGGTAATAGAAAAATATAGCCCAAACTTCCTAGGAGAAAACTTGCATTTTTTCTTTGCTCCTGGGAGGTGTAAATCTCATCCTGTCTGAAATGCAAACTCCCAGGAGATCTCTAACACGCTGCCCAGGATTGCTTGAGAATTAACAGAAATTCCAAAATGTGCTTTGCCAACAGCTGATTGCTTGTGGCTGTAATCTTTGCCTCCTTTCTGTTTCTATCTGATCCTCAATGGGAAAGCCTGATGGATTTCCCCAGTGATCCCTACAAGAGGAGACCCAAGAGGCTACCTGGGAACCGGAGGAGGGGGCTGGGTGTCCACCTTAGACTATTTTCCCATGGAAGGAAGCCTAGGCCTAGCCTCAGGGAGGGGCAAGGCAGGCAGTATATTTACTCTTTCACCTTCCAGTTGCTGTCCCAGGTCTCTGAGGCCCTGAGGTTGCTTCAACTTCATTCCCCAGTTCTGAGATTTTCACAGCAGTATCCTATCTATAGACATAGCTAATGCTGATCTTCTTGTGAGGGGGACAGAAGTGGGGAACATCTTGTGTCACCTTCTTGAAGACTTCACTCTTTCTCATTTTTTCCTTTTTTTTTTTTTTTTCATGTAGCATTCTCATTCTCTATTCATAGAAATTTTGATTGGTCAATATCTAACTCTACTCATTTTTCTGTTTCTTTGTTAAACTCCTTTATTAACTCTACCCACTTAGCCTCTTTCCAGTTGCATGAAGTTCAGGAATGTTTTCTTCTTCAGTGCAACATCATATCCTCATTGTTAAATACAGTGGCTAAAATATATCAAATGTTCAATGAATATTATTGAATTGATGCATTCAATAGATTAAAAGTGAAGTGTTCTATAAAAATAGTTTTATTAAACCTTCCAAGAAATAAAATTTCATGCTTTATAATACATTAAAAAAATACAATGAGGAATAAATACAAATATATTTTTTGCTCAAATGGAATAAATATAGCAATTAAAATTGATCATTGGATCTCAGTAATGACTGGTCAGCAAATCTGTGGCAAAAGAAAAATGAACTCTGAAATTATTTATGGTCAAAAACTTTATGTTTCATCACAAATATTTTCATTTATTACATTTTTAAATTCCTTTTGAACATGTATAGTTATGAAAAAATATACTACCAATTATTTTCTTGAACACTATCATTTTCCTGTCTATTATGCATCTATTTTCTTGAGACACATCACCATAAGTTAATTTAGGAAATAGAAATACATATGGGAAAGAAAGAATGAAGGGGAAAAAATCAGCAAAAGAGAAAATGATAAAAGAAAAAGAAGCAAAATCAATCAATCAATAAATAAACTTCATGCATTATACACTGCTTAAAAAAAAAAGACAATGCTTATTGTGTTTTGCTAGCAGTTTCAGTTTGCTCCATTTTATTTACCAATTTAAAACATACCTTTATGTCTATCTTTCCAGAGAACAAACGCCAATGATGCAAAACCAACAATAACCTAAAAATTAAATTGTCTTAAAAATATAGAGCCTCTAATAATATGTACTGTCATGTACTTGTATGATCTTTTGGTATCAGTATGAATCTACTTATTGATAAGAAACACTTAATTCCTAAATTCAAGGGAAATTATTTAAATTACTACCTGACATGCTAAATCACACTCATCTGAAAGCGCACAGAATAATTTCTAGTATTAATAGTAATAGTTAATCAGCTTTTGTGTTACAAAAGGATCACAAAGTAATTAATGCCTAAATGTCTAGGCAGATTCTCAAAAGCTCCAACTTTTTTGAGACACTTTCACACACATATGTAATCAATACTTATTTTCCTGAGGAAAGTGAAATATGAAGGCTTGGCTTTTCACTTACAGTTCTGAAAAAGTCTATATTTCAAATCTTATATTTAATGGATGGCTGTAGTAAAAAGGCTTATCTTTACTGTACCCAAATGTTTGTCTGCTCACTTATTTTTTAACCTAATAAATAACCAAAACATAAAAGTAATCTCTGCAAACCATGTCAGTAACATTTTAATAATAAAGGGAAGGATAAAAATATTCATATTTTAGTAATAATGTTCAGGCTCAGTTTTCTTACAATGGTCACCATGAACTAAATCAGAGTACTATCCAAAAATATTTAAGTGATTATGTTTTGGCATAGGCTTGCTAAAATAATGGATACATGTACCTTCTACCACCTAACACCCAAGATTCTCAACACAAACCACAAAGATCATCATCATCATCAAACCACAGCATTATGCCAAACTCTAAAAAATATAAAACTTCAGATATAATCTCAAATAAGCTGTAATTTTTTTTTTTCGTGAGAATGGACTGTAAGCAATTTGTGCATGTGCATGTGTGTGTTAGTCACTAAGCCATGTCTGACTCTTTGTGACCCATGGGTTGTAGCCTGCCAGGCTCCTCTCTCCATGGAGTTCTCCAGGCAATAATACTGAAGTGGGTTGCCATTCCCATCTTATTTAGGTAAGAGTAAGCAATTTGACTCTCACCATTTTCTGTTACTACTCATTTGTGATATCTTGACCAAGATAACCTTAATCATTGTCTGCTTATTGAGGGAACAAAAGCCTAGAGCATCTAATCTATCCAACTGTTAGGAAGTTTAAAAAGGTGAAATTTTAAGGATATAATGATAGAAATGAAAGTGTGACAAGATAGAACAAAATAAATAAATGAAGATGCCTAGAAGTGAAGCTATCTCTTATCTCCAGAGTATCAGTGGGTGCTTATATTTGAGGGGTCTTTTTGCCACTATTCCCTTCATGTCATCCATTCTGAGGAAAATAATTCATCCTGCTAGAGCAGAGATAAATTGTTTCCAGATCTCTGAATTTTTATTTTACTGTCATGATTACCTCTGAAGGAATATACCCTCCACTCCTACAATCCAAAATACTATTTCTCTTTCCATAGCAAGATCAACCACATCCTAAGAAACAGTAGGAAAAAATACTTAAGCTACCCTGGAAGTTCCTCTTAAGCAACTACCAATTCAATAATACATAATTTATGATTGCATTTTTGCTTAGAATTTATTTTCTTCTAAATTTTCTATTCGATTTTATGAACATTTGCATAATTTTCTACTAAAGAGGAATAGTATGTAATATGCATGTATACATTCTAAGTCACTTCAGTTGTGTCTGACTCTTTGTGGCCCTATGGACTGCAGCCCACCAGGTTCCTCAGTCCATGGGATTCTCCCAGCAAGAATACTGGAGTGGGTTGCTATGCCCTCCTTCAGGGCATCTTCCTGATCCAGGGATCAAACCCAGGTCTCCTGTGCCTACTGCACTGCAGGTGGAATCTTTACCACTGAGCCACCAGGGAAACCCATGAAATGTAAGTTATCCTTAAATCTTAGTATCATAGTCATCAACTTTTTAGCTTCTCTCTAAAAACCTCAGTTTTAGTATCTTGAACATAAGCACAAAATATATGCCAATAAAAAATATAAAGATATTAATTTTTAAA
This sequence comes from Muntiacus reevesi, assembly GCF_963930625.1. Lineage (NCBI taxonomy): Eukaryota > Metazoa > Chordata > Mammalia > Artiodactyla > Cervidae > Muntiacus > Muntiacus reevesi. The sequence continues at coordinate 45,677,961 of NC_089264.1, forward strand.
ATAGTATTCAGGGTAGCATTTCTCTTTCCCAGGACTTCAGGTTTTGTTAACAGTTTGAATGCTCAGCCCATCAAATAATTATGCTTTATCTATAAATTGACAAGAGTTCAATTATCTATGCTTCATATCAGATGTCACCAGGTTGTACTTTTCTAAAGCTGACTCATTAGTGTTTATGAATAATTTTACTTTATGATAAACATTGTCATGTTAACAAGATGGAAAGTGTAGTTGGCAAGTAAATCTTGAATCCATTCATTTCTTCCTCTTCTGAGTACCTCCTTGTTATATTTTGCACATTAGTGCATAAATCTGGCATCCCTTCTCTGTTAAGTACTCAGTCAAGTTCATTCATTCCCTGTCCTGTTACTATTGCTTCACTGAACAGACCTTATGTTGCAGAATCTCTTTCTTCCTGCTTTATTGTGACTGCTCTGCTGAATAACTGTGTTCTGTGTATAAAGCTCTCCTTATTCCTTCTTCCTCCTCTTCTTTTTTCCTGACCCAAAGATCTTATGGAATTATAATTCCTGTTAGTCTTGTTCTAGGTTATACCAATGTCTGTATCTTAATATCCAAGCTAAATTGTTTAAAATTATGTATCTTCAGCACTGCTAATTAAATCACTTTTCTACAGTGTCTTTTTACCCTTTCTTTTGCTGCTCTCAAAGAATTACAATTTGTTTATTTTTAACACGGAGTGATTTTTTTTCAATTGGTTAAGAGAAATAATTCTTTCCACTGAGACCTCGCTTCTGTTTCACTTTCCCTCAGGATGTCATCTTAACTTAGGGTAGCTGTGAGCATTTTGAAAATCTGTGAAGAAGATTCTGCTGAGGAGGGATACATCTTTTATAAGTTTAGGTGGATATTTCCATGGGGTTGCAATCACTTCCCTGACTAGTATTACCAGTGCATATAGAAAGACTTCAGGAGTTTTTACATGACTTTGCAAAATTAGAAATCACCTGGAAATGTTCTACAGAACTGAGGTCTGAATTATGTAAGTAATGGAATGGGAACATTTTTTTTAAATTACTTGGAACAGAAGCTAACCAGTGTGTGAAATTCATTTAATCAAAATGTGTAAATGTTGAGGAGAATTTATTTCCCTTGAATAAGTCAAAACAGATGCTCTCCCCTATCTGTAACATATTCAATGGTTTAACCTTGTTTTAAGGAACCCATTATTATGTTTCATCAGCATCAGTCCCTAAACACTTGGATCCAACTCTTACACATTTTTTTTTCATGAATGAATTGCCAATATTTTAAGATAAGGCATGCTATTTATATATTCATAGCATATTTAAACCATTTTTAAATATATAACTCAGTGACTAGGTAATCGCAAAGCTTGCAAACAGAAACTCTATAACCATAAAATAATTTCCATCTTCCGCCAGCCCTTAGTAATTATTAGGAAGAATGTCCCAGCTAATTATAATATGAGCACATAGAACTGTCTCTACCAAGGGAAAAATATTTTGGGATGACTTGGAATATATGTGTTGAGATTGTCCTAATATTTGCTTCCCTAAAGAAGTTTTCAGATGAAATGGAGAGAATATGACATAGTAGCAAGACTGTTAGTATGCAACCAAACAATTATGATTATACATGTGAATCCTAATGTCTGTGGCAACCTATTGAAATAAGAAAGTATGAGTTTAAAAAAAAAAAAAAAAAGCTTGATAGGGATTGCATTGAATCTATAGATTGCTTTGGATAGAATAGCCATTTTGACAATATTGATTCTTCCAATCCATGAACACGGTATGTTTCTCCATCTGTTTGTGTCCTCTTTGATTTCTTTCATCAGTGTTTTATAGTTTTCTATGTATAGGTCTTTTGTTTCTTTAGGTAGATATACTCCTAAGTATTTTATTCTTTTTGTTGCAATGGTGAATGGTATTGTTTCCTTAATTTCTCTTTCTGTTTTTTCATTGTTAGTATATAGGAATGCAAGGGATTTCTGTGTGTTAATTTTATATCCTAGAACAAATAATTTCACAATTTGTATGGAAATACAAAAAACTTCGAATAGCCAAAGTAATCTTGAGAAAGAATGGAACTGGAGGAAACAACCTGCCTGACTTCAGACTCTACTAGAAAGCCACAGTCATCAAGACAGTATGGTACTGGCACAAAGACAGAAATATAGATCAATGGAACAGAATAGAAAGCCCAGAGATAAATCCACAAACCTATGGACAGCTTATCTTTGACAAAGGAGGCAAGGATATACAATGGAAAAAAGACAATCTCTTTAACAAGTGGTGCTGGGAAAACTGGTCAACCACTTGTAAAAGAATGAAACTAGAACACTTTCAAACACCATACACAAAAATAAACTCAAAATGGATTAAAGATCTAAATGTAAAACCATAAACTATAAAACTCTTAGAGGAGAACATAGCCAAAACACTCTCTGACATGAATCACAACAGGATCCTCTATGACCCACCTCCCAGAATATTGGAAATAAAAGCAAAAATAAACAAATGGAACCTAATGAAAATTAAAAGCTTTTGCACAACAAAGGAAACTATAAGTAAGGTGAAAAGACAGCCCTCAGATTGGGAGAAAACAATAGCAAATGAGGAAACAGACAAAGGATTAATCTCAAAAATATACAAGCAACTCCTGAAGCTCAATTCTGGAAAAATAAATGACCCAATCAAAAAATGGGCCAAAGAACTAAACAGACATTTCTCCAAAGAAGACATACAAATGGCTAACAAACACATGAAAAGATGCTCAACATCACTCATTATCAGAGAAATGCAAATCAAAACCACAATGAGGTACCATTACACGCCAGTCAGGATGGCTACTATCCAAAAGTCTACAAGCAATAAATGCTGGAGAGGGTGTGGAGAAAAGGAAACCCTCTTACACTGTTGGTGGGAATGCAAACTAGTACAGCTACTATGGAAAACAGTGTGGAGATTTCTTAAAAAACTGGAAATAGAACTGCCATATGACCCAGCAATACCACTCCTGGGCATACACACTGAGGAATCCAGATCTGAAAGAGACACGTGCACCCCAATGTTCATCGCAGCACTGTTTATAATAGCCAGGACATGGAAGCAACCTAGATGCCCATCAGCAGACGAATGGATAAGGAAGCTGTGGTACATATACACCATGGAATATTACTCAGTCTTTAAAAAGAATTCATTTGAATCAGTTCTAATGAGATGGATGAAACTGGAGCCCATTATACAGATTGAAGTAAGCCAGAAAGATAAAGAACATTCAGTATACTAACACATATATACGGAATTTAGAAAGATGGTAATGATAACCCTATATGCAAAACAGAAAAAGAGACAAAGAAGTACAGAACAGACTTTTGAACTCTGTGGGAGAAGGTGAGGGTGGGATGTTTTGAAAGAACAGCATGTATATTATCTATGGTGAAACGGACCACCAGCCCAGGTGGGATGCATGAGTCAAGTGCTCAGGCCTGGTGGGCTGGGAAGACCCAGAGGAATCGGGTGGAGAGGGAGGTGGGAGGGGGCATCAGGATGGGGAGTATGTGTAACTCTATGGCTGATTCATATCAATGTATGACAAAACTCACTGAAAAATTAAAAAAAAAAAAAGAAAAAAAAAAAAGAATGAATAACAGTGTGCAATGAGTCCAAAGTATATATAGAGAGAAAAGAGCAATAGTCTTTAAAAAGTCAAGAATGACAAAAATTCAATACCAGAATTTGAGATAAAATTTGAGATAAAAGGAGGAAACAACAAAACTCTACAGATGAGATTAGTGATCTGAAACAGTATAGTCTTACCTACTAGTAAAGTAAGACTATATAGGCTTCCCAAGTGGTAAAGAACCTGCGTTCCAGTGTAGGAGACATAAGAGACATGGATTTGATCCTTCGGTTGGGAAGATCTCCTGTAGGAGAGCATGACAACCCACCCCACAGTTTTTCCTGGAGAATCCTATGGACAGAGGAGCATGGTGGGCTGCAGTCCATAGGGTCACAAAGAGTCAGACATGACTGAAGCAACTTCCATGTACACACGCATGCAAGGTAATACTATATACTAGTTTGTTTGGAAAAACTAGTTACAGTGGTATTTCAAGCAAAATAGTGTCTCAGTTTGGATGATAAACCTTATCCTGTTCAGTAGGGTATATAGCTAAGGAAATTATCAAGTAAAGGTGAACTGATTTTTAAGAGTATTGCCTAATTAGCTTTGATCAAAATTGCTTAATAAGTTTACTCAAGTTAATTGAATAAGACTCTGTCCTTAGAAAGACAGAAAGAGGAAGTTATCATAGCATCTTAGAACAGGTGTTCCATCTAGCAAGGATATGTCAGTGTAGCTTCAATGTCAAGAGGAGATATTTCATGTAAGTTGAAATAGTCTTCCAGTCTGCTGAGCAGAATTATTCCTACAGAAATGGCAGATGAATTACAAATGACTTGATGACACTTGTATTAAAATCTTTAAGGGCTTCTCCTTGTTATGATTGTGTGCTTAACATATGATGTATCAATCATAAGTTTCTTTTCTATAGAGCTTTCTCACTGAAAGATCTTGCACTGATCTCCACCATGCACATTCGTTAGCTTGCCAGTTGTATCATTTTAAGGATATAAGAGATTGAATCTCTGGGTTTTACATCAGTTGTTTCTATTGGGTTAGTGTGAGTTAGGTCCCCTTAAAAACAATTGCATCTATGAAGAGTGGAAAATCTTTCCTGGGTCTGAAAAGTTGAAGCCAACTTAGTCTTGATTTCATCCAAAGAATTGTCCTCTTGAGGTACTTATTATAGAGCCAAAAGGACTTTCTGGATGAAAACTCAATGTAGTTTTTACCTTAGTTTCATTTGGCCAATGCCAGTATTCAAAGAAATGGTAACATGTGGATTTATGTGGGTTCAAGGATTTTCGGTGTCAGGTTTCTAAGTAGAAGCAGAAAGAAGATTGAAACCCACACAAAATAACTTTAAATCTGCCCTATATTCTAATTATAGGAAAAGCACACATTCTAGTCAGAAACTTGAAAGCACCTGGGAATGGTGCAGTGAGAATTTTCAATGAAATGGTGATGCCTTTAATGACAGTCAGAGTGAGATTTCACAAACCACAGCTACTCTGAAGGAGAAAGCATTAATGTTTATGTGACAAAGCTGATCAAGTCGTCACAGCCCTCTAAATGTTAGAGACAATTTAATGATTCCCAATCATTTTTCTTCCAATTGGATTAGTCTGCAGTACTACAGAGTATTATTACTACTCTGTAGACTTCAGAACATATTCAAAAACAGCTTCTTTCCTGATGAAGACTTCGTGTACTATAAGACAGCAGATATTTCAATGACAAAGGATACAGCAACCAGAGCTATGCCCAGTCAAGCAGACTCAAAACGCAAACGTGCCCAGTTTTCATAACATAAATTTGTTTCTTCGCTGGCATTCCCAACATGGGAGATATGACAAGAACTGACACAAACAAGGGTAGCGATTCAGAATTGATATTTGTCAAATAAGAACAGAAAAGAGACACACTAGGTAAGCTTTTGGCATGTACACTTAGAATTTGATGAGGAAGTCTTGTGCTGGGAGGTGGAGGAAAAGGAATGAATACATTGAGTGAGAAAGAAAGTGGATACGAATGGTTGTGTATCAGTGCAGTAACATAATTGCTAGTTTGGAGATAAATAACTTTTCTGTATTTATTAGGGCTGGTTTGATTGATAGTGATAGCATAAATGGAGGCATTAAATATTGAGCTCATATGTGAATTCTCTCTCTCTCTCACACACACACAGGTATATAATACTTGAATTAAGACAGAAATTCTGTTCATATATTTGCATTTATATGTCTTTGTGTATAAACACTGATTTATCCTATATCAACTGTGGATGATATTATTTGAAAGGACCACACATATTTTGTAACAGCAAGAGATGAATATTTTAATTATTCAAACCTAAAAATGAATGTAAAATATTTTTAAAAGTGTTGACAAGATTGGTGAAATGATTGTCTGGGGCAAATAAGGTATTCTTAATGCAATATAATTAATTTTCTCAAGTATTAATCTTGAAATCAGGAAAATTTAAAAATATTTTTCTAAGTCCATTTGAACTTGTTAGCCTAACACTGCTTATATAAATTAACTTTGCCTGTGTTAAATAAAAATGTGATGTTAATGTTACAGTATTATGTTATAGTTCCATGTCAAGTATAGATTACTTTTACATGTACTAAGGTATCTGAAAAATAGTTAACTTAGGGAACTAACAACATGCATGATTCAATCAGTTTTTAAAGAAGGGTAACCATAAGCAATAAAAAAAAGATCAGTTGATATGTCAAGAGGACAAAAGATCTGATGGAATGATTACTAGGCTTGTAATATATGTTAAATATTGAAATCATTTAAAATAAACAAAATTCCTGTTCTATTGAATATGAGTTATACTGGAACTAGAAGCTTATTCCCAATTCTCTTTAACTGAAACACATTTTGGGTCACTGAAATTCAAAAAATGTCCACAGTCTTATTCATTGTCTGACTTTTTATTATAATGACATGAATTTAGGCTCCCTTAACTTAGATGGAATTTGAGATAATTATGATGAGTTAAGTGTAAATCATCTGACATCATATGATGCCTCATCTGCCTCACCAATATTTCTCCTCTTAGCATCCTTGCTTAAATTATCTCAAAGACTTTGGGATCTTATTTAACCGAAAGTCCTCTCTGCAGAATGACAACACTTATTACCTAAGGCCATATTTCAGGGTTTCTCTGGATCCCCTGAATCAAAGCTGTTTACATATGGCTCAGTCTCAGAACATGTACAGATCAAAAAAACACTAACCAGCTACCGAAATGATTCCAAAATAATTTATTTTCTTGCATACCTTCAAGCCTGTAAAAATTCTATATCAATGTTTCTTAACATTCCCAAGGTTCTATCCCATTCACATATCTCCTAGGTCAGAGCAGCTTATGTCTTCATCTACCCCAAACCAATTCTTTCAGAGCAGTACTCATAGATTATTTCATGTCTACTACCATCTTATATCACATCACTACCCTATTGAAAGTATTAGCCAGAGTTCAATTTCACTAGTAACTAGTCCAGAATTTTCTTTATTATTTTATTCCACCACAATCTGTATCTTATATCCATATGAACCCTCCTTTTTATTTTAAAGTGTCGAGTCACTCAAATAAAACATTAATTCAACATTGGGTTTTGATTGGATGTCATGTGAGGCATCTCCTAGATAAGACGATGCCTTATCTAACAAGAATGAGTTCTAGGGTGAATTTTTTGCAGTGTGTAATTTCAAACTATTTTGTCACAAGTTCCATGACACAAGCAAACCTATATTTCATATATGCAGAACACTGCTCTTAATACTCAAAAAGGAAGTCTCAAAAAAAAAAAAAATACAGAGAACTGAATAAGAATGAAAATAGACTAATGTGTAGACTGAAACTGGGAGGGATGTTTATAATACTCAATGGTTGCATTATAAAAGAGGGAAGGTCTTAGTCTAAGTTTCTATCACCCCAAACTAGAAAATGAGCAAAATAAATGCAATGCAAACAGAGAAAAGGAAATAATAAGAATAGATATCTGTGAAATAACTGGTATAATTCCTTTGGCTAATGAGCATCCATAAGTATTCTCTTTACACAGTTGAACTAACATAAAGCGTTCACTTTTAGACTGCATTTTTGTAATTCCTTGAAGATATTCATGCTTGCATGAATTTACTAGTTTATTGTTCAACTCTTCAAACTGCAAACTCATTCCAATGCAATTGGAATGGACAGTGGATAATCCATTTATTTCTCCAGTTGTTGGAATGACAAGTCATAGAAGTTCAGTTCAGTTCAGTCACTCAGGAGTGTCCAACTGTTTGTGACCCCATAGATTGCAGCACTCCAGGCTTCACTGCCCATCACCAACACCCAAAGTTTGCTCAGACTCATGTCCGTTGAGTCAGTGATGCCATCCAACCATCTCATCTTCTGTCATCCCCTTTTCCTCTCGCCTTCAATCTTTCTAAGAATCAGGGTCTTTCCCAAAGAGTCAGTTCTTCACATCAGGTAGCCAAAGTATTGGAGTTTCAGCTTCAGCATCAGTCCTTCCAATGAGCATTCAGGACTTCCTGTAGGAAGGACTGGTTGGATCTCCTTGCAGTCCAAGGG